>NC_071466.1:216087970-216409465 GCF_028500815.1 Rissa tridactyla
TTCCTATTTATTTCTTCCTTTTTAATTAAAGTATTTCAGTCAGAGATTGCAAAGACAGAAGGGACTGTCTAGCCTGACATCCTGTCTAATGGACCAGAGCCTTTTAATTCCTATTAGGTTTTGTAAGCCCCTTACTTCTTTGGAAGCCAAACATACAATTTGGGCCCAATGACCTGATAGTCTCTTTTCCACTGAATAAGCTTCAGAGAGCTTCTATAATATACAGTCAATTGCCAGTGCCTTCACCCCAGCTCATGTCAGCAGGGAGAGTTTATTCCTTCAGATGATATAGTGTGGTATTATCCTGATGAAACACCACTGAGAACTGCCAACGATAAACTGTGGAACAGTTACTTGTGACAAATGACAAAGGAATACACCTGGATCCTAGGGACGATTTTTGACTTGGTACTAAATTCAAGAGAGTTTTAGCTGTGAAGCGATAGATTAAGATTCATTCTGATTGCATCTGTAAATGAACCAAGAACTGGCTTTTATATATAAATATATATCAGGCAAAATTCCAGCTATTTACGAAGACTTTTTCTGTTTGTATCAGAATTTGTCTTCCTAACCCCTATACAGACACCGCACACAGCAGTAGATATAGTCTATCTGCAAAAGCTGAAAATCTGTATTTTTTCTTCTGGCAAGTGGCAGTAGCATTAGAAAACTTCAGATAGAAATATGGCGGTGTTTATTTACCATTGCACCATTGCCTGTGCCAAGTCACACAAAGAAACCAACTGTGGCTACTGAAAGCTTTTAATGAGAAAGGGAGAATATAAACAAAAAAACACAACACAAAACCACCTTTCTCAAATTTAATCAATTGCCATGAGCATAAGAACGTAATCAGGACAGACCACAGAGCAACGAAAATGAGAAGATCAAAACAGGGAGTCATTCAAACTTCCTTAAGTATCAGGAAGTTTCAAAGGTAAGATGGCTTGGCCATGAATGCAATTGTTCCACCTTCCTTAAGCTTCAGGTCAAGAAGGTATCAACCCTTCATCAAATATAAATTGTATGTTCCAGGATTTCACCCAGTTAGACTGATGTTGAACCTAATAGTCTGTGTTGTATCCAACTTGCAAAAAGACATACAATATTTTACAAGAAGACATCAAGGGGTGAAGACCTTATAATTTCTTATGTTGGCCATTCCCACCTGTTATTTTCACCTGAAAAAAATACATTGTGAATTATATTTCTTTGATTGCACCTAGCTTGACCATGTCTGCACCATGAACATCAGAGAACCTGCAGAAGAGGCAGATAATTCAGTTTTGAAAGACTGTAAATCTGCCCTTCCTCAATCCAGATGCAATCGATTGTGTAATCTCCACCTTGTAATTAGAGATTTGCAAAACCAGTTGGGATTAGCAATGCTGTTCCTATCCAAACTGCCCTCAGTTTAACATATGGTGCAGCTCGATTTATCCTCATTAGCTGTAGATAGTTTTTCTGAACCTTGGTTTCTGAGCCAGTTTACATCTGTCTTATAGAAGTGAGCCTTGCTTAAGAAGTTTAGATCAGAACATGCACTTTTCCAATACCCAATGACGTTGGGTTTGAATGTTCTGAATAAAAATCCACTTGTGACTATGATATATGTACAAGAAAGAAGTCCTAGACCACTGAAATTTGCCATTTCTTTGCAAATTGCTGCAAAAAGAGTAGGTTAAAAGTGGTCTTTCTAGGTTGTATTATTATTATTATTATTATTATTATTATTATTAAATTAGCTGTCAAATGATATTCAAACTCCATTCAGAGGTAGAAGGAACCTACTGGAAATCCAGATCCTCATCTTTGCAGACATCCTTCCTTCTCAGTGTCTTTAGAGTACTTAGTCTCTAAAGGATATAGAATCATAGAATCATAGAATGGTTCGGGTTGGAAGGGACCTTAAAGATCATCCAGTTCCAACCTCCCTGCCCTGGGCAGGGACACCTCCCACCAGCCCAGGTTGCTCCAAGCCCCGTCCAACCTGGCCTTGAACACCTCCAGGGATGGGGCAGCCACAGCTTCTCTGGGCAACCTGGGCCAGAGGCTCACCACCGTCACAGGAAAGAATTTCTTCCTGATATCTAATCTAAATTTCCCCTCCTTCAGTTTAAAACCGTTACCCCTCCTCCTATCATTACACTCCCTGATAAAGAGTCCCTCCTCATCCTTCCTGTAGGCCCCCTTTAGGTACTGGAAGGCTGCTCTAAGGTCTCCCTGTAGCCTTCTCTTCTCCAGGCTGAACAACCCCAACTCTCTCAGCCTGTCCTCATAGCAGAGGGGCTCCAGCCCCCTGATCATCTTTGTGGCCTCCGCTGGACCCATTCCAACAGGTCCATATAGTTTCACTCAGTCTCTATAGGATATAGTTTGTATGTTGTGTAGGAGCACACCTTGTTTTTGTCACTGTCCCAGAGAGCACAGAGATGCAGTATGAGCTTGCACCAAGCCACATGCCACTTGTGTGTCACCACTCACATTGCTATGTGTTATTCCTGCTATAGGAGACCTTTTATGAGTTCACCTCAAGTAGCTTTATTGAGAGATTAATTAAAATTGTACCATGCTGGTAAATGTCTTGGGTTGTAAGTGTCAGACCTTCTAATTAATAAAGAAAGAAACTACAAAAAACAAAGGAGCTGCGACTGAAAGGAAAGCCACCTAGGGGTCGTCAGCTGAAAAGAAAAAGAACATCAAGCAAATAAGGCACATCAGAGGTCTTATTTTCCTTTGGAAAGTAAGCTGTAATTAATTCAGCTCAGCTTTCCAAGTTGAAAGTTTTGAGAACTGACCATGCCCCCTGGGAGCAGTCAGCTTTTTATGCTGCCCCTAAAATATCTGAAAAAGAAAAGTCCACACAACCTCCCAATTACAGTGCCTTGCCATTATTCACAACGACGAAGGGACTAGACAGCGCTGAAGGTTGAAATCTCAATTGTAAACCAGACTGTGAATACTCCTTCCACCCCTTCTCCATCCTTGGAAAGTCTAACAAACTTTTCAAGGTCATTTCCCAACCTTAGTTAGGCTCCCCACTGCTGGTCTTTCATCGGGGTGGAACTTAGAGTCAATATTTTGCAGCAAATATATAACCAGAGTTTCAAGAAGGCAGAGGATTAACAAAAGCAAGGTGTCTTTCATTTTGGGGCACTACGAGCCAGGTTATAGTCATTTATATTCCTGCATGGCTTAACTGATTCGATCTAAGAAGACGCTGTTGTTTTAAGGGCTTATATCCCAGATGTGATGAAGCACATATCCCCATTTTATCAATGAAAGCTGAAGTGGAAAGTGAGGTCTTCTGCAGCTGAAGTAGGTGCTATCTAAATGTCTTTGAAGATGTGGGCATGAGGCATCTGAACAAGTTCATGCAAGAAGTTCAGGAAAGAGCTGACTATTTGAACAAAAAGTTATAAAGTACAACATATTTAGACTTTGGGTTCATTGAAATATTGAAGAAATGAAGGTAGGGTTCTTATGGATCCCTGTCCACACGCCTGATGGACATCTAGGAGGTGCTGTGCTTCCAAGTCTCTGTCCATAGCAGACTAGAGGGACAGATGATCTCCAATTATCTCTGAGATGATAAGCAGAATTTCCAGAGCAGCCAGCCCACCACCGGATTTCCAAGATGACTACCATGCAGAGGGGAATGTGAAAGACCCAGGACCCTCACCACTAACACCCTGCTTGAACAGGGGAGACCAAAATGTCAGGACCCGTAGCCCTCAGGCAGCTTCACCATCTAGACTGTCCCCTACTCACAGCTATCCAGAGTGAGATGCAATCCCAGAGCCAGGGTCAGGCAAGCAGTAAGTGAATCCCATGTCCTTCTCAAGGGCAGCAAGAAAAGGATGAGCAGGTCCAGCTGCTGTAACTGCAGCAGGATTTGAAGAGATATTTCACTTCATCAACACGTTCATTCACAGGTCCCCGAAGTAATCATTCATGAGTTTCTGGCTCACAAGGACATCTTGAAAAATCTGGCAAAATCTGCGAACTGCTGTACAGTTCAGAGCTCACCTACTATATACGGCTTCAGGGCTTTTCACACAACACCGGGGCTGTCCTCACCTCTGATCCAGCCTAAATTGCAAACTGCAGCCTCTCCAGCTCCCAGCCTCACTTCCACCCTCTATTTCTAGCATGAATGAGTTACAAAAAGTCATTTAAAACAAAATGATTGAGTTTTTTGGATCTGATAGACAGTAACAGCTAATCCTGTTAGAAATTTGGCTCCCGCTTCTGCCATTATATATTCACAAAAGCTCCTGCTATGTGCTCAGTCATAATTTTCTGGCTCCCGTTTTTGACTTTCTTATTTCAATATACATTGCTTTTTTTTTCTCCCCTTAAACTGCCAACATTCTGGTCAAAACGTGAATCATTGCTCAATCTCTGCTGTTATAATTGGATGTTAATACAGCAGCGGGATTTATTCAGTCTGATGGACTAAGTTAATTTAAATGTACAAAAAGGCATCTTAAGTAGCCAATTTCCTTCCTGACAGTCAAAAGATACATTTCCAAAACACTGAACAGTGACTCTGTCAAGCCATGTGGGTTCTGTGAATGCTGCTATCTTTCAAGACTCAGCCAGCCCCGAAAAACTGCAGAAAGATTAAGAGAGGAGCTTATTTGATTTCAAAGTCTTGAATAGAGTGTTCATGATAATACAGTTCATTAAATAGAGCAAGGCAAAAAAATAAAAAACACCTGAGAGGCCACTGGTGGAACCAGATTCTGCATCCCTAAGAGAGTCAGTGAGGATGTTCGGTCACCTGCAGGGCATCCCAGGATGGCAATTTTAATTTGGCCCGAATTATGGTCAAAAGGACCTTGAATTCCTCTGTCTTGTTTGAGCCCCTGTGCCTCATCCACCTGATCTGCAAACTCAGCAAAAAAAAAGCAGGAACACAGAAAAGCAAAGCTCGGGGAGCTGAAGCACATCTTAGCTATACTGATAAGAAGCAGGACTCACACGCAATTAGATGCTGTAAAACTGGTGGGAGAGGAGATGCTCCAGCAGGGACAGAGATGAGGACCCGAGTTTGATTCCAGCCTGCCACACTAGCATGGTAAGTAAATAACTTGCCAGTCCCAATGGCACAGGGAATGTCATTTCTCATCAGACACTCCCAAGCCCTTCCCCTTCATTGTAGCACTCTTCCCAGTAAACCCATGCTTACATGCTTGGAAAACTGGAGGCTTTAATTAAGGAGAGTTAATTGGAAGCGGCGGTAGCTGTCAAGGACAAATGACACAATAATTAAAGTGGGGGGCAATGTCCCGCTGTGTGCCAGGGTAAATTACCTGTCCTAATATACTTGTTCACATAGGGCTTCCTACCTACAGCTGTGTGTGTGCTGCTTCTCCTCCTCTCCTCTTTGTTGCCCTGAGCCGTCCTGCACATCTTTGCTGAGAGACGTCTTCACTCTGGCATTGACAGAGCAAATCCTCAGCCATGATCACATGCCACTCCCACGAACAGAGGTAAAGCAAGGAGAGATATAGCAAGAATTGAAGCCCACAGCCTCTGTGGAAATAGACCCAGAAGCCTTTGGGGTAAGGCTGAGAGACGTCAGTTCCCATCAGATGTTCTCATGGTGAGATTGTTATTGGTGCTCCAACAGCAGCACAATTTTCTTTGCACCCTTTGCAGTGCAATTCTCTTCCCCACGCCTCCCCTGGGAGGACCCTGATTTACAACTCGTTCAGAAAGGCCAAGATACGTGTTTCTATGTAGAGCATGCTGGGCTTCATTTCTGATCCAGCAAGAGAGCCTGTGGGGAACAGCTCTGTCATGGGAGGTATGCAAAGCAAGGGTTTCGCCCTCTCACCAAAGTCTGTCTGCAACATGAGAGCCTACTTCTAAGCTAGAAAACCAGGCTCTGTCAAAGGAGAGACCTTCTGCAGGGTGGGATTTGCCTGCTCTCCATTTTAGATATCTACCCATGGATGAGATAAATCACGCCCTTGATATGCCTATGTCTATCCACTGAATATAAAGAAGTCCAGACAGCCAGGTCAGCCAGAGACATTTACAACACACACAGCAAACACCGGGTGAGGTGAATCCCACATTAATGCGATACCTAATTTTCTTCTATTCCTCTAATCTTGCCACTGCAAACAATTCCCAAACACGCTAAGCTCTCCTCTCTTCCTAATTGTAGCATCAGAATGACCAGTCACAATACGAAATGCATTTTCTTTAATCACTAGGAGAGTGGCAGAGGAAATCCACTATGCTGCATAGCTTGAAAGCTGTTCCAGGAACTCAAAAGACCTTGTGTGATGACATGGACTGTGTTTGAACAAGTGCCTTTTACCATCTGCTCTGTAAATACAGCCCTCGTGCTTTGCTGCATCCAAGCTCATTCCTGATCTCTGTTCTGGCTTTATTTACAAAGGAACAGACACTCAGATAGCAAAGATTATCTCAGTCCTTTCCTCGAAGGTTTGGCGGCTTCCCAGGTTCCCACTTCACAACTGCTCAGCCTACGCCCTGTCCCTTCTTCAAACAGGTCTACCATGTCATAATGACTCTTCTCCCAAAAGTGTCAGTGCTCGAGGAGAAGCTAGGGACGCACCATGCTGCTATGAGTACGGCTGGCAACCTGGAGACCTAAAAGCGTGTGTCCACAGGTTTCAGCGCTGAATCTCATTTTTCCTTACCAAGAATGCCAAACACTTCCTCAGCCGGGACAGCAACAGGGCACCCCATTGGCATGCTGATGCGCTCTCTGTACAAGGCAGGAAATACATTAAGAATCCTTGTCCCTTGTAAAAATCACAGTTCACCAGCTAGGAGGTGTCAGAGGAGCTTCCGGAGATTTTACCCACGCCTGATGAAACCAGCCGCCGTCTTACCCACCCTGGAAACCATCATCTCTGGCCAATTTTCTCTGCCTGTAGTATTCAATCTGTGTTTCTCCCTGCCAGGTCCAGATAGGTTCCCCTCCGGCCTTGCTTACGGCTAAATCTTTATCCCACGGTCAAGGTTTCAGTCTGTAAACTGTAAAACAAATGAGGTTTGTCTAAATGTGTGTGTTCAAAAGCCTTCAAAATAGCAAGCCTCGTGTCACAATTAATGCAGGGCCAGCCCAGGCTTAATGAGAGCCAGTGCCTGTGTGGTTACTGAAGCATGCCTGCCGAGCAAGGGATAGATCATTACCCAGGCTCTATAAAGACTATATATAGATTTAATTGGGACCTCTAATGGAATTTATGTCACTGTAATGGGCTTTCTCAAAGTCCAGCATCACCTGAAGGCTCCTGGTGGAGTTGTGAACAGTTAAAACATGCAGGGAGAAGTTAATAGTTGTTTCTACTGGTGATGGCTACTTTCCAGGTCATCTTGTTCCATCATCTTTCCAGATGTTCCCATCCTCACCCTCAGTTATCAAGGAGCTTCTCCATGTAGATTCATTCACCTCTGCAGCCCTCTCAGGCATACTATTGTGTCTCCTTGTTGTCCATTCCCATCGATGAAATCCCAACACAATTCCAAATCCCATCTTTACACCCTCATCATCTCCCTGGGCTAAGATGTCTTCATCCCAGTGGCTGGAGGATCTTTGCTTCATCTCTCTCCCCAGCTGCCCACACTCCCTCCTGGATTTCTAGCTCCACCATTTGATGACCCACGCAGTTCATGAAGGATTAATTGTGTTGATCTAATTCCCTTGTGCAGGATCATATGACACCTACAAGCATTAGCAAGCTACAGAAAGTGTGACAGAGAATTTTAAAAATGTCCTTTTCTTCAGTCGTGATGAGACTTAAAATTCCCCATAACAGCACATAAAACCAGCTGGGGACAACACTCCACATATCCCAGTTCGTTGTCTTCATCCATGGCCTTGTGGCACTAAGGAAAGCATAAAAACAGGGTAAGGATATGTCCTCAGTAACTGCCCAGCTTTTGGCTGTTTTCATTCAGGGGAACTCCTGAGTCTTAGGTGTCTCTATGCCATAACCCGAATAGATCTTTCTTTAATTTTCCAGTTTATCCTTGAAAACACGTTGACTTTTTGCATCCACAGCATGCTTTAGCAGGCAGTTTCACAGGTCCACAGCCCACTGCTTGAAGGAATCACCTCCTTTCGTTTGTTCAGGACTTGATTTTCAACAGTTTAATGTCATGCCCTCTAATTCTTGTATTTGTAGAGGTGGTGAACCGTCCTCTTCCTATCCATCCCTTTCGGCCAATGATTCATAATTTCACCAATCCCTACCATACACCCCAGATCATCTCTTCTCAGGCAGAGGAGTTCCTGCTTCTTCAGTCACCTTCCGTATGGAAACCACTCCATGCCTCTGATCATCCTGGTTCCCTTTCTCTTTTGACCATTTATTTACCCTTGTTAGCCAAATGTTGGGCAAAAGGAGAGGCTACCTGGTGGCTTAGGTCACCTCTTCTCCACCTCTCTCCTCCCTGGACTCTTGGGAACTAACCACATCATCAAAAACTATTAAGCTACTGCCTTTAACAGGGTGACACCTCTCAGCTTGAGGCACATGAGCATCCACATCCTTCAGGCTCATGCCAGCTGCGAAAAGAAACACATCAGCTTAAACTGTGATTAAGACTGCTTTATCAGGGGCTCAGAGAACGGCAGGTAACTCGTAAAGCTGTGTGCACTTGATTGCTTTTAGCGGTGTGAGCATACAGTGGGACTGAGCTTCAGACAGCTCCTCAGAGGACACGCTTCTCCTTGCCATGAAAAGGGACATTTGTTTTGTCCCCAGATACCCTCACACATACTCCCTGCTTCAACCTCTTCCCTCTCACCACTGCCTCATCTCCTTTGATAAGTCATTCTCCATGCAGTGCCATCAAATCTCGGCTGACACGAGCTCCGCAGCCTGCCACAGGCAGCATCAATTGGCGTGATAGCATCAGCTGAAGAGTTATGAGGTCATGCCGGTTAATCTGTAAACCAAAAAACTTAAGATCTGAGGCAGGGAGAGACATGATAACCTTTGCTTGCAGTTGATCTGCAGCAAACATACACTAACCCAACCTAGAGACACAAAATTGGGGCTTTCCAGGGCTATAATAATACCTCTACCTCTCCAGAGCACTCACTACCAACAGCATTACTGACTGTTTCAGTCAAGAGTTAACTAAAATCCAGGGATAAACTGTGAAGCAGGCTCTTCCCGAGCCCTTAAATATATGTCTTAGTTTATTAAACGAGAGAAAACCAGACAGAGCTCACTGCTCAGCTGACGCCTGTGAGAGCTCGTCATGCTCTCAAGGACTGGGTGGCAATTAGTGCTGCCAAAAAGCCAACGACCAGGCAGAGATGCAGGCAACTATTTTGGGGCATATCTATTTGCCTTTAGTTATCCCTACTGTTTGTTTCAGCGTGGAATAACTGAGAAGTTCCTAGCCAAGCCCAGCTCTCTGCAGTGCTTGAATTCATGGAGGGCTTGCAATGCAGAATTTCTACCAAGTGCAATGACTGTTGCTCCATCCCAGCCCCTGGTGCCCATATTTCAATGGATTAAGTGCATAACCTAGTGCAGCAAGCACTACACATGTTTTCCCAGCTTTCTCAGACATCCATCTTGCCATAAAATGAAAGTTCAAGGACATTTAATTCCAGGATCATATAAATGCATAGCATTTAAGGTCAGAAGGGACCATTAGATCATCTGTTCTTACCTCCTGTACATCACAGGCCACTAAATTTCTCCCATCTACCCTTATATGAACTAATAATAATCTGGTTTTAGCTAAAGCATGTTGCTTAGAAAGACCTCCCATTTCGATATGAAGATACCAAGAAATGGAGAATCCTCCATTTCACGGGCAGTTTGTTGTAGTGGTTAATCACTCACACCATAAAAAGCTTGCACATGCCTTATTTTTCATGTGAGTTCATCGGGCTTTGGCTTCCAACCACCGATTCTTATTCTGCTTTTCTTCTCTAGATTGAAGAGCCCTTTTAGCCTGCTGTTTCCACCCCGTGAAGACGCTCAGACATGCGAATCAAATGATTCCTCAATATTCCTTCTGATAAATTAACAGACTGAGATCCTTCCAATCCCTTTGAGGACATCATACCTTCCTGACCCCTACGAATAATTTTTGTGGCTCTTTAGTGCTCCTTTTCCTATCTCTCAGTGCTCTTTTACAAAAAAACATCCCAGAGCTGACCACAGAGCCACGACTTGCCCACTCTCTTGCACTCCTCCAAGGATGTAGGATGGTGTCAGCCTGTTTCTGCTACAGGCTAGACCAGGGGAAACCCTTTGCAAGGATGTAAAGAAATGACTCGCTCATCCATTTCAGTCATTGCTTTCTAGGACACGTCTCCCACTTTCCAGCCTGACCTACATTCCTTCTTACCAGACAAAGAAGTTTGCATTTGTTTTATTTGAGGGAGCCAAAGTCACCCAACCGCTCGCTGTCCTCATCATCGTTAACACTGAGCTAATCATTGCACCACTGAATATTTTATCCACGGGATTTAGTATCAACTTCCTGCTCATTCATGAAAATTTTCAATAGCGTTGGGCCCAATATTGATCCCTGGAGAATACTACAAGGAAAACCCTCAGGCTCTTTGAGAGCTGCCAAGTATTAAGCCATTTTGGAGACCTTTTTTGCTATTTTTAGCTTTTCTTTTTTTTTTGATGGGAACAGGCTATATTGTTGACTCAAGTGCTGTACAGTAAGGTAAAGACAGGGAAACCACACAATAAAACTTCACTATTTCCTTAAAGAATGAGTCACTTATTTCCTCAAAGAATTAAAAATGTCTTATTTTTCATAAAAATATGCTACCCAACTGCCACTTGGCCCAATTCAGGAGTAAGCATCATGAGATTCAGACTTATCCAGGGACTTCATAGTACCCTTTCTAGCTACCACGAATCACTAAAGCGGGGGTCTCACTGATGCACCTGAATTACTAATTTGTTCCCTAGGATATTTGAAACAGGGCATTTGAGGTTTCAGGTGTGTGAAGTCACCCGTGGAGGGGTCCTGCACTATCCAGTGCCTGTATATTGTAGCTTTACACCTGGCTAAAATCCCTCGGTGCATAGCCCGAAGTTAGATAGGATCAGCCTGGACACTGGGAACCTGCGGGGCTCTTAGGAAATGTGGTTTCCAAGGTTGAGATGACCCCCAAAATCGTGGTTGCCCTGTGACTACAGGCACTGCAGAGGTGCAGCAGCATTGATACAGCTGGTTTTGCTGGCATCCAAAATCACGTATGGGTCATCCTTTCTCCTGATGGCTGGTGATAACTCTGAATTCAGGCCTTTTGCATGGATTCCTAAGATTGTGCAGAAGCACACAAGGGTCTTAATTTCTCCAATCAGTTTCTTCTTCCTTTGCGTTCCTGTTATTTTTTCGTATTTTTCTCCAGACAAGGCAGAAGGCTGAGACTCTCACAGCACCTTTCTTTTTATGGAAAGACATACACAGTGCCCAGATTTCTTGGGGAAAAACAGCTGGAATGAGAATCTGTAGAGAAACAGAACTTTTGTCCCTGTAGATAACTGATTCAAACCTGATTTAAGGCCCTCAACACTCCCCGGTACTGTATGAAACAGTAAGATCTCGTTTCAGCTCCTTGCTGCCAGGCATTGAACTCACAAAAGCTGCTGCTGAGCTGGAGCACTACTGAGGGGGGGCAAGGACCAGGTCTGGTGGGGGGAGTGACGGTGTTGGACGACTGCAAGGTGAACACTGCCAGCTGGCTTGGGCATAAAGCACGGAGACCCAAGGGACCCTGCAAAGCCCCTGCCAACTCCATCCAGGTGGTTCCCAAACTGGCATCTTGAAAGCGAGCAGGATTAACCTACGGAAGCTTCTTAAAGGAGCCCTCCACCTCGAAGATCAAAGCTGCGCTGGCCTCACCTCTCTTATTACACCTGCCTCCCGTGTGGGCGTACCTGACAAAAGCCCACAATCTGATTTGGACTGGGGGAATTGCTCGGGTGCATTTCACAGCGCACACCACTCCATGCAAAAAAAAAAACCTCAACTCAAAAAATACCCTTTTGTCCCCAGCCACAAAGAAGAAGGGAGGCCTGTTTGGCATGCAGTGCAAGGGGAAAGAAATGAGAGCAAAGAGCAGGGCCAGTCTCTCGGAGATTCCCTCTGAAACACAAGCCCTGCTGTGCAGCTCAGAGGGGTTGCTCCTCCCGTACACCTCCAGCAGCCGGGACAGGGCAGACCTCCTGGCAGGGCTGGCTCACATGCACCCCACAGGCATTGCAGATGACACTCTTGGCAGGACCCCGCTGACACTCCTGGACCCTTTTATCCAGATCTCACCCCCACAGAGAATCATAGAATGGTTCAGGTTGGAAGGGACCTTAAAGATCATCCAGTTCCAACCCCCTGCCATGGGCAGGGACACCTCCCACCAGCCCAGGTTGCTCCAAGCCCCGTCCAACCCGGCCTTGAACCCCTCCAGGGATGGGGCAGCCACAGCTTCTCTGGGCACCCTGGGCCACTGTCTCACTACCCTCAAAGTAAAGAATTTCTTCCTGAGATCTCATCTAAATCTCCCCTGTTTCAGTTTAAATCCATTACCTGTCATCCTATCACTACACATCCTAAAAAGAAGCCAGTGGCTTCAAAGACTTCGGAGTGTCCTTGCAGAGCTCAGTGCATCTGACTTCCCTGTCTCGGTAGTAGTGACCTCCTCACTGCTTCTCTTTACTCTTCCTTTTCTCCAGCTAATGCAAACATGTGCACAGAAGGGCCAGCGCTTTTCACCTGCGGTCCTCAGCGCAATTCAGGAAGGGGACGGGGAACAAAAAGCATCAAGGATCAGATGAAAATCAGTCACAGCACTGAAGAGGCTGTCTGAAGGTCAAACACACTTAGGCTTTTATCAGCATAAGGACTGACACCAGTTTTATTAAAGCAATCCAGCCACTATCTGAAGACCACTGTGGCCACGCGTATCTTGGTTTAAGAAAAGGTTGCCCCTGGTCAAAGTGGAGCGAAGCTGAGCTCTGTGCACTGGATCTGGCCTGCGTTCAGCCACGACAGGCTCATCGCACCCATGGGATCAACAGAGGGGATGGGAGCTATCGATTAGGGTTTGATGACCCAGCACCGCGCTCCTTCTCACGCGTGCAGACACGCACGTCCGTGGTCCCATGCATGTACACATGCAACCCTGGCAGCCAGCTAATGGCATTTGCAAGCACTGGCAGATTTATACCATATAGAAAGGGGCTGTGGGGAACATTATTTTATTTACCAGCTTCCATTTCACACCGATGAACCGTAAAATTATAACTACAGTTTTTCTCAGCCTTTTACCGATCTATGATATCCGTCTGTCTGTCTCTTACCTATCCGCACGTGTGCGGTGTGGTAGCAATAATGTATGTCCTGAAGGAACAATATCACCTCTGCTTCCCGAGGATTACAGCCTGCCTCTTCCAGAAACAGCAATCCCTGCCCCTGGTTTATTAACCGAACAGCAGGCACTGAGAAAAACCCTCACCCACACAATCAGGAGAGTGGTTTTCTCAGCATTTATGGAGAGAAGGAAATTAGGAACGTATAATAACACCAGAGGACAGCTGAGGATCAGTTTCAACTCTCACCAAAATAGTAGATGAGGAGCGTTGCCTTCCAGTTGCCTGGGATTTTACCTGAGGAGAGCTGTATATCTCCTGCTTCAACCTTGTGAGTTATAACATCACCTTTTTGGCTCATGTTTTAGAAAAACACAAGAGCTCATGCCCCTGTTCCTTTGTCTTCTCCAAAGGATACTCAGATTTTATAGGTAACATTCCCAACGGAGTTGAAGGAAAAGTGATGTTTTGTACTTATTTTATTTCTTTTTTCAGCCATTGCTCCTGAATCAGCATCTCCAAACATCCTTCCCTGTTTTGTATTTATATCTTTGGAGACAGAAAACATCTGGGAAGGAGGGAAGCCCAGCCAGGTAGGAGCACAACTCAAGTCCCTCCCTGGCCAGAGACCCGTATCTGCACAAATTATTTAATCTCCAGTTCACTTCATCTAGCCAAAGCATCTCTGAGAGGGACATAAACACCATCCAGGACTATTTCTCTCCATTTCTTATGAAGGGAGCCTGTATGGAGGGGTGGGATGAATCTGGAACACGCATTTTTTTCCGCACGCACAGCAGGGGTTAGAGCGTATCTGCAGCTCACAAGGATGTTGAGAAGCTCGGGGACTAAGGGGATTGCCTGGCGCTAATGGTGGATGTTTAGAAAGGCATGTACTGAATCCCTGGAAACATTTAGCTCAGATGGTTTGTTTTCCTAAAAGATATGCAGGATTGCTGAGCTGGGGCTCAGAGCAGACATCTCCCCGAGGAGTTCTCTGACCTGAGTTATGTAGACCGCATTAGACAATCACGCTGGTCTCTTTTGGCTTTCAAATCTATGAATTTGTAAGTAGTTGCCAAATAGTTTAAATGATAGCTGTCAGCTTGTGCTGAAAAGAGCTTAGCTAGGCATACAGACCTTACATGAAGTGAAAACTTTTATTATTATTATTGTTATTATTATTGCAGATGGGTTTCGTCTTGCTCAGCTTTAAACTACATTTTCTCTATCAGGATATGGATTTCAGAAGACAAGTTGCCTGACCCAGTGACCAGGCCTATAATGGGACTGCTACGGTAATTGCCATATTTGCAAGACAAGTACGAATTGCTACTTCTAGATTAACCATACAGACGGTGGAGATGAAGTTTATCATCATCCTAAATGTGTTTTGTTTTCTGCTGATGCATGAATGTTCCAGCAATTAGTTTTCCACATTTTTTTTTTCCTGAAGTTCTATATTGGAGCTTTTGTGAACTATTTGACAGTATAGGGTTTTTAAGACTTCACAGTGAAATGACCATTCCAGCACCCTCAAGCGTTAATGCATGAATCTGAATGTTCTGCTGTTTTGCAGTGCGTTACAGATTTAGAGCATCTGTGATACTGGCAGCATTGGGAGAGAGGAGGATGTTGATTAGTGGGGTAAGAGGTATTTACCGAGCTGAGATTAACTAATTGAATTCCCATCTGATCAGACCAGCAGCAGGGCTTCAAAAAAACCCCTGATCCTCTCCTACTGATTTGCTCTTAGATGTTGGAGAGATGTCCTGGAAAACAGTGATATTTATAAATGAAAGAAATCACGGGGAATGCAAAAAGGAACGCGTCAACAAAGCTTTTAACATAGGACTGATCTTCCAAAAACCCCAGCTCTGATTACCATCCGCAGAAGAAATCCACGCAACCAAAACGCCCCAGGTGCTGTGTCTTAATGAGAAGAAGCGCACAGGAGGGATTCCCACCTGTAATTCCAGCTACTACACTAAGAGATCTGGAAGTTAATGAATGCCAAAGAATTCATAGAATCATAGAATCACAAAATCTTCATGGTTGGAAGGGACCTTTGATATCATCAAGTCCAACCATACACAAAAAAAAAAACTCTACAATCTCATGGTCTCCTTGCTACTTTAAATGTTGTTCCCTTTCCATTTTTTTGTATTGCCTTTTTTTTTTTTTTATTCTTGCAAATTTTGCAATTTTCCATTACTAATTCCGCCATTAACGAAAACCCTCAACATTCTTATATAGGCAACTATGGAAAGGGGTTCCATATTTAAATGCCCTGTAGTATCAGTGAGACTATCACTGGTAGTTCCTACTACTTAACCTCCTCTGAATTCCTAAATTTTAATTCAGAGTATCCCATTAAAATTCATCAAAATTGTTTTTTTGAATGAGGAATTAGATTGACTCAACAGTTCCCCCCTCCCAGAACAATGCCTGTTTTCTCCAGAAATCTTAATCCTTTCATGAAAGAAACTACAGAATTATTTTTCCTATCACTCTTAATAGGTCTGATTTACTCGCCTGATCTCAATAAAACTCCATTTTGACAGAGTATTTAGTTGGAGTTTAGTATTAGCTTCTCCATTTCCTTGACTTTGTTTGTGATTCTTTTCATTCATTTTTCACATAATTTGTCAAGCAGAAGTTGATGCATGGCTTTTCTTGAAAAGGATAGCGTAGAGATCAATTAGTCAATCTAGAAACCGGCAAGCTCCTCCTAATATGACTGCATGACTGCCACAAAATGGCAGCTAAATAAAGATCTATCTAGCTTTTAAAAATATTAACCTTTTGGTTGACACTGCCATTTATCAGAAGGTTTATTCTTTGAATGACGAGATGGATACCGCCAAAAGCAGAGCTAAAGGCCACCAGCTACCCCACCACCACACAGATGGGTAGCGAAGGCCCAGGGGTGCTTTTAAGCATAAAGACTCACTAAGAAACCGTTTTGGCAAAATAACTGAAATTAAAGCACGAGTTAGAAGCTCGGTTTGTATAAAATACTTCCTTAATTACTTAGGAATTGACAGACTTAATAAAACCTAATATCCACCCCTCTCTGTCTCCTATTTCTGCTGTCAAGAGAGCCAGATGTTTCATAAAAGGTGCAAGCATCCCGCGAAAGGTGGGCTCTTGTATTAGGTATCTCTGTATTTTCTAATACCTAGAGACTGGTTTATAATCTCAAGAACTGCAGTTAAGACTTGTTCTAAACTTCTAGGTTAGTTTATTTTTTTAATTAAAAATCAGGTGAAAGCATTAAGCTCCAAAACATATATATTTCTTTTTTCCCCTTTTCTACTTTTGTTTTGCAACTGCACCTCCACGGATGCTGTTTAGAATGAAAGCTTGAGGGGAAAAAAAGTAAACAACCGCCGTATTCATCGTCCTGGGGAAATTCTGTCCCGCAAGGAACCTGCAGAGGCGGTGCCAGTGCCCATTGCAAGGACTGAACCGCAGGACAAGGCTGTGGTCGGGGCTGGCTGGGAAAGCGCCAGCAGAAGAACCTTCCATGGGGAGACGCTGGTTCACCGAATTCAATTCATCGAGCCCTGACAGATTGCAATGAGCTGTTATTAGGCTCAGCACACCGGAGAGGGAGTAGGAAACTTCCAGTAATTTGTAAGAGGCACAGCTGAACTTAGAAATGCTGAGCTGGTTTTGGAGGAAAAAATAAAAGAATAATCTTTTCCAAATAAACCTTTCTGCAGAAAGGAATTAAAGGATCAGGTGTTACGCTCAAAATACCCGTGGTAGCAGTTTAGGCAGGAGAGTTGCAGGGGCAGGAGGTGAGCGGGAACTCAGACCTAAAGCATTAAAGATGAAGGGTCTGGGACAGAACAGTCTTCAACTGATCGTGATTTGAGTAAACATATATTGTTGACAAGCATTAATAACCCATTAATGAGCAGAAGTCTGGGAGATCTACCTGCAGCTATTCTGCTTCTGCTTGGGAAATCATTGCCTCTATTATAACAGACCGCTGGAAGCCAAGACAGCTTCACATTTTCAGAGGCAAAACTGGTGAGCAAGGACAATTAATTTTCACCCTTCATGAATTCAGGAGGCGAGGAGAAGAAAAGGTGAGATTGAGAGATACTCTTCAAACTGTCCACCGAAGGGAAAGAAATTAAAACAACATCTACCGGTAGTTAGAGAGGCAGTCCCAAGCTTGGTAAACAAAGCTGAATTCCCGGATCCTTTAGCTCCTCTAGCTGCCGGCTGTTGATAAGCTCAGGACAAAACCCACAGTCAATCTACTGGGAAAGGGACGGGGTCGGAGTGCAATTCCACCTTTAATGAACTGTTTTTCATTTTTACCTTTCCCGCTTTGCGTTCCCCAGGTCCCTGCAATGAATATTTCTTTGTCCGGCAGGACTGGAAACCACCAACTCCCGATGGCGGTGCTGCAGGAGCTCACCTCGCCTGTGGGAGCTCGGGCTCAGGGACACGCTAACCACATTCACCCCCCAAACCAGTCCTGCTTGTAAAGCACCACACTGGAATATCCTATTGCTGTTAAGTGAGAACGGTGTCCTCTTCCCTGGACAGAGTGCGACAGAAAACACTAAGCTAATAAGGCAGAGTCGCCACTGGGGGAAATGACCTATTCATTTCCATTAAAAATGCCTGGTTGTTTCAGGGGCAGGGTTTAATAGCTCATCCGCAGGAAGAAGCTTGGGAAGAGCAGGAGATCTGATCGTATGAAAGAGGTGGGTCTATCCAACGGCGCTCTGAAAGCGCTGTGCAGCCTAATAGCTCTGATTTTATCTACTGACAACTTTGAGAGGCTAAAGAAAATCTCCCTGCTCACCTCTCCCCGGTTCCCCTGCGGGTTTCCAAGCTTACAGGCAGCATCAAGAAGAGAATAAACCGATTTCTGCATAGGTGGTTGGTCAAGGGAATAAACACACTGGCAAGGAAAATGAAACAGCAGAGGTGGGTAGCTTATATGAAATTCAAGGAGTCCATCTCTGCCTCCTGATGTCCTGAGCCACAGGTTACTGGAAATGGAGACGATATCACTGTTCCCTGTCTCTTTTGAAGCTCTTTGCTACATGTTCATCACTGACCCTTATTAGAAAAAGTTTTCTCTGCTGGAGATATGTCAATCAGACCAGTGCAGCTGGGCCAGGCAAGCTCTACCCAGTCCATCCCCGTCGCACTGAAGAAGGAACAGACCAAGAGCAGCATCCCTTTCTGGAGATGTCAATGTGAAGAATGATACAGTGAGGGATGGAAGATGAAGAGAGGGAAGACAAAGTCAGCATTAAAGATGGATTAGAAGTTTTCTCTAAAACTGTCAATTTGCCAGGCAACTTTGCATCATAGAATCGCCTTGATAGGCAGGATCAGACACCTCTATCAGAGATGGTCCCATCTCAGTGGGAAGCTCCTCTGTTACGTGATAAGGAGAAGAGATGGCATGAAGAAATTTGGCTGTGGAAGATGTGTGCCTGGGGACCCAGCAAGAGCAGGCTGCCGTCACCAGCACTTGCCTTTTCCCCAGTAACACTACAGATGAGCTTCTCTGTGTTAAGGGTCACTTGGTTTCCGTTATGAACATCATTTTCAGGAGGCTATAATTCACATATTTTACACTGCATGTAGCTGGGAAAGACAAGAAAAAAAAAAAGAGCCCCCAAAAAAGCCAAACAAAACCCCAACAAACCCACAAAAAAACCCATGGCATAAAACCCCCACAAAAAGAACCACAACGATGGCTCCAGCTATCCTAAATTTGTTTCTTCAACATGAAGGCTGGTCTGGGGAGGTGTTGTTTAATTTTTTCTCGAGGTTAAAATCCTCGGCCTTGAGAGAATGTATTTGCTAGAGAAGCTGTTCTGCTCTTTTTTCTCTCTTTTTTTTTTTTTTTTTTCAGTTAAACTTTAAGGAAAGGCTGAAGATTGCAAATGTGATATTTGGCTAGGAAGGATTCCAGCGTGAGGAATCACCGCTCTTCCTCTCCGTTTTAAAAGACCAGTCTATTTAAGGTTCAAAAGCATATGTTGCTCCCCGCTTAAATTCCATCCCTTTTGTTGCCTGGCTGCAAGCGAGAGGATGCCACTTTTCTTCATCTGGCTCAAACCCATCGTGTTGCTAGATTGTACATCACGGATTATTCACTAAATCTTGGTTATGTGACGATGTGACATCTCAACAGAACTCCCTGCCAGTACTGTGTGAAAATATTCTCAACTGATCCCACCGTCAGAGACAGAGTCATTTGCATGTGAAATTGCTACTGTCTTTGAAAACAGAAAAAGGGCAAGCAAATAAACCTCCGCCAACACTGCTTCCTCCTCCGATATTGCCTGTTACCTGCTACTGTCCTCTAAATTTGCACCCATCTTCCCAGGTGAGGTGTATTATGTCTTGCACCTGCTGAATCTGAACAAATTCCAGACTTTGGTGGCAAGTCCCTCACATTCTGAGGTGTGACAGACCCACTTCTTTGTTCCTTATATGTCCTTGCTGACAATAACATCCATAGCACAAAGCCCCACATCCTTTGTTCAATGCTCCCCGTACCTTCATTAACTCCTCTCTCTCCCTGTGCTCATACTCATACTAGAAGCAGGACTGCTACTGTGAGGAGGACTTGTACTACTTCATCTCCATTTCTCACCCATTCTTAGTCAAAAAGAGGGTTCGTCTGACAAGTGGACATTAGTGGCAACAAAAGCCTTCCACAGCATCGATGCAGACTTGGTGCAGTTAGCTGAACTCCACCAGCTTCGGAGGTAACGAGCATGCAACTGAGTGAAGTCTTAAGTAATAATATTTTAGCAGTTCTCAGATGACATGGGAGCACTGCAAAAATGTCAAACCTAAGACATGGGAGCACTGCAAAAATGTCAAACCTAACACTGTTATTCAAAAATAGGAGCACGCGATTAGACAAGCAATTATACACCGAGTAGCTTAACATAAATTGTGGGTAAAAATATCAGAAACAATTTTTCAGGATTTAGTGAGGAAGCACCTTGTAAAGCATAATTGGATTAGAGGAGACAGCCAGCATGGATTTACAAGCAGGAGGTCTTTTGCGTAACTAACTTGTTGGAGTTCTTTGAAGCTACAGTATTACCGCCAAGGTAGGCAAGGGAAATGTAATAGATGTTATGCACTTAGATTTCCCAAAAGCAATTGGTGAGGTTGTACAGTGAGATTATCGGCTAATGGAAGAAGTTGTGCTATAAAAGCAGGCTGGCTTAGAAAAATGGCTCAGAAGCAGAAAACAGCCAGTGCGTGGGCTGGCTTGCTATGTTCGTTCTCAACCTCAAAAGTGAGATATTTAAGTGCTTGGCCTGGGGAAGAAGGAGGTGGAGGGGTTGAGGCTTGGAGATCTCTCCTGCTCGGATTTCAGAGAGCTCCCAGCCTTTCACAATGTGCAAATCTCCCACAAGAGCTCAGCTTACTAGCACTGAGGAGGAGAACAGCCCAGGGAGATCATTCCTCCTCCAGAAAGAGGTGCAATTCAAAGGCAGCCCACCTGTGTGATCTGCCATCCTCAAGGCTGCTTGCAGAAGGAAAACCAAGCTCTGCTTCCACTGAACAAGTGAGGAAACTGAGGCACAAGCAGGAAGGAAAAGGTGCTTGATCTCACCCAAATCGGCGCCAAAAGAAGCACAGATCCCCCAGGGCTGGGCTTTACCCTCTGGCTCATGCTGCCATGGAGCACATTCAAAGCAGAGGACTTTTTGTGCATGTGTAGCGTGAGCACAGCCAGTCTCAGCCCCACAAGACCTTAGGGATAGGCCGCCCTTTCAGGGAAAAGCGAGAGGGTTTGGGGGAGATGGGTGCATCGAGAAGTGTGGAGATGGGGTGCTGGCGGTGGTCACAGAGCCCCCCAGCAGGCAGATGCAGTGCTTTCAGCCCCTCATGTGCAGCCAGCAGACTAATTTATGTGGATGTACATCAAAAGCAGGCTAAGGAGAAGACCTGAGCGGCCGGATTCATATCACAGTCCCCAAAGCTCTCCCAAGAAGCCAGTTGCTCCTTCTGTTTCTTTTCCACATCATGTCTCAGCAGCAAGCAACATTTTGCTCCCAGCTCCGGCTGCTTTTCTTGGCTGCCCTTGGAGCCGCCGGAGCCGATAAGGCTGGAATCCGGGTTCAGTGCAGTCTCACTGCTTTCCAACAACAACAGCGACTGGATCAGGGATCAGCAGCATTCCCAAGAACCGTGTAAGGCTTTTGTTGGATGCCCTGAAGACCCCACTCCAGCTCACAGACCGCCGGCTGCCCACCGCCATAATGTCCTCCTGCCTCTTTCCTCTGCCGACGCTGTGGCTGTCATCCACATCACTCCTCCTGGCATCCCAATTCCCTTATTCCCCCTTCCCACCCACCCCAGAACATGACCCAAGTTTGTTATGGATCAGTGTATTTACAAAGCTTAAGCTGAAAATCAATTTTAATTACCAAAATCAGATTGCCATATCAATAAATCACTGGGGACCTCTCGGAGACACAGACAGAAGGTTGCACGTGGAAGTGGAGGGAGGGAGAGACAATGACTCATTTTTCCCATTGGGACCCTCCCTGCATTCACTGGACAATATTCATCAACGTCGTTATCTTTTGTATTGTTGATGGTATAAAAGGGAGATGAATGGGACTGGAGTCCGTTTTAAACAAATAGCGTTTGTTGAAACTTGATTTCCCGGTGGCATCTTGACAAGAGCACTTATTTTTGATATTTAGGATAGTGGTGAAGAAAGTGGCTGGAAAATCTTCCATGGTGTCCCCTTCGTCAGGGTAAATGATTGATTAAACTATATCCTGGAAAGCTAACTAAACCTTTGCAACTGGTAGGAAAGGAGACTACACAGAGCATCATTCTTCCTATTGCAAGAAGCCTACCTAAATATATGATTACTCATCGCCATTATCACTAGATGTACTCTTACTTGGATGTGTGCTACTTCAGAGACCCCGATGGTTTGGGTCTAGGAAGAGTCACAGTAATAACATGATGCCTTGTTTCTTCTTTTCACCCTTGGGTCAGAGGACTTTCCGTGGACTCCAATGTTTTTCAAGACAGGTCCAAAGTCAGAAAAGGGAAGAAGCTGCAACCCAGATGATGGTGGCATACCAGAGGAGGTTTGAGCTGGTCCATGCTCTGTGTACTGGAGGTACAGCGAGTACAGAAGGCATCTCCACGCTCTCAAAGGCAGAGACAAGGCACCCCTCTGCTGTAGCCAGCAGTCATGCCAAAAAAATTGGATTTCTTGCATTTCAAAGCATCAAAATTGCTGCTGGCCTGATTAGGTCCTTCCGTTCTCCACTTCCCCCAGCTCTGCCACACTGGCTGGAGGGCAGTTGACCATGTCAAAGACAGGGGAGAATTCGTGGCAGGTTTAAATTGGTTCAGCATCTTCCACTGCAAAACAGCCAGCCAGGCCCACTGTGCCCAACACTATTCACTGCAAAGCCATAACTCACTCCCCAACAGACAGTGGGGCAGGGATATGTGGACATCCCAGTTTAGGAACAAAGACGCCCAACAGCAAGACACATCCTCAAGTACAGCTGGGTACCGATGGTCGCCACCGAACACAGGTGCCAGATCCAAAAGGCACTTGGCTAATGGACCATGATGGATAAACCTATTATTTTCAGAAGGAATCCAAGCCCTGCCAAATGCCAACCTTCAGACACTCTTGGAGAGGCCACCATTGTCACCGCAAGCCCAATCTGACAGGTATTTAGGCACCTTCATGTCCAGATCCAGAAAGGGACATAGAGGGTTGATACCACTGATATCAGAGGGAAGAAAAAGCTTAAATGACCAGAGATCCAGCCCACAGCAAAAAGCTGTGATCACACAGAGTATTTGAGACAGAAACAAACACTACACTCTGCTCTCGTCAGCCCCAGACCCTTTCCCTGGGCACTGATCTACACCACATGGGACATGGAGCAGAGTCCTTTGAGCATCTACCTGTACGTTATTACTGAGCCAAACCCTAGGGATTTATGTAGATTTGCCCCTCCTGAGAAAATCCTAATTGAAACAAAAAACTGATTTTTGTCTCTTTTTTTCTGATGTATAACTGCCAAGGCCTTGTGCTAGGCACTTTCTGCATCTTCCCTTTTAAACCTAGAACAGGTCTCACAAGGCCAAGCGTGAGAGACAGGTAAAAAATTGTCTTCAGCGAGCTATCCAAAAAGCACCTAGGAACAGATGCACACAGTCTTGTACAACAAAATTGTTCTTCATTGTTCTCATTCTTCCCTGGCTGATATGTCAGGCAGGCTAAAAGCCAGCAGCCTTTGCAAGTAAATGGTCACCCCCTCTTCGACTGTCCATCAGGGGATAGATCCAGGAGAAATTTGCAGAGCAGTTCCAAAAAGAGAGAGAGGTGAGAGATGTTGACTTTGGGAAAAGAATACATCCCAGAGACTTCCTCCACCCACCTTCCTCTACCCTGGACCCAGTAGCTGCATCCAGACTGAGAGAGTGAGCCAAAATCAGATTCAGATGGAGAAAACAAAGCACTGTCCATTGCCAGGGAAGAAAATGAGCTTCCTGGGAAGTCAACAGAGATATTTCTTGCACAAATACTTTTTTTAATCTTCCCGATACATTATGAGCACCCAGACGAATACAAGGAGATGCTGCCAGAAGCACAGGGTCAGCAAGGGACGAGCCAGACCTTCCTGTTGAAGGTGATAACAGCTCCTTGCTGGAGCTCTGGCGGTTTCTTCTAGTGCTAAATCCTCAGGAGTTATTAGAGGTGATGACTTCCCCCTCACAGTCCATCTATTCATGCTGTGTCTTCCCCTGTTCATTCCGCATCTATGGCACACACCTGATCACTTGGTGGACGCAGTTTCCAGAACCTGTATCATTTTTACTGTAACCTCAGAAGGCCAACATAGTTCTCTGCTGTTATAAGGCACAAAGTGGGTCTCCATTTGGAGCAGGAACCTGCGTATACACTCCCTGAGTGAATCAAAACCCAGAAGTACAGGGAAGACACAGTTCTGTGTCAATAGGACATCATGGAGATCAGCCAGACCTCAGGACCAAGGGGCCTTCTTGGTGTGATGCAATTTCTGGTGGCACCGGTGTTTTTTCAAACACAACTATTCTGCCCTTTTTCTGTTGTGGGTGGGAGCAGGACTGGCAGCTGTTGGAAGTCTCTGTGCTTTACACCCACCCACAGCCCTGCCGTGTCCTCTTACAACACTTTAGCGTGATACACAAGGAGGTTTTTTCTGAGAATTTGTAGCATTTGAATGATTGCAAGGGAGGATAACGCTGCTCTTTCACAGATGGTCCCTATTGCCATGGTCTGGTTTCCAGAGGAGCAGAGTGGCTTTCCGTGCTCAGTGTCCTTCCAAGATCCTAATATTAGCTGGGCACATCTTCCCCATGCTTGCCTTGAAAGTTTTATTGTAGGCATCGGCAGGAAATAGGTAAAGATTGTTGAAAAGAACTTTGGACCAGAAATTTGAGCTCTCAAATACTCCTCCCACACATTCAAACTCAGGAGTGAGAGCAATTTTCTCTTTTATCTTTAATATCCCTAATACCTAGCAAGGGAACAGCAGGCAGAATAATGGGTCTTTTGCTCTGTGTTTGAGAAAAGGAAGACCAGGCGCTCACCTGGGTGGGCAGGTGGGATGTGGAGTAATTTCTCTTGGCTGCTTTGAATGCTCTCTCTCAATCCACTGAACAAGGTGGGGGGAAATAAAATTACCTTTCAGATATGGCCAAAGAAGGCACATCTAACTGTCATTGCACCAATAAAGCATGTGCAGAAACTCCCACGTATGGTTAGAGTGGGGTTATGCTGGCATTAGTGATACAGTGCCCACAGCATGAGCAAAGGTTAGGTGCAAACATGTTTTGTGCCCCCACTTGGTGTTAACTGTTACACATTTGCACACACCAGTTTCATAAAAGGGTTTCCTTTGTGGCAGACCCAAGGTGGTGGTTGTGTACCAAGGTGGTATCTTGAACATCTCCTGCACAGTACGGGCAGGCTGAGAGAGTTGGGGTTGTTCAGCCTGGAGAAGAGAAGGCTCCAAGGAGACCTTATAGCAGCCTTCCAGGACCTAAAGGGGGCCTACAGGAAGGATGGGGAGGGACTCTTGATCAGGGAGTGGAATGATAGGACACTGGGTAAGGTTTCAAACTGAAAGAATTTAGATTCAGATTGGATATCAGGAAGAAATTCTTTACTGTGAGGGTGGTGAGCCCCTGGCCCAGGTTGCCCAGGGTAGTTGTCAATGCCCCATCCCTGGAGGTGTTCAAGGCCAGGCTGGATGGGGCTTTGAGCAGCCTGGTCTAGTGGGAGGTGTCCCTGCCCAGGGCAGGGGGGTTGGAATCGTGTGATCTTTAAGGTCCCTTCCAACCCAAATCATTCTAGGATTCTATGATTCTATGACTCCAGGTACTTCCCTGGGGTGTAGGACCACTTCGTGTTTCACACATCCTGCCTGTGACTACATCCACTACAGGCAACTGCAGTTAACTGTAACTCTTGGCTCTCAGAGACCTTTTGCTCCAGCAGGATGAAATAACGATGCTTATGTGTAAGTACCATGGACACAGAGTGATACTTTTTCCATGCTTTTAAGTGGAAAAACAGTTTTTCCACACAGAGGGTGTTTTTTATATATATTTTTTTTTAAACGCAAATTTGCTTGGCTTCTACAAAGAAAAAGATTGGTTTTGTTTCTTTTGGTAGAAAGAAAAAAAAATCTCATTTTTTTTTTTCCTCTTTTTCGCTTTAACAAATCTACACAAAGAGACATATACTTTTGGTTTTTTAAACTGGAAAAATAAAGGAAAAGAGTAAAAGATGACATTGCTCTCATTGTCTTCACATACACTGACAGTTTTTATGTATAAATAATACAGTGATACTAATAGGAAGATGAATGTATTCGTGGAAAACTTTGAATGATGTAAAAAAAGTACAATAGTGTCTGTGACCAAAAATATATGCCTTTGCTGGCGCCTTGTACGAACTGCCTGCGCAGTCCCCTTTTGCATATGTATGCTGGCTCTTTGCGTATGTAACTCATCACCCAGCAACTGCCTCCTCAGCGCATACATGTGCTTTCCTGTACATATTTTTTAAGTGGATGAACATTTGACCCCAAGATTCATTATGAGAGTAGGGTGGTTGGGTTTTTCTGTTTTGGTTTGTTTGGTTTTTTTTTTCTTTGTGTTTAATGATAATGATGCAAAAAGAAAAAAGAAAAAGAAATAAAAAATGAACAAAAAAAACGTTTGACTCCAAAGTCAGCTTCTCCATCCTTCTGAGTGAGGTTATCATCCTTGCTGCTGCAGGCAGGTCAGAATAGTCACCCCTGAAGGAATGGAGTCCAAATAATGAGAGGCCAATTAATTGCTTCTTTCCTCTTTGCTTTTGCCAAAGTTTCAGTAGTTCATTTTCCATTTTGATTTCCTGCTTCAGTTGAAGGATGTATCCTAGTTATCCGCCAGGGAAACTTTTCTTATGGATGGTATATTTTATCATTTTGATACCTTTTTCTAATTATCAGCTTGGGGACTATGTTTCACTATCCACAGGCCAAACCCATGTCTGAACAGCCACCATGTGTCCGTAAAGCCTTCTCTGCAGAGATCTTGAAACTCCTTTAGGTTTCCTTGATGCAAGGTGTCATGGTCTCCTCTTAACTGCTGACCATCCTTTCCAAGATTCCTTTGAATTCAGAGTTTAAACCCCACTCCAAGAGCTGGCTATCAAGGCAAGAACCGTGCTGGCCTTCAGTGCTCAGGTAGGTGTTTTCTAGCCCAGCACGGACAGCTTAACGTGTCACCTTGGTGGAGATGCACTTTGCTATAATTAAAAAGATCTGAGTCTCTCTTGGCCCTTTGCTCTGTTTCAAAGAGGAGTTAATTCAGGGAAGTCTCTAGCTTAATTTGTGTTTGGTTTTTTTTGTTTTTTTTTACTGCAGGAGATTAGACAAAGCGATGAGGTGATTACGACAGCCCGCTCTCACCTTGCAGTATGAAATATCATCAGATACTGTGAGCCTTCTTGGGAAGTGATGATCACCAGGCTGAACTGTCTCAACTCATGTCCAAAAAATAAAGTCCTTTCAAACACTTTTCCCTGGCATATTGCACATTCAGATCTTGGTGGGATGCACTAGGAAATTTAATTCTGCAGAAGGGGATAAATGTAATGCCCACTCGCTTCTGCTCTCACTGACAAGCGGGGGAAAAATAACCACAATGAAATCTGTTGTGTAGGGACAGAGAAAGGGAGATCAACAAGATGTGACACTGCGGTCCCAACCAGAAAACCACATACAGTGTCGCATTGCACATAACTCCCTCTGGCTTGTACGGCACTACAGCCATCTGGTCCTTATCCTAGCTCCATTTTAGCGACAGGTCAGTTAATTTTTACTTTTGGCCACGATCAAAAGCAAGACATGGGCATAGCTGGGCTGCAGATCTGATTTGGCAAAGCAATGCCTGTCTTCTTAAAAAAACAATCCCTCAAGCAGTCTGAGATCCTCGTGAACAAGCGGGCTGTCTGACAGCTGATGCTATTTTATGCAGCGAGCTATCCTTTCATTCACTAGAAATGTATTACATTAAGATTTATTAAATTACATTTATTAAATTAAGAAATAAACTTTAAGCAAGCTTCCTTCATTTGCATAATGGGAGGCTGTGCAGCAGATGGAGAATGGAGACTGTAGGCAGGCAACAGAACACAGGAGCCTGCATGTTTTGTAGATGAATATCCTCTCCCAGTTGCCTCTGAATGGAAAATAACCACAATTTCCATGTACTAGGTGGTGACAGTGGGGTCAGTGGTAGAGGACAATGAGTGAATGAATGAAACTCCTGGACCCCAGCTGCCTGATATAACCGTATCTATTCAGCATGCTCATCTGGACCCAACTCATATTCCCAAACAAACCTTTGGAGGACTTATGGAAAAGCATAGCAAATAGGAACAAATGTAATTTTCCAAGGAGGGCAAATGCTGCCCAGATATTCACACAACTTTGCATAAATAAGCTGGCAGAGATTTCAGTTCAAATTCAGTTAAGCGAAGGAGAACTGCTTGCCAAAGAAAGCCCTAGGTCTTCTTTTAATTAATTGATATGGATTTGTTCATTTTGATACCTAGACCTTAACCCACCGTCCACCTGATTCGTATCTACTGGTTAAATAACAAAGTCTGGAAGACAAATACGGGTGCACCAAGGAGGGGCACCTAAGGCAGCAGAGAAAGTCAATGAAACAGAGAGCACCTTACAGTTCTTAATCCTGATCCTGCTATATTGTACAGTTTCATACCAGGTAGGGATCCCGTTGATGAGAATGAATTGGTCTGTCTCAACACAGAGGCAAACTCAGCAAGAACCCCAGGAGTCCTAGGCATTAGTCGTTTTATTACATGATTAACCAATTCCCTGTTAGCTGCATATCAGATATTCATCATTGATTATTTTTATCATTTACTAATACTGTAATGGGTAACCGCCTAGGTCATGAAGGCAATTACACTAAATACCAAGCAACAAGTGCTCCAGCATTTAGTCAGAAAATGCCTCATCTGCTCAAAAAAGAAAAAAAAGCCACAAAGATCAGGAGAAAATAATTTGCCACTAGGCCAGCAAGAAAGAATTTAACTTAGAGAAATGAGTGCACAAATGAAAGAAATTGATCCAAGCCAGCTGGAGAAACAAGGATCGGGCCCTTACAACATGCTACTTCTTAGAAAACACATCTGGAAACCAGCTTGTCCTAGAACCATTTCTGTGCAGCTGATCCCATTCCAGAAGTCAAGAGGACCAAGCTTAGAGAATTGCTCATGCTGAGCCGTATGTGTATTGTACTGATAACCTACAGGTACCACAGCCAGAATCAACTGCGCCATGAGGAAGGGAAGGTGGGACACTGACGGCAGAGGGGAAAGAAGAAAGATGAGCGTAAGACGAGGGTAAACAGCTCAGGACAGTAATAGCAAGGCCCGAAGACCAGGAGTTCAACATGGAGGTTGAAGGTAGTGAGGTCCAAGGATGAAAATTAACTATTGGCCTGATTTTCTGCATTTCCACCAAGGTCACTCAGCACACTGGGAAACTGGGCCACACCTGCTTCACTGACAGTAGAGGTTTTTTGTGTTTTTTGATTTTGTGGAGTATTTTTTTCTGGGCTAAGTAAAGCTGAAGACTTCCTTCTCCCTTGGGACATAAGAGTTTTTCACCGTTTTCTAACTACTGCTGATTTCCATAGCTCACTGATTATTAAACAGCACTTCCCCCACAAAAAGCTATCCCTTAATGATCTCTAGGAGAAATAAATCTGAACTTGCTCATGGGAGCCAGTTTCCAATACGATTGATTTGACCTGAACCTAAGCTGACCACAAACCCAGAACGGAGATCATATGCAAAGTGGCCAGACCTACATCAGCAAATCATTAATCAAGTCTAGTCACGT
This sequence comes from Rissa tridactyla, assembly GCF_028500815.1. NCBI lineage: Eukaryota > Metazoa > Chordata > Aves > Charadriiformes > Laridae > Rissa > Rissa tridactyla. The sequence continues at coordinate 216,117,801 of NC_071466.1, forward strand.
CCTGGACTGGGGCAACCGCAGATCCACAGCGGCGAGAGGCTGCGGAGAACTTCACCCAACACGTCTGTGCCACAAAGGGACACGCAGAGCTGATACCAGGTGAACCACAGAGTTAAAACTCCCAGCCCTGAACTGTGTGCTGGAGAACTATGTTCGCAGACCTCCCCGGCGATAACTTCTCAGAGATCAACCTTCATTAGAGAAAATACCTGACAAGTTACAGCTCGTGCATTCCTTCATTGGAGTTATATGTAGATCCCCGGTTTAGCTGTAACCTTGTGTTTATTCCCCAAGGCATGTGTTACAGCTAACTCCAAAATGCCGATGTATTCTTAGGCGTTGGTGACAAGATATAAAGCATGAAGGACTGCTTTTGGAAATGCTGTTTGCAGAAGTGATCCCAGACCCCGTGCTAGGACAAACTTTGTCTGCAGTTCTTTCCTTTACTTTCCCTTTATTCATTTTGTTTACTTAAAATGTAATAAACCAGTAAAAACAAAGGAAAACTGTGTTCTTCTATGCACTAAATCTCAAATCTCAAAGCTCAGTTTTCATTGGTTTGTCCTTTTACAACACGGCAGAAATGTGACTTTCATCACCAGAGTTTATACAATATGGGACAAAACTTTAGCACTCTAAGTTATTTATTTGAGGTCAGTGACATAATGCTTGTGCAAAAACAATGGTGAGCCCACCTTATGTGTCCACAGAAGAAGTTGAGTTGCAATACTTTGGATTTGTCTACACACAAGGATTATATGAATTTGAATTAAACTAGTATAGTTAAAAAAGAGCAATTTTTTTTTTTTTTAGTTTTATTTCAGTTCAAAACTCCTTTTTTTTTTCTTTAGCTAAACTAATACTCTGGATCATCCAACAGCAACTAAACAGATATACAAGCTATGATTAAATAGATATAACATCATGCACATAAAATGCTGAGCTGATTTAAATACATCAGTTTAAAAATGTACCCTGGAATAAATCAGTATAAATGTTTGGGGATGTCCAGATATTAGTGTGGCACCTAGGAGGGACTTGAACATCTCTTACTCTACTCTCTCTTGAGGAAATGATGGAAGATTCAAGTCAACTCTTAGCCACAGCTGCCAGACGCTGGTTCCCTACACAAACAATGGAAGGAAGAGGCTGGAAGCCCAAGTTCACCACCACAGTATGTGATTAGACTATTTTCAAATGGATATTAGGCACCAACAAAGGAAGCCAATGCTCTTCTGCTTAAAGGAAAGGACTGGATATCAGAAGAGACAAGGAAAGCAACATGAGCAGCTCTGTTGAAAGAGACCTGGGAGTCCTGGGGGACAACAGGATGACCATGAGCCAGCAATGTGCCCTCGTGGCCAAGAAGGCCAATGGCATCCTGGGGGGCATCAAGAGTATGGCCAGCAGGTCGAGGGAGGTCATCCTCCACCTCTACTCTGCCTCGGTGAGGCTGCACCTGGAGAACTGTGCCCAGTTCTGGGCTCCCTGGTTCAAGAAGGACAGGGAACTGCTGGAGAGGGGACAGCAAAGGGCTACCAAGATGATGAGGGGACTGGAGCATCTCTCTTATGAAGAAAGACTGAGGGATTTGGGTCTCTTCAGTCTGGAGAAAAGATGGCTGAGGGGGGATCTTATCAACACTTATAAATACTTAAAGGGTGGGTGTCAGGAGGATGGGGCCAGGCTCTTGTCAGTGGTGCCCGGGGACAGGACAAGAGGTAAAGGGCACAAAATTGAGCATCGGAAATTCCACCTAAATATGAGGCGGAACTTCTTTCCTTTGAGAGTGGCAGAGCCCTGGAAGAGGCTGCCCAGAGAGGTGGTGGAGTCTCCGTCTTTGGAGACGTTCAAACCCTCCTGGACGCATTCCTGTGCAACCTGCTCTGGGTGACCCTGCTCTGGCAGGGGCTTGGACTAGATGATCTCCAGAGGTCCCTTCCAACTCCTACCATTCTGTGATTCTATGATGTGATTCTTTGGACAAGTCAGGCATCTCTGGCCATACTGGAAGCATGTACATGCTGTCCCATACTATTAAAATGAAAACCCTGACTTCCAGCATATTTTAATGCATGATTCACCATTTGCCCTATGATTTATTTTTATGAGTTCCCCTTCAGGCTGATAATCTCCGGTTTGGAGTAAAAACACCTCCAAGACAAATTATTTTTTTAGGGGCAGTTATTTAAGAAAAGGCAAGGAACATGCCATACAACATGAGCTGACATCTGTAATGCATGGCCTTTCCCAGAAAACTAATAAAAGAGAACCAAGCTGACGCCGAGAAGACACTTCCTCTGCAGATAGGGGAAAAAAGCCAGCGCTTTTCTTATGCCCAACCTAACGTGCCCATTCTGTGTGTGTGTTGTGCTTGTGATACATATCCATATGTACCGGGCATCTGTTTGTGCGCCTGCTGTAAAAATATGTTATGGATATAGCTTTCTAAATGTACATGCTGTACGAGTGCGTGAGACACGCATTATGGGCGTTTGATGTACACGTGTGCTGTGTCTCTCCCATCACGTAATGAGGCACATGGTACACTTGTGTGTATACAAACAAGCGTCCCATTTACGACAAGTCGCATTGCTGTTCAGTCACTTGTGCATGGATGTGTTTGAAGATGGGATGTTGGTGTGCCTCTGCGCGCCATACACGCAGGCGTTCACACGCCGGTCATGAGCGGCGGAAAGGAGGCGCACGCCATCCTTGTGACGCCTGGTGAGACACAGCTCTGCCAACATTATCACACCTACTGTGTTATGCAGCCCTGTGGGTGCTGCATGTTTTGTGGAGCTTACGTACTGCGGATTCTATGAGCACGCGCCCTGCGTCCTGCACTCATCCTCTACTAGTAATCTAGATCGAGGTGATCCAGATCATATGAATTTTGGAATATTAATGTGCATTACGCACACTACAGATAGTGCTGTGTATCCCACACTGTGTCATTCATGTGTGCTCAGCGTCCTTCAGATCCCATGCAGTGTCCAACACGTGAGGATACAGGGGTTCTTCATAGAAGAGAGTCCCCTCAAATGCTGTCTGGTAAGAAGTACCCTGTGTAAACACACCCATGTCACTGGCAGAGACACACCATGACATTTCCACTGCCTGGAGGGAAAATAACTTATGTAGCTGCACATTAAGTTTGTCAAACGAGTCGGAGAAAGGAAGATCCATCTTGCATCTGATCTCCAGGACGCGGATGGCAAAAGCAGCAGCCTGGAAAGCTCTGCATGCATGAAACGCACTGAGCCTTCACTGTCTGTCTCACTCCTTCCAAAAAATGTTACGAGCAATGTCGGGGGGAGGAGGATGGGGAAAGGGAATAAATGGGTAAAAGAGGAAGTTATGAATATGAGAAAAAAGAAAAATAGTCCAAAAAAATTAAATTATTGGTACCCTTTTAACAAAAGATACAGCTATGAACGTGATCAGAGCAGCTGGGTGGTCAGCCTACCCTGGCAAAGTGGGTTGTCTCACCTCCATCTCATCTCTCACCTCCTGAGTGCTTCTTCTCCTGGTGACTGAAGGATCAATGCTCTACTGTTAGAAGCAGGTAGTAACTTCTTTAGCACAGACTGCAGTGTTCTGGACCCCCATGGGACTATGTAAGTCCAGCTCCCATCTCAACGATGAGCCCACCACCCAGTTCCAACCAACTTCTTGCTCCCCTATATCTGTGTCTTTGTGTATAAAATGTCACCAGAATAGAGCAGGATGGATCGAATTGCCACCTTTTATTAGATCAACTCAAAATTCAATAAATCAGGCACAGTTTTGGATCAGACTTGAATATATAGAGTGTTTCCATTTCTAAATAGATGCCTGTCTTTTCCAGACATATTAACTGATTATTAGATCTACTACAGGGTGACACTTCTATTTAACTCATTTTCTATAAACACATTAGCTGACTTGCAGATACAGAAACATTCCCACACACTTTGCTGTGGTACACAGGCTATTTTTTCTGTTTTGCTTAATTATTATTAACTGTAAGCACATGTTACATTGCACTTTAGCATGTGCTGCTAGGACAGGCTTCTCCAGCAACAGCAGAAATAAAACCCTTTCTTAAGTGCAGTGTCAAGAGACTTAAAACCACTGTGTTGGGTCAGATTGAACAGTTTCATTGACACTCTATAAGTCTGACAAGATCTGGCCAGGGTATGTGGAACACATCTCTTTTCCTCTGCTGATGCCACCAACTAGAATTAGAGAATCATAGAATGTGTTGGGTTGGAAGGGACCTCTAAAGGTCATCTAGACCAACCCCCCTGCAGTAAGCAGGGACACCTTTAACTAGATCAGGTTGCTCAGAGCCTCTCCAAGCCTGGCCTTGACTGTCTCCAGGGATGGGGCCTCCACCAACTACCAACACTTCAGCCTTGTGCCTTACAGAAACCTCCTGTACCTCTTTCTGCAGCCCATCATGGTGACATTCAAGCTAAAGGCTGTGGCTCCAGGCAACGTACTGGTACCAAGATGAAGCCAAATCAGAAATGAAGTAGCCTGTATGGGAACACATTGGTTCACCCACTACTTGTTTATGTTTGTGGATGATGCGCTTTGGGCTAGTATAAAGCCATGGCTCTGAACCTATGGTTCACAGATCACCAATGCTCTGCAAGATGACCCACAGCTGTCCCGCAACAGTGTGGCACCTCTCCACTTGGAAGTCACATCATGCAGGGCTCTGACAACCCATAGGAAAATGCTGAAACTTGTTAGCAGATAATGTCTTGAATATTTAAGTGCTACTAGTCAAGAGCAGGGGTTTCTTCTGTAGGTTTTGTCACTGCACATCTCTGTGTTGCAGAGTGATTCCCAGGAGATGATAAAGAAAAAGAGGAAAGTGGAAAATGGTGAACGAGAACTGAGAACTGTTTCATACACCTTATTTGCTAAATGGCAACAATGCAATCAGGCCAGTAAAGTCATGGATATCACCAGCTATGGCATGGATGGTACTTCATTCACTAAAATATGATCATCTTGTGGTCTTACAGAGTCTTATGGTCCATGATGTAAGTCCAACTTATGGTCTATGTTATCTCTGTACCATCTTGGAGGGTGTTGGAGTGACTGTAGGATATCAGCCCAACAAGTGTGGTGCCTGAGCCACAATTAGACACCTAACATCCATCTCAATGAGAGTGATGACCCCTTCACATGGCCTGTTACCCAGGAATGCCAGACTTTGGCTCCCTGTACAGCAAATTAAAAGAAACAGTCATGAAACATGTATTCAAAATAACCATGGCCATCAGATTGAGAGAGGTGTGTCTACCCCTCTACTCTGCTCTCGTGAGACTCCACCTGGAGTACTGTTTCCAGCTCTGGACCCCTCAGCACAAGAAGGACATGGACCTGTTGGAGCGGGTCCAGAGGAGGCCATGAAGATGATCAAGGGGCTGGAGCACCTCTCCTGTGAAGACAGGCTGAGAGAGTTGGGGCTGTTCAGGCTACAGAAGAGAAGACTCTGGGGACACTTTATAGCAGCCTTCCAGTACCTGAAGGGGGCCTACAGGAAAGCTGGGGAGGGGTTGTTTGCAAGGGCATGTAACGATAGGACGAGGGGCAATGGTTTTAAACTGGAGCAGGGCAGGTTTAGATTAGACATTAGGAAGAAGTTCTTTACAATGACGGTGGTGAGACACTGGCACAGGTTGCCCAGAGAAGAGGTGGAGGCCCCATCCCTGGAGACGTTCAAGGCCAGGCTGGATGAGGCTCTGAGCAACCTGATCTAGTTGAAAATGTCCCTGCTTACTGCAGGCGGCTTGAACTAGATGACTTTTAGAGGTCCATTCCAACCCAACACATTCTATGATTTTATGATTCTATGATCCTATGATTCTATGATTTAGCACAAGTATATAGAAGGTGGTTTGAAGACAGTTCTTATATTTCTCTGCTGGTTGTGGAGACAGTCAGGGTCTGGAAGTACTGAAGAATGGCAGGCTGGATTGTTTACTGTCCTCCTAAAGTTATCACAGTTGGCATGTTGAATATGGTTTCGGGCTACAGAGGGATTTGAGAAATTCCTGCAGGGTTTGTTCAAGAAAACCTTCTGCCAGCCTGGACAGGTCCATGTGTCTGTCCAGCACACAGCAGACTCCTCTCTCTGGGACAGCCATCCTGCAATGACTTGTGGAAGGCAGAGTTTGTTGGAAAGTGAACCGGGACTGCTCAGCTCAGTGTGAAATCTCTGGCATTATACAACACAGGCGACACACTCCCCTGCTCCTGAAACAGATGGAGTTAATTCTGGGCCAGCGTCTGCCTTGCAAATACTCTCAGGAACTGCTGCCACGATCAGTAGCGCTGCTGCTACTCACTGAATCATCTCAGTGTCCGATTACTCCATGGGATGGCCAAGCACAGTGCACCAAGAATGTCCTTGTCCCCCATCCCCACCAGCTCACGGCTGTTTCCCCAAAGGTCAAAGAGCTGAGCTGTTAGGCGTGGGAGATAAATGCAGCCCTGCTCCTGTATTCAGACTGCCCGAGATCAAAAATGGCCTGTGCCTCCACTCCTGGGAAGGGAAATGTTGGGTTTGAAAGCTTCTGGCTGTTTATAGATCTTGGCTATGCCCAGTATTTCATGTGCTGCATGAATCCCTCAGCACTCTAAGGTCGGAGCATCCTTCCTCTAGGCAAGATGCAAGACTCCCCTGTAGATCTACCACCCAGCCACATACAGGTGCTTCCAGCCCTCTTCTTCCACCCTTGTACCACTTACTTTCACAGCTATGTGAGGACTCCCTACATGAGAACCACAACGTGGACTAAGCAACCATGACAGTCAATGAAGAGATGCTCTGGGAAACTCCCCATCACTCTTAAAGTTACCAGCTGTCATCCAAGGACTCCTTCCTCCATCTCTTCACTGAGAAGACCAGAGCATCTCCTTCTTTCTGAAGTGTTTTCTACAGGTATAAGATATAGCTCTAGACAACTTCATCACTGCCCATCCCTCCCTGATCAGAATAAGGCATTCTGCTAGCTGGAAATTGGACACTAACTATTCTTTCATCTTCACAATGATGACCAAAATTGGTTAGAGGCCCAAACAGTTTGACTAGTCGAATGAGGTTTCATCCCGAAATAGTCTCAGTGAGGAGAGTGCTCACTCCAACATCACAAGGGCAGCTGAAATGGTCGGGTTAAAATAGGCTCAGGATTGGGCCCTATAGTGTTCCAAAACAACCAGGAAGTCTTAGTTTCACCCTCTGATATAATCTGATATCTGCTACTGAAAACATTTGTCCATGCACACCATCATTCATTTTTACAAATGGATTTGCACTTATGAATTTATGAAGAGAGGTAAATGGGAAAATGTTTTACACTTCTGTAATTATTTTTTTTTTAGCTATGCTCATCTTTTCTGTCTCAATAGGAACTTTCATGATTTTTTAAAGTGGTTCAAAGAAAAAATAAAAATAGCACTCAAAGCCTGCAGGTGGACAAAGTAGCATTGCTAAAAAGTGCAAGACCCTTCTTCCCTTCTTTCCTTTAATTTGAATCAGTTTCGCAAATGTGGGGCTTTCCTTGTCTAGATCTGACCATTTGACTATACAGACAGGGCTCTAATAATTCAGTTTCAGATAAGAGAAAACCCTGTGGTTAGAGTTTCAATTGCAGGACATGCTTCTTTTTTTTTTTCTTCTTTTTTTTTTCCAAATAAAATAAAAAAGCATAAGAAACTAAATTATCTATTCCTACCTCAAAACACATGTCGCAACAATTTTCTGCTTAACCAGGTGTCTGTAAACACATGCCAACACCCAAATAAGTTTATGCACACAGATACCCAAATGCCTATCCCCCCCAGGTCTCTTTCTGTGCCAGTCTTCTGATCAAACATACTTCAGCGATCATCAGTTTCATCTTTCCTCATCTACATCAACCTTTTTCCTTGGTTCCAGGATCATTACAGGATCATTACAGGCTTTTGTATCTTTTCACTACCTCTAGTTTCCTCTTCAAAGCCAGCCTTTTAATTCCCACTCCATTGCATAGAAGATCTCATGACTTTTGCCAAAGAAAAGAGACTAATTTTATTGCAATTCATCTCATCCCTCTCCAAGATGACCTCCTTTATCCTCCATATCCACTGGCACATAATCTGGCAGAGCTGGCAGGACCAGAGCACTGTGTGATGCTGCAGGTCAGCACTGAATGCTGCCTGCCCTCTGGTTTGCCTGAACATTGCCTGAAATTAATACAGTTGTCACAGGAAGAACAAAGTGCATTGCTACATCAAGGGAACATCAGCCATTCAGTTCTTGTCGATAAATCTGCTGTTCTTCTTAGAATCATAGAATCATAGAATCTTCATGGTTGGAAAGGACCTTTGAGATCGAGTCCAACCAAACAACCTACAATCTCTGCCACTAGAGCATGCCCTGAAGTGCCACATCTAGACGTTTCTTAAACACCTCTAGGGATGGTGACTCAACCACCTCCCTGGGCAGGCTGTTCCAGTGCCTGACCACTCCTTCAGTAAAGTAATTCTTCCTAAATTCTTCCCTTTTCTTTGTGGGAAAACCACTAGAACTTACAAATGATCCATCCATATTCACGTAGATATATTAGGAAACTACTATTCACCCCCAAATAAGTATTCTATAAGCAGCTGGCTGAAGTCTCGCAATCGCCAGACCTTTTCTGGTTGGGGACTTCAACCTGCCGGATATCTGCTGGAAATATAACACAGCAGAGGGCAGGCAGGCTAGGAGGTTCCTCGAGTGCATGGAAGATAACTTCCTGACACAACTGGTAGGTGAGCCTACCAGGGGAGGTGCCTCGCTAGACCTACTGTTCACAAACAGAGAAGGACTAGTGGGAGATGTGGTGATCGAAGGCCGTCTTGGATTTAGTGATCATGAAATGGTCAAGTTTTCAATTTGTAGTGATGTAAGAAGCGGGGTTAGCAAAACCTCCACCTTGGACCTCTGGAGGGCGAACTTTAGCCTGTTCAGAACACTGGTTGAGAGAGTCCCTTGGGAGATAGTCCTGAAGGGCAAAGGGGTACAGGAAGGCTGGACACTGTTCAAGAAGGAAATCTTAAAGGCCCAGGAGCAGGCTGTCCCCAAGTGTCCCAAGTCTAAAGGGTGGGGAAAATGGCCAGTCTGGATGAATAAGGAACTTCTGACAGGACTTAGGAACAAAAGGAGGGTTTACCACCTTTGGAAAAAGGGGCAGGCAACTCAGGAGGAGTACAGAGATCTCGTTAGGTTATACAGGGAGAAAATTAGGAAGGCAAAAGCCCAGTTGGAGCTCAACTTGGCCACTAACATTAAGAACAACAAAAAAAGTTTTTATAAATACATCAACAAAAAGAGAGTCAGGCAGAATCTCCATCCCTTACTGGACGATGGTGGAAATGTTGCAACCAATGACAAGGAGAAAGCTGAGATACTTAATGCCTTCTTTGCCTGTGTCTTCAATAGTCACACCAGCTATCCCCAGGGTGTTCAGCCTCCTGAGCTGGAAGATAAGGATGGAGAGCAGAACAACCCACCCATAATCCAGGAGGAAGTAGTCAATGATCTGCTTCTGTGCCTAGACGCACATAAGTCTATGGGACCTCCCTGAGTACTCTTGGGAGCTGGCGGGAGAGCTCACCAAACCTCTCTCCATCACTTATCAACAATCTTGGTCAACAGGGCAGGTACCAGATGACTGGAAGGTGGCTAATGTGACACCCATCTACAAGAAGGGTTGGAAGGAGGATCTGGGGAGCTACAGGCCTGTCAGCCTGACCTCGGTACCAGGAAAGATCATGGAGAGGATCATCTTGAGTGAGCTCTCACGGCAAGGGCAGGGCAGCCAAGGGATCGGGGCCAGCCAGCACGGGTTTAGGAAAGGGAGGTCCTACTTAATCAACCTGATCTCTTTCTATGACCATGTGACCCGCCCTCTGGATGCAGGGAAGGCTGTGGATGTTGTCTACCTGGACTTTGGTAAGGCCTTTGACACTGTCCCCCACAGCATTCTCCTGAAGAAGATGGCAAATCATGGCATAGACAAGTGTACTCTTCGCTGGGTTAAAAACTGGCTGTGCCCAGAGAGTTGTGACGAATGGGGTGAAATCCTCTTGGTGGCTGGTCACCAGTGGTGTCCCTCAGGGCTCAGTTTTCGGGCCGGTTTTCTTTAATATCTTTATCAATGACCTGGACGAGGGGATTGAGTGCACCCTCAGTAAGTTTGCAGACAACACCAAACTGGGTGGGAGTGTTGATCTGCTGAGGGTAGGAAGGCTCTACAGAGGGACCTGGACAGGCTGGATCGATGGGCCAAGGCCAACTGTATGAGGTTTAATAAGGCCAAGTGCCGGGTCCTGCATTTCGGTCACAACAACCCCAAGCAACACTACAGGCTTGGGGCAGAGTGGCTGGAAAGCTGCCCAGCAGAAAAGGACCTGGGGATGCTGGTGGACGGCCAGCTTAACATGAGCCAGCAGTGTGCCCAGGTGGCCAAGAAGGCCAACAGCATTCTGGCTTGTATCAGGAATAATAGCGTGGCCAGCAGGAGCAGGGAAGTGACTGTGCCTCTGTACTGGGCACTGGTGAGGCCTCACCTCGAGTGCTGTGTTCAGTTCTGGGCCCCTCTGTACAGGAGGGACATTGAGGTGCTGGAGCGTGTCCAGAGGAGAGCTACCAGGCTGGTGAGGGGTCTGGAGACCAGGGCACATGAGGAGAGGCTGAGGGAGCTGGGCATGTTTAGCTTGGAGAAGAGGAGGCTGAGGGGAGACCTCATTGCCCTCTACAACTCCCTGAAAGGAGGGTGGAGAGACGTGGGGGTTAGCCTCTTCTCCCAGGTGAATAATGACAGGACCAGAGGAAATGGGCTGAAGCTGCGGCAGGGGAGGTTTAGATTAGATACTAGGAAGAATTACTTTACTGACAGAGTAGTCAGGCACTGGAACAGCCTGCCCAGGGAGGGGGTTGAGTCACCATCCCTAGAGGTGTTTAAGAAACGCCTAGATGTGGCACTTCAGGGCATGCTCTAGTGACAGAGATTGTAGGGAGTTTTTTGTGTGTGTATGGTTGGACTCGATGATCTCAAAGGTCCTTTCCAACCATGAAGATTCTATGATGTCTATGATTCTAAATAAGTCTCTTTGCCGAACATATAACCACCTGAGGATACACAATAGTTTGCAATAGTCTTATAAATATCAGGTACATTTGCTTCCTTATCGTTATTCGCCTCTTGGTGCCTTGAAATTCCATAATAAAAATAACCATAAAAAAATCTTAGTGAGAACTTTATTTGGAAGAACGTGGATCATTTAAAAGTATGACCTGTCAATCTAAGGATACAACCAATGGAAACTGGATTCAAAATACAGAACAGAAGTGTTCAGTGGGCACAGGAAATAATGTAAAAAACTGGGAGAAGGTTGCATCTATGCACAAGTGGAAGTTAGGATAAAAGCTGATAGTAAACAATTTTTCTCCTTTTATGCCTGACAGTCCTCAATAAGGGAATATGCCCATGAATCGGCATCAAAATGAAATTCAGATATTTCTGTTGTTTTTTTTCCTTCCCTTACCAAATTGATTTTAAACCACACAATGATCATGGTTCAAATGTTCTGTAAAGAAAAAAATAATTTCATTTTAGTCTCGTGAAAGGAAGGGAAAGAAATGAGCAGCTATATATTAGAGAGGGAAAAGACAGCAGCCCTTTACCCAATACCTTGCAACATCAAATATGCATCCAAGATGGAGGACAATGGGTCTGAAGCCCTTGACCAGATTAAGGAGACCCGACCCAACAGCTCATGCTAAGCCCACGTAGACAATAATAGTTAGTGTCCACTGAAAGAGGCCACAGCACACATTTTGCTGGTCACAGTCATCCACTTACATGTCTGTCGGAGTAGAAAATGGAAATGTGATCAAAGTCTACAAGAAGATTAAGTCTGTGCATTTCCCCTCAATTGGTCTCTTGTCTGTCTTTAAAGGGTGGTTGTTCTCCAGAGTGGTTGAAATCCACAAAACCATACATACTTCCTTACCAAACTGACAAAAAGAATCCTTTAAAGAGACCAACTTTGCTTTTTTCTGCTATTTTCTCTCTCCAGAATATAATGAAGATCTTCTTCACTGCTTCCCAGGCAGAGCAGAAAAAGGTAGTTTCCACAGAGGGGAAAAATCCTTTTTCACCCCAAGACTAGAGCTGATAATTTGCACGCTGGAGGCAGAACAAAAGAGTATTGCAAACTGGACAGGGTTTCTACTCTTGATTTATCAAAGTTAGCTCTTTTCCATATTCTGGAGTCCCAAGGGACACATGCAGCAGCAGCAAAGCAAACGCTGAGCCCACACAGGCCTGAAATTCATTTAATTAGTCCACCTTTTCAGCCTGCTAATAGTGCTCTCCAAGCTGAATCACAAGCTGGCTTTTCCAGCCACTTGGCTTTCTGAGGCAACTGCTTGCTCTTCTCTCACTGCCCTTGGTTGGGAGAAAGTCTGGACAGCCCACTTAAAGAAGTGACAAACTGTTGCTGCACGCATCCGTCCTGGTTACTTAAGTTGAGTCCAGGCAGAGGACAAATTAGATCACATTTGTCTGTTCCTGTGGCTTGTCAGACCATCATTCCCACTCTCCTTAGCCGGAGAGTATTACCCTGTCCTCCATACAACTGCACCAAATTAAGAGTTATGGGTAGACTGTACCCGATAGGAATAAGGACAAAAGTGAAAATCAACAGTCATAGAATGACTTTTCACATTTGCCCAGGAAAACGTGAAGCAACAGCAGCTCTAAGAACGCATCCAGCTGCCCTTGCTTCAGAAATACTTATGCAATGACTTGGTTTTGTTGTTTTGGAGCTGGACACTCATCAGCAATGTCCACCTAGACCTTTTTTTCTCCATGCTACAAACACACTCACAGGCACAGACAGACACAAACATGGCCACGCAGTTGTGGATAAAATTCAGTGGGTGAAATGTTGATGGCTACGTGCAAACAAGCTGCCTAGGCTCCCTCCTTGGACAATGGAGAGAAACATGAACTTCTGGGGAAGGATCTAATCCTAGTATATACACCTAAATATGGTGGATCACAGTGTAAGAATTACGATCTCTCTACTGTCTCAGGTGACAAGTCAGATGGAGACGGCTCCACGGTAGAAATAGGGGAGTTTAATGTGTCTTGCTATGCCTCAGTTTCCTGGGAGATCTCTCCATTCGAGCACAGGGCACTAGAAGAATACCAAAGTCTGAAATTTAGGTTGCCCAGAGAGGTGGTGGAAGCCCCATCCATGGAAGTTTTTAAGGACAGGCTGGATGGGGCTCTGAGCAACCTGATCTAGTGGGAGGTGTCCCTGCCCATGGCAGGGGGCTTGGAACTAGATGATCTTTAAGGTCCCTTCCAACCCTAACAATTCTATGATTCTATGATTCTAATTCTATTAAATTTGCTGATCGCTGCCGAAATTCCCTGATTTCATACATAGTTCCAGGCTCTGAGCAAAATGTGGGATGGGTTGACAAATGACCAGTCATTTCTTTGTCTTTTGTTAAGCCTTGAGTACAGTTCTGGAGGAGATATCCCAGAACATCACATTAGATATGCAGACACCATGTATATGGACATCCGCACATCCCTATGGTTTTGGAAACTCCACCATGACGTTTCACATAAGCCCACACTCGCCTACTGCGGGTGTCATCATGGCTTCTGCAATACCATCTTAACCCTACAAAATTAGTGGACTGAGATAAGGGAAGAGCAAAGCTACGAAAAGTGATAGATTAGCTCTTCACATCTATTTCTGACAGCTCTATCTGCACGTGGCCTTTCTTACACCCGGTTATGGAACAACGCCAAATATTTGACAATTTCTGTTGGGTATTGGGGCTTTGCTATACGCTGAGCAAACATGCCATTTGCAAGTTGTTCTGCAGGCAAGTTTCCAATGTACCTCGCCTGTCTATATTCTCCAGATCACTTCTAGGGTAAGGTTTTTTAATCTTTTCCCAAATAGAGAACAGTGTCCACCATCAGTCATCACAACACACATATCTTTGGCTGTGTCTTATTTTATTGAAATTTGGGAATGAGTCCCAAAATTACAGAGGGATCAGAAGGAAGGGTCATGCAGAAACTTTATTTTCTTTCCTACTTTCTCTTGCATAAAGCTAATGGGTTTAACCCAAAAAAAAGTACAGACCAACCAGAAACCAAGAGACAGCTGATGGAAAGCAGTGATGCTGCATGAGACACGAGGTAACCCGAAGATAAGGCTGGGTGGAACCAGACACAGAGCAAGACTCAGGAGCACTGAGCACTAATCCATGCCCAAGTTTCCCCCGAACATCCCACTTAGTCCTGCTGAGGCTGTGAATTGTCAATATGTTTGGAAGTCCAAAATTCAATGAAGTTCTTTACCTCCTTGCTACGGATTTTCCCATCCAGGGTGGTACTTCAGTACCTGCTCACTTTTAAGCAGGTACTCAATGGCTCTCCTCAACAGGAGTCTAATTGCATTGTGATTTGCCACCCAAATGCTACAGGTAGCCACATCTCCATAGGTGAGTTGTACTCAGGGATTTGAAGGACCACGACTGTTTTTGCTGTATTTCTATTATACCTGTGGAGCCTGGGGATCCAGTTGAAGAGGTGAAGCCATTAAAATTACAGGCATTTTAATTCTGTTCTAAGCAATTATATAAGCCCTATCTGCTTGTAGAGAAAGCCTCCCTGTGTCAGAGCTAATATTAATTTTAAATCTCCAACCTTTTCAAATTAATGTGAAACTGTAAGTTTCCACATTCTTTGATTAAACATTCGGCTGTGTAATGACTACTTTATTATTTCCCCCCTCCAAATTACTGATTGTTGTCTTACATTACAGCCTCATCGGTACTTATTAAATTAACAAGACTGTGAAACACTTAATGAATCAAAACTCATCAAGTGTTTCCAAAGTTAATAACTAATCTAAAGATTTTTTTTACACTATATCTGCATGTGAAATTTATACATTCCCTACACAATCGCTGAAGTTCAGATGGTCCTAATCTCATGAAAGATTTATTACCGCATAGCTCAGTGATTTATTCAACATTTGCTGAAGCAACACGTAGCATGTGTGGGGAAGAGAGGAGTTTCTGTATTTATTATTTCATTTCCAAGGCTTATTCCAAGTTCTTAGGACCCCTCCGTGTGTGTGTCTGCAGACTCTCGCCAAATAGCAAATCTGCAGTTGTAAACTGAAGTGGAAACTGTGGTGCATAAAGGATGGCCTAAATCCAGAGAAGAGTGACTGTACAATGACAGGGACAAAATAATGGAGAAACTACTATTCCATGTTCCAAAACATAAGACCAAAAGGAAAAGAGTTTTTTCAGGGTTATGAAAAAGCAGACAAGTCTTCCTATCAGATGTTGGGAGGAAAATTACTAGACTGTTGGGAAGGGTATGGAGATACAGCATGTAACCCAGCAACAACCAGTATGACAGCATGTTTATCCCCAGGAAATCCATCCCTGGACAGGCAGTACTATGCTTTACAACAGCCATACCCTCATCCAAAAGGGCCCATGCATCCCTGAAAGCAACCATTGTGCCCCAAAACCATCATCATGATGACTGTGATACACAGAGACAGGTGCCTTTGGGGGTACATGAGGTAGGGCATGGTGGAGACCTGTGTGGGTGCATGTGCAATCAGCAGCCCATGGGACCCAATGGGCTTATAACACAAGCACAGCGACAACTCCCGGGCTCAGAAAACATATTTACATCCTGTCTGTGTGAAAGGCTGAGTGCTGGTAGACCTATGGCCAGCATTGATGAAGTGGAAGGGGGGTGTGCATATGCACCTACCACTGTGGTGCATGGCATGGAGAAGTTGTCACTGGGATGGCCAAGGAGATAAGAGATGCCCTTCATGGTCTGGGGATAAGCAAAATGAGATCATTCGTGAGGGCTCTGCTAGAGCATGCTGTTGACACTGCCTATTGCAACATCTTGGCAACCATGAAGTCTTTAGAATCAATCATAGAATCATAGAATTATCTAGGTTGGAAACGGATCTTTAAGATCATTGAGTCCAACCATTAACCTAACACTGCCAAAACCAACACTAAACCATGTCCCTAAGCACCATGTCCACTCTATTGCTCTTTGGAGAGCAAACCCTAGAGCAGAACCTGCTCCAGGTGTCCTTGATGGGGACAAAGCAGAGGTTTTCCAGCAGACTAACTCCAGCAGAGATGTTTCATGGTGAGCAGGGTGCAGGGAAATGCCCTTCCCATTCACCTGCACCCAGACCGAGAGAGCCGGCACTGCTGCATAAGCCTGGGCAAGGGTTGGCTCTGAGGTGGGTAGAGGATGGAGGGTATCAAAGGGTGAAAGGGAGGGAGCAATGGAAAAAAGGCAAGGGGAAGAGCCAGAAAGCTGGCAGGATGACCATGGCAGCACCAGCATCGCGGCAGATCCAGGTGCTCAGCTGCCCATATGGAGTCTTGTGCAACTCAAACAGGATTTATGCTCCGTCCACATAAATTGCATCTCTCTGCCAAGAGTGTGATAAATGTACCCTACAAAGCTCCCTCAGGCCCCACTACCCTTTCCCCCCTGCCCTGCACCATCTCTGTTCTCAGCTACCTCGGGGCAGCTGGATTTGTGATTACCCACTCCAACACCCCATCAATCTTGGGCTCCCTTTTACACGTGTAGGGAGAGATCTCTTTCCGTAATGACTGCTGTAAAACAGGGAGCCTGAAGTACAGCCTTGTTCGGAAAGAGCTTGCAAGCAGCTAGCAGGGCTGTGACGAGAGACCAACGACCAAGCTGAGAGAAGAAATGTAGCCCAGCCATATGGGGCTGGATGACAAAACCCGTCAGGCGTATACGGGAGAGGAAAAATTCATCCGCAATTTAGGCCGCAGCAGCTGAGACCCGAGAGTGGCCTTTTAACTAGATTTTACACCAATTCTCTATGATGCATTGTGAGGAGAGAGACAAGCGCAGAAGGGCCTTGGCTCAGCCCCGGGGGCAACTGCGGAGGAAAATGCAATTACATCTGGCTGCTGAACTTGCCCTTGCCTTCCCCTGGCTGTGTCCGTTGTGCTCTCGCCTGGGAAAACTCATATGCAAAAGAAAGAAATTGGAATAAATGGCCCTGCCATTGCCATCAGTGACCCTGTGCCCCTGCTCCCCATTCCCTGAAAATATTTTCACGCCATCCCAAGCATGGTATGATTGCAATCAGGGGAGTTGGACCTTGACCCAGCCCTCACTGCCCACCGCACCTTTCCTCATCTCACAACAGAATCTTGTCCCACCCTTTGGTGGACCCCAGAGACATTCGAGACGTGTTTCTCTGTAGACAGTACTGGATTTACACCCTTCCACTCCTCACTTCTCCTCCACAGCCTGCCTGCTTTCTGTTGCAGTGTGTTCCCAGGCTCAGAGAGAAGCTGCAGGAGGTGATCCCACACCCAGATGTTCATCAAGACGTGGAGGGATGAACTTCATCTTGCCAGGGTGTTGTAAGACCCCCCACTGATGGAAGACAACACAAAGCAGGGGGAAGATGAATCCCTTATGACAATTCACCCAGCCAGGCTTCCTCCGATAAGAGAAAGGATCTACCTTAGGAGGCAACTGGGACTAAGCTCATCCCCAGGAGTTCCCACACTCCCTTTAGTTGGCCATGAAAAATCCTCCTGCCTCTTTTCCCTCTTCATTACAATGGCAATTGTAATTACCTCATAGTGGGGATGAGTTAATTAATTCATGCATGTGGCAAATTAATGCCATCACCTTCCCTAGTCCAGTTATACCTATTGATCGAGAGCATTCACTTGTCTTGAAACACCAAGACCTGGACTGAAACAGGGACAATCTGGAGTTAAGTGACATCTCAATCATTTATTTAAGTTTTCTCACAGATTTCTGAACAAGAGCAAAAACTCATGTGGCCATTGTTGTATATTTTTACCAAACCATGTCATTTGGTGATTTTTCTCAAGGTCATAAAGAAAGTGTCTTTTCTTCCACGCTGTCACAGCCTGTCCCGCTGCTGTGGGATGTGAAACCAGAGGTCCTGACCCCCATGGTGGTGTCTCACCCCAGAGAACAGACCCCCTCAAACTTATAGCTCTCATACTGAAGGATGAGGAAGAATCTGGATGTGGAGCCTGCCAGAGACCACACGGAGCCCTCCAAAGTACCCCAACCTGCCAGCAGTGTCAAGTAGTCCATAAATTATCCCTGAAGCCTTCTGGTTTTAATCAGTCCCACTCCCTGATTACTCTTAGAACGTGACTCCAGGCCCCAACACGGAGTATTTATCTTGCATTAATTAGATTAGAAAAGCAGGGGTATTCGATACACCGACTAATCAAGTCAAGGGATCAATACGGCATGTGGCAGAGACTTACATTGTCCTCACTCCGCAAGATGACAAATAATGAATTAGTTCTGGAAGGTGCCCAAAATAACACTTTGTGACCTAACACAGGGGAAACATGAACTTTTCATCTGTTTCCCCCCTGGAGAAGAAAAAGACGATGCCAGCATGTATATACCAGTATGCGTTTACCTTTCCTGCAAGGGAGAACTGGTGAGGCTGAGTAGTACAACACAACAGATATTAGGAAGAAATTCTTTGCTTTGAGGGTGTTGAGGCAGTAGAACAGGTTACCCAGAGAAGCTGTGGCTGCCCCATCCCTGGAGGGGTTCAAGGGCAGGTTGGACGGGGCTTGGAGCAACCTGGGCTGGTGGGAGGTGTCCCTGCCCAGGGCAGGGGGGTTGGAACTAGATGATCTTTAAGGTCCCTTCCAACTCTAACCATTCTGTGATTCTATGATTCTATGAACTCCAGGTCATTGACCAATATGGAAGTGTGTACTGGACTTCAAGATCATTAAGTATAGCAAACCAAAGTGCAATGTCTGCTCCTGCCATTTCAGCTGGGCTCTGTGTCCTACAGCTGGCTGTCCCACACATGTTGCTGCTGTGAACAAGTCTCCTTGGAGGTGACTACATTTTAACCTGTCTGCAATCTCAACTGTCACGAGGTCGGTTTGGACGGCTTGCAAATACCATCTTCAGATGGAGTTACCTAAACCCTGATGCTGCAAGTCTCAAGTATAGGTCTTGTTGTCAGTGGGGATTTCCTATGGTCTTTGGTGTTCTGTGGTTTGGTTATTGGGCCATGACATTAATTATTTTATGAGTAGTGAAAAAAAAAAAAAAAAAAGAAAAAACAAAGACTAAAAAGACTAAGCTATAAGCCATCAGCCATCAGTAGATGATGAAAGTGCAGACTGCTCAGTTCCGGGCAATGATGACTTACCCATGGAGGAATGGGCTTACTGATCATTTCGAGTCATTGTTTATTATGTTACAGGGCTGATGCGGGAAGGAAGTTCTAGCTTTAAAGACAGAAACACAGAGAAAGGTGACCCTGAGTTCACATCATCATTAAACTGGGGGTGAGAGTCTGTCTGCTGAAGCCCTGTGGGCTACTGAGACCTTATAAGAGCAGGCTGCAGAGATGTTTCCAACCAGAAGCTATCTTCTGACCAGGATGAGTAGAGAGGAGCCCCTGAGTTACAAACACAGCTTTACTGTAAAAGCGTGTCCAAGCAACCTTTTAACCTCCTTCTCTCCTTTCGTCCCATCATTGTTAGAAAATATGTTGTTATAAAGCCACATGTTGTTGCTAAACCAGTAGCTGCTCTCTTGCTATAATGCCTCTGATAATCCATATTGTTTTAAATTCTCCTGTTGGGTAGAATGATGTTCCTTATTTATGGCAAAAATCAGCTGAGGATGGAGAGAGCTCATCTGATGCTGTCACAGAATCACAGAATAGTTTGGGTTGGAAGGGACCTTAAAGATCATCTAATTCCAACACCCCTGCCCTGGGCAGGGACACCTCCCACTAGACCAGGCTGCTTAAGGCCTCATCCAGCCTGGCCTTGGACACCTCCAGGGATGCGGCATACACAGCTTCTCTGGGCAACCTGTTCTAGTGCCTCAACACCCTCACATTAAAGAATTTTTTCCTGATATACAATCTAAATCTACCCTCTTTCAATTTGAGGCCATTACGCCATGCCCTATCAGAACACTCCCTAATAAAGAGTCCCTCCCCAGCTTTCCTATAGGCCCCCTTTAGGTACTGGAAGGGGCTCTAAGGTCTCCTCGGAGCCTTCTCGTCTCCAGGCTGAACAACCCCATGTCTCTCAGCCTGTCCTCACAGCAGAGGGGCTCCAGCCCTCTGATCATCTTTGTGGCCCTCCCCTGGACCCGTTCCAACAGGTCCATGTCCTTCTTGTGCTGAGAACTCCAGAGCTGGACGCAGTACTCCAGGTGGGGTCTCACCAGAGCGGAGTCTTGTCTTGTGTCTTTGCACATGCTCTCCACTTGCGGGTTTCACCAGCTCTTACATGATCCAACATGATTTCCCAACCCAGACCACACATTTTACCCACCAAGCCAATGCCCCTAATGTGACCAGAGATTACCCCTAGAAAGGCAATCCATGCGATGGTGAAGACTCTGCCACCTGCCTCGATAAGAAGGGGAAATACTTTGTTCCTCACACCAGCAACGCTGCGCTCAGTGACTGGAGGGATGTGGAATTTCTGAGTAATTAGGGTCTTTGAAAATCATTGATTTTGTTCCTCCTGTTCTGAGCACCTGTCTTACATGAATCCTGAACAAATGGGCTCTATTAAATGAAGGCAGAAGAGCAAGACAATCGGTATGACAAACCACCTCTGTCTTCTCAGCAGCCATCTCCTCCATCCCCCAGGTTGGAGCTCCATCCTGAGACCTGCAGCACTGGTCCTGCAGAGCGGAGCTGCTCCCTTCTCCCGCTCGTCTGTCACACACAAAAGTTGTGCAGCGCTTCTGCACATTGGGCTCCTACTCCAGTTAATTTTCTCTCTCCCCGTGCAGCCTGAAGCAGTTGGAGCCTGCACTGAGATGTAATGATCTCCTGATTTTGTTCTTGTGAGTCAGCCTCTGCTCAGTACAAACCTCTGAGCTAATCCCAGCATGAACAGCTGTTTCTGGCAAAATGAGGGACAACAGGCAGACAAAGCTGCTCTGGGTGTTTGTTTCCTTCTTCTTCGGGAACTAAATCTTCCCAGTTAAAGTTCTTGAGGATGTCCATTAAGTTTATTGAGCTTGCGGGAGGTCGCAACTACAGCTCACTGTTTCGTGCTCAGCTGCTTAGATCAATGCAGCAAACGTTTAACAATTTAACAACCTGGTGGGAGGGGAGAGGCGAGGAATGTGATTGCAATTAGAAGGGTGGTTTTTATTCAGGAGTTATCATTAAACAGCAAATTTAACTGGAAACATGGTGAATGTCAGAAAAGCAATTGCAACAGGCACAGTCATTCCAGGCTCTGTCCCTGCATGTCTTTAGGAGGGATGTGAAGGTGGTGGGTACAGTGCTTGCAGTCCCAGGAGCTGGTTTCCCACTTGAGGAGGTCTGGGTGAGGTGTGAAACTCAGATCCAGGTTGATTACTACCTCGTCTCTCCCGCTATACCTGGGAGATGAGATGACCTCTGTGCCCGTCCCACTCTGAATGCTGTTTGTTGAAGCCCTAGATCCCTCTTCCAACCTTAGCTGGTAGGCAAGGCTGGACACGAGCTCCAACCTCTCGCAGTGCTCCCTCCAAGGATGGTTTCCTTGCTAAACAAAGACATCAGCCTGCTTCCTTTTTCTTCCATGAGAACACCTTATGAGAAAAAGCTGGATTAACATGATTTGGTGTGCCCAGGGATTTATAGACATTGAGAAAGAAGGCAGTCTCACTGGAGCTCCTTTACAAGCACCATTTCCCTTTACTAACTGTGTGGGTCACATTAGTACACAGGACTACAGTTGAGATGAAAACCCCACAGCTGGCGTTTTCTTTACAGTCTGCCCAGTGAGACTTATTCTGGTCTGTTCTCAACCTCCAGCCTCGGGGAGGAGACACTGAAGAGGTGGAGTGAGGCGCCCAAGATTCAAGATTCCCAGCAAGTGTGTTCAGAAACCTCTAGTGCCTCAGTCCCCTCTCCTCTTTCCTCTTCTCTATCAAACTCCCCGAAAAGTGGAAGAAATGCAGACATTGAGATGAAAGGGATGACGAGGACCATGCACTTGCCAGGGTCACTTCATGGTGCAGCCTTCTAACTCACTCTGTTGTTACTTCATCTTTCCTTCCTGGGAGCAGCTGATTTATCTTTATTATCCTCCTCTGTTGTCACTGTCATTAAATTTTGTTGAGCCAAGAGACTCCACTGTGTGCTTTAGTAATTCGATCAGAAAGGAGGGGAAGTGGAGCTGAGGTAATAGGCAGCGTGAAAGAGGTCAGGAGAAGCAGCCGTGGCACATTAAGGGAAATACAGATCCGGGCTCACTTGGAAATGGTAATCATACAGAGCGTGCCTGAGCAACCGGCAGCAATAATCTAGAGCAACAGCGACCCAGAGCCCTGTTTGTTCCCCTCTTTCTTGTTTCCCCTAGCTGTAGTCTCATCTCCCTAAGACCTGATCTTGCAGGGACATCACATCCCAGGCTTTTCTCAGGTCTGTCTTTACCAATGCAAACCGGCTGCTGGAATTAGCAAGGGAAGAGTTCAGGCATTGCTCTTCCCCGCTCGCTGTTCTACATGCACCTCTGAGTGAATTTGTGGGTTGTTTCATTTAAGCATCAGCCATTGAACAAGCCCAGTGGCAAAGTAATCATTTATCTGTACTATTTTATTTATATGGCAAGAGTCCCCTGCTGAGAGAAGAAACCTGCTGCGCTGTGCCCTGCTGCAGACAAGTAGTAAAAGACATTTTGGTCCAAGTCTAAATGGACAAAAGCAGCAGAAAATGCAAGGAGAAAGGAGCTTCAAGGCATTGGAGATGAAATTCGCTGATCTCCTAGAGATCAGAATAACAAAGAGAAAAAAGAGAAATTATTTACCTTGTGGGTCAGCAGCAAAGCCCTGTCAAACCCTGGTTGCTCATCCCTTTGCACTTGCACTGCATCTCCTGCCCCTGTGTGCAAGTCATGCACCTGTGAGGCCACTGAGGACCGTGGGACCGTTCCCCTGACTGAGTCCCAACATCAGTCACGAGCTTCACCAGGATGCAAATACCCATATTGCAACAGCCTTATCAGCACTGAGGCGGATTGGACTCCACAAAGAGAGCAAAAAGCCACCTTTAGCTACAGCCACGTGGATCAGAGCCTTCCACTTTAAACTGCGTAACATGGAGCAAGATGTTAGCACACAGGTAACCTTAGCTCCTCAACAGCTACAAAAAGCTGGGAAGATAACCCTGAATGTCACTTTTTTTGGTACTTCTAAGACACCCTCTCAAGAGAGATAGATACACAAATTCATTCTTTTTTCCCGTCCTTCTGTTTTTTTCCTTGCCTTCTGTTTTTTTCCTAGTACCTTATTATGCCGTGTCACATAATGCCAGTATAGTCGTGTGTCGTGTGGTTGGACACAGATACGTACATACAGCACACCCCACCCCATATACTTACCTGTATGTGCACAGTAAGCAAAACTATATTGCGCTAATTATACACACACACAAAACCATATTATTACAGACCACTACATAAAAACCACATGTGTTTACCCTGTACGCATATGTATATGCAAAAAGGACACTGTTCATCTGGCATATTTTAAATGCCGTGTGAGGATGAAAAGAAAAGCTCCCCAGGAACTCTACTGACCACCAGTGAGCAGCCTTATTCTGAAGAGAGGTGTCATGAATCCATCATTATAAAGGGAGCCGGCACATCTAAAACACAGAGTGAGATCTCTTTTTTACACACGTACAGAAAGCATGTACAGATAGAAGGAAATTTTGTCTCTTTTATCCTATTTCTTGCTTTCATGTGCACATGCTCTCACACGTATGCATATACACACACAGAGACTTCATGTATTCCCTGAAAAAAACACAAACATAATGAGAAAAAAACATAGAGAAGATGTCCAGGATCCCACGTGCTGACTGGGCTAGCTACGGTCCAGCAAGCAGTGTAATAAACAGCAATTTCATTGGAATAAATTATTTATTAGTTTTTTTCCTTGAAACTCATAAAAGCAACAATGAAAAATTACTCCAGAATTTATTCATTCTGCATGCTGGGAGCAGCATTTCGTGTCTCCATATATATACAGATATAAAGCAGACCACGCTGCGATGTCGTATTTTTATGAACAGGCTGAAAGTTTATACGCACCGTGGAAATAAGCAGAATGCCGTAAGAATTAAAGGAGCAGGGCAGAAATGCAGTATCTTTGTGGGGACATAAAAAGGCAGAGGTACAGTTTACTTCAGATACTATCGATGGATGTTCACTTTCCACTTAAGTAGGCTGGAGCTGATCTTTGCCAGATGATTACTTCCACACCTTCGGGCACTGAGATACCATGCTGGACGTGGGCCAGTGCCCTGGGCTGCCGCAGCAAATGCATATACGTTGGGATTAGGGCTGTCCTGCAAGGTCTTTACGCACTCAGCTTCAGTGAAGACCCCTAGATGGTCTTAATTTTTTACTGCAGTTTCCTGTCTGGCCACAATTCTACTACTGCCTGAAGGCTTCCAGTGGTCCCGTGCTGGTCCCGTGCTGGTTGCTATCTGTGGTAGCAACACCACACTGGATATGCCAAAATCCCACCGTCTTGAAGTTGTTTTTCATCTTTTACTGCTCTCCTAGAGTTCTTTGTTATTCCATTCACAGGCTATGCCCAGCCTTTCCATTGTACCTCTAGCAAGACTTGACAGCATCTTTGAGATTTCAGTCATGATAGATAGATAGATAGATAGATAGATAGATAGATAGATAGATAGATAGATAGATGAAAGATAATGTGCATTTTCTTTTTGTTCAGCCAATAATCAAACTTGAAGTCCACCCTCCACTGTTTCTAAATCCTTATCACTCAATCTGGGGATCTGTATTAAGTTTATCTTCATGCTACATAGAAGAGCAATTTTATACATTGAAGTTCAACTCCAGGGTTCAAGAGAAGTTTAACAGTTCCTCCAACATCTAAGGATCAGTGGAGGTTCTCTTGTAGAACAGTCAGTTCTCTACAAATCCATTCCTAATATCACACTTTTTTCTGGCTGTTCGTAAATTCAGCACAAAAATAGTCACTCGGTTTTTAGATATATTACACCATGCATTTTCTATCATGATAACACAGACATATCTACAGTGGAGAGCACAGACCTATCCCAGGTGAGCAATAGCTACTGAATCATGTGCAGTCATACCACCCAGAAGGTTAGAGAAGAATGGAAATAGCCCGGGAGATGAATGAAACTTTCAGAGGAGCGTCCTGATCTCTTCTGCAATTTGTCCATAAGAATCAAACCAAGGATCTCCCACATCTCAGCTCGTCCAGGGAGCCATTTCCACAAATTCATTGTATCTCTATGTGCTTGATGCACTCTGAGAAATAGCCCTACAAATGTCCTTGAAGGACTTTGCCATGGATCACTGATTTTTTTCTAATTTCTCTGGAGTTCTTTGTCAGCACTTTTGCCTCTGGGATCCCCAGCCACATTTTTTACAGCAGTGACGTGGGTTTGTTTTTTAGGAGATTCTGAAGTGAGGGCTAAAATGCTGTAGCTAGCTCGAATTACTGGAGGACTAGCGGTAGTCATCCTGATGCTCCTTGATGCTTGAGCCATGTTACTAACTCCAGATGGCTCATCTCATAGTCTGGGATCTGTGTCCCTGGAAGCTGTGTCGTCTCTCATTCACCTCCTTTATGAAGTGGCCGGGAGCTCTTGTGCAGCCAGAATAGAATAGGGTGACAAGAAAATCTCGATGGCTGTAAGCAAAGTGCAGCTTGAGTATTCAGACCAAGCCCTAAGACTTAACACTGAAGAAGTGATATTAATATGTGACTTCCTAGAATCTGTTTATGGTCATTCTTTGGAGAGCAGTCCCCAAAATGATCTCTGTTCAGTCCACCTTAGATGCACGGAGCAACAATCTAGGCAAGAAAGCTGGGGACAGAGACGAATGAAGGGCAGTGGGAACTGCTGCTCCCTACTAAGGGGCTGAGAACTACTTCCCTGGGGAAAAATACATTTATTGCCCAGCAGAGGCAGGCCACATGCTAACACTGTGCCACTGTGACAACCGGAAGGGTTGACAACAGCCTGGTCTCTTGCTTTGGGTGGGAGCCTTGGACAAACATCTAACGATACTCCTTGGTGGCCCAGCAGCCAGAGTCCCAGGCATCTCTGTAAGGATTACAGGGACACCCGGAGTGAAAAAGAGCATGGAGGAGAGAGCCTTATCTGTGGTGTACAGAACACCTAAAGTAAGAATCGTCTTCATTCACAGACTATGCACATACCTCCCAGCAAATGAGCTGCTCGGACTCCCTTTATAATCACTGGAGTGACGTAGCTACTGCTGGGAGTAGTTCGTGCTATATTAAGGTTGAACCTGCAGGAAGCTGAGTGTATTTCACCCTGAAAGGGCCAGTTTCTCTCTCCCACCAAGAACTGTATGGATGGTTTATCTAGATGCAGACAAACATTCTACAGTTAGGTTAAGACGAATGCCACCACTTCTGCCTAAATGTGTCTGCTCTACCCACAGGACATTAGCAGGTGATCACCCCATTCCAGAAGGATGGATGCATTACTAGGAAACCGGGGTGCCTCAGCTCCTCTGTCAGCTGGGTACCAGCAGTGGTGGCTGCACTTCACTCAGCCTCTTCCCAGCCAGTGGTGGGAAGGACAAACAAGGAGAAAGAGGAAACCCTTCCTTTTGGGTAGTATTTTTCATTTGGCTTGAAGCTCTTTACAAACATAAAGCCCACACTTACAGTTCTGGGCTGCTAAACTTCTTGGGCCATGGAGCTTCCTGTCTTCCAAGGGAGATAAGGTGAGAACCAAAGAGGAACTTGGAAATGTGGGTGTTGCATTGGCATTTTACAGTGAGCAGGTCCTTTGTAAGATACGTATAACACACAGGGATGAATTTGGTGAGCTTGGCCCTGGTAGCTTGTGCTCTGCTGAGTGAGGAGAGGAACCATCAGCAGAAGATTGTGCAAGACACCTTCGGTAGCCACTACTTCAGTCCATCAACTAAGGGATGTCATTTAACACTCTTATTGTGAGTGGTTAGTTCAGCACAGCTTTCACATAGTGGGAGCCAAGGTGTGCAGGGGGTAACTCTTTTACCCAACTTGTCTCTAGAAAATGAGTGGCTCAGCAGGGAGTAGGACTCAGAAGAGTGGACCTCCCCACTTGCTCCCTTTTGGGTGGTTTGGATGGTGACAACTTTAGGCAGAGGTTGAAAAATGCTGCCTGCCGCCCTTTTGGCAGGGAATTCACAGCTGCTGCTCCATTGTGCTCCCCTCCCGTTGATAAAAGGTCTCCTTCTCTGAGCTAAGCGCTTGAGGGATGCCCCTGGTGCGTTTGCAGCTTTGCCCCAGTGGTTTTATGGTTATTGGCTATTGCTCCAGCTTTCTCAAAGGAACCCAGCATTAAAATAGCTTTCTATATTCCTTGAGAAGCTTCCATCATCCCTTGGCAGCAGTCATCCCTTCATGTCCTCTCAATGCTGTTACTGGCATCAAGCACCGGGCCCCACCAATCCCAGCTCTCTGATGCACTTAATTAAAGCAGAATCGCTCAATAATTCTGTTGTGCTTTCCTGGGCATCTGGTCATTCACCTCTCATGTGCACAGGCAATTAATTTTTAGGTTGTCAGTACAAAGGGATTGAAACAAGAATATTAATTCCAGCCCAGCGGGAGGAAAGAAGGAAGTTTTGCTGGTGTGTGAGTCCACCTGCAGGGCTCTGCTCCCGGACGCTGAGTGCCCGCGATGCCTAAAGGCCTCCCAGAGTGTTGAAAGTTGGAAGAGAGGGAAGGTTTTTGAAAGAAAACAGTTCCCCCCTCCTGCCCAATTCCATTAATAATGTGGATAAATTAATAAGCATGTTCCTGCCTGGAAACCTCATCAAAATCAGTGGCCCAGGGTGCTACATAAAAATAAATGCCAGACCCTGCTGCAAGGAGCTGTATGTGGCCGTTAGTGACTTGTGCAGCATCACACAGAGACCATGTAGAAATCTCAATACCCAAACTCCCGATTCATGGGCTAGGGCATTTCTCATTAGTTTATCCCCTTTCTCTGTTAAAAAAAAAAAAAATGAAAAAAGAAAGGCAGTACAGAATCATCATTTCCCCCTGGCATTTATTGAAATGTCATTTGAATGAGACCAAACAATGCTTTATGTTCCTTTGGGTAACTGATATGGACAAAAGTCCATAAGAACAGGAAAATTGCAGCTCTGATCTAGTTAATGGATATTAGAGGCATAAAATGCTTTCAAATGCACACAATTATTTTTATCTGCTAATTGAGGGGGTGAAAGCCTCTTTCTAGGAAATATGGTAATATATATTGATCAGAAAAATGAAGCTTCTGTACCAAACCCTGAGCACGATGTAAGGTTAAGGGATTTTAATTAATGAAAAAGCTTTTTTAGGAAATGATGCCACCACTCAAGGAGAGTATACACTATGACCTCCAGTCAAATGGAGACACCTTTTAAATATGACTCTGCTCATACAAGCATCACTCACTCTCTTTCTTGGCCAGATAAATATTGAACAAGCTGTCCTATTCTGCCCTGCTTGGGTGGTGGGTATCCACTGCTGAGGTGACCAACCACAAAAATCTCAGTCCCAGATATGGATGTCTTTCAGGCACGCCACAGATCTCTGAAGGCAGCCACCAGCAGTCTAAGCAGCTTGGCGGTAGAAGGTGGCAGTGGGGAGTGAAGATCCGCAAGGGATCCACAAGATGTGTTCAAAGAACACATTGCAGGTGTTTCCAACGCACACACTGCATAGGTTTCAGGAGATGTACCCTGTCTCATCCCCTGGACTGCATCAAAAGAAGTGTGGCCAGCGGGCCAGGGTAGGTGATTCTCCCCGTCTACTCAGCTCTGGTGAGACCCCACCTGGAGTACTGCATCCAGCTCTGGGATCTCCAACATAAGAAGGATATGGACCTGTTGGAGCAGGTCCAGAGGAGGGCAACAAAAATGATCAGAGGGCTGGAGCCCCTCTGCTGTGAGGACAGGCTGAGAGAGCTGAGGTTGTTCAGCCTGGAGAAGAGAAGGCTCCAGGGAGACCTTCCAGCCCCTTCCAGTCCCTAAAGAGGCTCCAGGAAAGCTGGGAAGGGACTCTTGGTCAGCGAGTGGAGTGATAGGACGAGGGGTAATGGTTTTAAACTTAAAGAGGGGAGATTTAGATTAGATATTAGGAAGAAACTCTTTACTGTGAGGGTGGTGAAGCACTGGCCCAGGTTGCCCAGAGAAGCTGTGGCTGCCCCATCCCTGGAGGGGTTCAAGGCCAGGTTCGATGGGGCTTGGAGCAACCTGGGCTGGTGGGAGGTGTCCCTGCCCATGGCAGGGGCGTTGGACTAGATGATCTTTAAGGTCCCTTCCAAGTCTAACCATTCTGTGATTCTATGTATTAGCATCGGCTGTGGTCCTGGAGCATATCTGCTGGTTTAATCTGTTCAAAAAGAGTTTGGCTCATACCGTCTGAGTCATTCTGAGGTGAAAAGAACAGCCGGTAAGTAGGGACAACTTGGAGATTTGTTATAGAACTTCAGTCCTGATCTGCAAAAATTTAAAACAGCAATGCAGATGTCCCCTCAAGTTCTGTGCCTTTTGCTCCTGAAAACAATTCCTTTGCCTTTACTTTAAGTCCAGACTCCTACAGTTATCAGACACCCAAGCTGCCATTGAAATTAAAGGCTTCTACCTCTTCTTGTGCACCTGGATTTAGTTTCTAACTCCTGGAAGCACAAACAGAAATATAAATTAGCTCTTTCTATCACTTATTTTGAAATCTGCTCTGTTTGCCTTGCAGATGGAAATATAATGAATTTCAACTTCAATCAGAAACAAGCGCTTTAGTTGTTCAGTATATTAGTGCTACATTGTTTACAGGATTATTCTTTTTTAAGAGGCACAGTTAACTTAGACTGAGTCCCAAACGGATGGTAAACCAGCAGAATCTAACCTGCAGCAGTGTTTTTGCTACCTGAAAGGTAATATATTTACTTTCAACCCACCGGGATTCTTTTGCATCTTGGACCTGTATGGGACAGATACTAAATTGCCCGCGATGGCAGAATTATCATACCACAGGGGCAGAACACAGTCTTTGCTGCAGGATTTAACTGGTTAGCTGGAGTACAGCAACACATCTATATGTGTGTCTTCTATTAATAATATATGGCTACCAAAAATCTAATCCAGAGCTTCTTTACCTAGAAGAACAGACCAGACCCACTCAAGTCAACTCGTGATGGAGTGACAAGATTGTTCTGCCATAATGTCCAGTGGGAAGAAGAACAACACTGGTCATGCAAAATTGCTGACATCTTTGCACTTATTGCAATTCAATACCCACCTGGACGCGTTCCTGTCCAACCTGCTCTGGGTGACCCTGCTCTGGCTGGGGTGTTGGAGTAGATGATCTCCAGAGGCCCCTTCCAACCCCGACCATTCTGTGATTCTATGTGATTGTGATGTTTCTGCTGCATTCTTCTGGTGGTATCTGAGCACCTAAGTTGCGTCTGTGCATATTCCTTAACAGAGTCATGGAAAGCCAAATGGAAAAGGATTGCTCTCTGCTGAAAGTGGTTATACCCAGGCTGAGGTACGGGGCTTAGATGCACTGCTGAGCTGAGAGGGGTGCACCCAGCAGAAAGTCTCCTAAGGCAGGGAGAAGTAAACAACACTCAATGACCCTCCAAATGGAACGCTTCCTTCTAATCGCGTTTTTATCTTGCTTCTGATACTGTGCAATGAGTTTGGGAGAGGCCAGCAGAGTCCAATGGAAATTCAGAGAAAAGCAACATTATCCACTGAAACATCAGACAAATATCGACTTCTCCACAAAAGGCTTACTCAGACGCTCTCGGAGAGTCAATATTTGGTGGGGAGCATTAAAATTTCACAGGCCCTTGGCCAAGGTGACTTTCTACAAGTAGGACCCATCTTTCTCACACCAAACCTGCGCACCAAGCCTGCCAAGTGTGGGCAGAGATGGCCCAGCTGTCAGCAACTCCTGGTCTTCCCCTGACTGACAGCAAAGCAACACTTCTCTGCCTTTTGCTCTGCTAGAGATGAAAATCTTCCTGCCTGGGGGGAACTGTCTAAGTAACAAGTCCAAGGTCCTAATAAATCCATAGCAAAGGAAGAAAAGAAACGATAAGCCCGGAGACCATGATGATGGGCACTTCGTAAATAGAGCTGACAGGTCCAAGGGATTGGTAGGTAGGTTTCTGGCATTGTTGCCCATGAACAAATGTTCTGTAAAGGCTGGAGTCTCTTCCAGTTGCAGTAAAAGGGAGATTTCATGCTCCGTGGGAATTGTCAATCCCCAAAAGCTTTCAGAAGCTCATGACTGCATTTCCTGTGCATTATATCCCATTATGCAGATGCCTCGAAGTAAATTTAAATCACATCAAGACTAATTGTAAAGGGCTTTTGGTTGTGAGATGCAAAGTGCTTTGAGATGGCTTCTGATGGTCCCACAGCCACGTGTCTTCACCCTCTTCCCCTCGCACTCTGCACTCTGCCTCCACTCATCCACACATCATGATGTCCTGAGCTCTCATAGACAAAGCCAGCAGGGCTCACCCAGTTAATTAAATCAGCATCGTTTGCTGTCTGGAGCTCAAGTGACAAATGTATTTCCAACCTTGCCCCTTTTGCGGGAGGGGTGATTTGTGAAGCGTGACAGTGGCTCAGGACACCTGGAGCCTGTGCTCATACGTCTCACCCAGGTGAAGGCATCACCACCCGGTGATTTGGTTCCCCCCGTCTTGATCACTGGGAGAGAAAGCACCAGCTGTGTTCAAGCAGTAAGCACGTTTTCACTCCGCTTGAAGACTCCTCCTTTCCTGCTTCCCTTCCTGGGCTGTCATGGGGGAATAAGATGTCAGGAGATGCTTGGGAAGACTGAAAGGGACAGTTCCCCTCCTCCCCACTCAGGCTGTGAACGCGAGGCTAATTCTATTAGCCCAGCCACTCCATTATCCAAATAGCCCCTCGCCAGCCTCCCGGTGCTTTTGCAGATGCATTAGTGTAATGGTACCGTGCACTGCCACACACATGCTGCCTTCCATCCCAGATGTGCTCCCCAGGGAAGATAAGGTGATTCTTACGCTTTTGTGTATATATATGTATATTTATAAAAGTATATACTGGGGTACCCAAACATGTCAGTGACTTCAGAAGATTTTGAGCACACAGAGGGGTTACAGAACAAGGCTTATGTTTCGTAGCACCCTTTGAGGTCCTACACAAGCATGGATATATATGTACAAAATGCTGCATGTTGGTTCATCACCGGACAGTTAGGCTATATGCTTTACCATCTGCCAATGCTTATAGCTAGACAAAAATAAGGCAGTTTCCCTGCTTTCTGTCTTTGTTACTTTGAGGTTTGCAGAAATCTGTTTAACCCAAGCAGGTGTTGACTTTCTTGTGTTAGCATAATGCTGCCTCTTCTTTTAGGCTGGAGAGAGGGATGTAACTCAGACGAGTGCCAGTGATGTCTGTGTGATGCGGCTTTTCTTTTGTCCCATGACCTGGCAGAAGCATTACAGCAGATCCACATATGTGCAATAGGTCCAGATTTTCTGTGTGTCCTATATATGCAAGGGCATGTAGCAATAGGACGAGAGGCAATGCTTTTAAACTAGAGCAGGGTAGGTTTAGATTAGACATTAGGAAGAAGTTCTTCCCAATGAGGGTGGTGAGACACTGGCACAGGTGGCCCAGAGAGGTGATGGAGGCCCCATCCCTGGAGACATTCAAGGCCAGGCTTGATGAGGCTCTGAGCAACCTGATCTAGTTGAAGATGTCCCTGCTCACTGCAGGGAGGTTGGACTAGATGACCTTTAGAGCTCCCTTCTAACCCAACACATCCTATGATTCTATGATTCTATGATGAGCTTGTACATCATCCTTCCAATCACCCCTGTCATCTCACAAGACACCTGTTGAACGATGGAGGAAAGATGCAACAGGGTTCCTACCGCTAGAGCAACTCATTCACCCACAGCCTGCTCCCAGTCCAACCCAAAAGAGATGCCAGTTAGTTAGGAAAATGCTGTAGCCTTTTACGAAATCTTTTAAGAAATCATTAAGAAGCCAATAAATAACTACATCAGGTCTGTGTTGCACGTGATCACTCTCATGGCCAACAGGAGAAAGAGCAGCATCCCAAGTGAAGCGAAAATCACAGAGACAGACAAATATGTTTTTTTTTTCCCCACAAGTAGAGGACTAAATTCAGAGTGAAATAAAAAAAAAGTTAATAACTTGGAGAGGCAGGATGGCAAAAAAAAAAACCAAAAAAGAATAAAATCGTCCCATTGCAATGCGCAGGATATTTCCAGGGACACGACGCAGCTGAGCAAGAAAATTTCATCTGCCCAGTCAAGAAGTTTGCTATTTTTCTAGGACTCTGGGGCAAATCTGTCGATGCTAAAACCTACAAATAGTTCCTCTGCTTTAAGAAAAAATGATTCAAAACTGCAGTTCTTTATCACGTATGAGTACTCCTTCCTCCTTCCTTCTCCTAAACAGTTGTGTGAGGAAGCAAAGACACACACAAACTCACATCAAATACAAATACTTCAGTATTTAAAAGACCTTTTTGCACCACAGCCATTACTGCTGTCCCTCTAAATAGAACGAATAACACCCGAAAGCTGTCTGAGCACTGAAGACAGGGGCAAGGAGTCAGTGCAAATTGTTGACTGTGTAAACTTCATGCCACAATCAGTAGTAGGTTGATTGATTGTCACTTTAAAAAGAAAGTCCAGAAAAGAGAAAGGGGGGCTGTTTGGCTTGGGTGGGAGCAGGGAGAGCCTACGATATTTGCCACAAGCACTTTTATACGTTTAGCTATAAAAATTAATGAAAATAAATGATCAGAAGGCAATAAATGGATCTGCAGCTACCCTCGCGAAGGAATGCTGATACACTGTTTACACGTCTAATGTTTGTTTTGAGACTCTGCAATCTCCGCAGGATGCTTCAGTGCATATGGTGTTGTCACTGTATTTCTTTTTCCTTTTTAATGTATTGATCCAGTGTATAAAAGTGTCCCTGAAGCCCTGGATTGGTTTTCGGAGGCTCCCTTTGCCTGGAGGAGGTGGTGCACCTCAAGCAAACCAGCCCTGAAGGAGGCTGGATGCACAGAGACGGGTGAACTCCTGGGACCTGAACGGCAGCAGGAGACACCAGCGGGTGTCAGCGCCATTGACAGGTCTTGAGAACATCACAGCTGACCTTCCCAGCCCCTCTTAGGTCTCTTACCACACAGACACTTGTCTTGCATCATGCAAACGTGAGGTCCTTGTGGTCAGGGATGTGCTCAAGGTGGCTAACAAGCAGCTATCCCTGAAGTACGGACAAACACCTCCAGTGACGCCTGTACATCGGCAGACAGCCTTAACCAGAGGATGCTGTCAGCTCAGAGACCCCTCTGCGCCCAGCAAGTCTGCTCCAGGGGGCCGTGTGGGCTTTCCCCAAACATGTATCCGCTCTTCTCCTCTGCTGCTCCTGTTTATAAGATAGTCCTCAGTTCTCAATCAATATTTCAAACATTTAATTAGAAGCACAAGACAAAAGCACTAAGTGCTCAAGCTGACAGCTTGCAATAGCTCCCATCCTGTGCAGTAGTATGGAGACTTTGCCCACCTACACAAATCACATAACACTGTGTTTGTGCTATTCTGTAAAGTTGTATCTGCACTGGTAAATTTAACCTGCCCTGCATTGCTCTCTGGTGCTGAGGCCAGTGAGTATAGGATAACAGATGTACAGATCATTAAACTGTTTTAACCTGCAAATGGAGCAGCTGCGACCGAACTGCCCCTCAGAAACAGTCACTGGCCATGGTCATTCCCAAACCATCTCCAGGACTGTCTGGGAGACAGCTTGCCGTCCCCACGGTGAGGATGTGCCAAGTGCCGTCACAACAATTTAATAGACAAGACAACCCACCTCCCGTGAATGGTCATGGTACAGATTTAACCTGAAGTCCGCGTGACTACCTGTCCACTGCTTGAAGGAGCCAGGAAAGCCATGATTTTTAAAAAAAAAAAAAACAAACCCAAAAAACAACCACAAAACCAAAACCAAAACCAAACAACAACCCACACTGAAATAGCAGATGAAGGTAATCACTCCTCCACTTACAAGCCATTCAGAGTACCATCCTCCGAAGTGTGTACACAAGTCATCCTGAAGCTGTGCCATGAACCAGGGCAGTAAATTAGCCAGCTTTAACCACAAACCAAAACAAGAAATTAATTTTAAATGTTTTCATTTTCAACTGTCATCAGTCTAGACGCACAAATTTAAGACCTGGAAAGGGATATTACACATCCATATTGACACGGGTGATAAGGTATCATCAACCCACGACCTGAAAATGATGATGTTCTCCCAAACAGGGCCCGCACGGGCCTCCTTGGTGGGGCACAAACTGATGGATTTTCAGATGAGGATCACAGAAAGTGTTTTTCTTTTTGCAAGCACACGGTTAAGATGGTCTGCGCAGAGATTAGGTGTGTTTTCCCAAAGGTGTGAGCTCAACCTTGGGAAAGCGCTGAGTAAAAGGATAAGTAATTAGTGATGGATAGCATGTTCACCAAGTCCATTAGCTGGAAAGAAAAGCAAACCTGCAGCATGCTCAGCTGGAAAGAAAAGCAAACCTACAACATGCTTCACATTCCTTCTCTGCATTTTCCTGCCTCCTGGCAGCATCCCGACAACCCCCTCACAGCCCACGCTGCTGCCTCTCAGGTGGCTCCCCCCAGCGCAGCTTCACATCTCATGGGGGACCAGCATTTCCAATCAATTAGGCATGTCACTGCTGAATTTCTCTGCTAATTACTGGAGTTTATTATGTCTAAAGCCAGGTTAAATGCAGAATTCCCGAGGTCAAATGGGGTCACCCAGACAATCAGTTCCACATTTTCCGTGGCAAAAGAGACCCCCACAATCAGTCACTGCCAAGTGGTTTGTAATGACCAACCTGCCAGCTAATGGCCTGAGGTGAAAGTCTCGGGGATAGATAACGCTCTCAGAGAGAGAGAGAGAAAAAAAAAAATCTGAAGCAGCAAAGAAAAAGGCCACTTTGGAGGCGATTATAGCACAGACGCGTGAACCCACAACCCTCTCTTGGTGTCGTAGTGTGGAAGGAGATGGTTTTCCTTTACACATCAAGCAGCTCACACAGAGCAAGAATAGTTTTCCTTCGCACCAGTTTCTGGTCTGACCCAGTTGCCAGTTGCCCTTTGGTTTCAATGGTGTCAGTTGAGGCCACAATGAAAGCAAAGGTGCTCAGGGGTAAGGACTGATGGGCCATAACCCACCAGTTGCCCAAAAGTGTGCCCTGAGCTCTGCTACCTGCTTCTTCACCCCTCCTTGACTAGCAATAGATGCCATGGTTGTAAGAGGGCTGCAAGCCAGGGAGAGCCTGGGAGGGCTGTTCTTCTAAAACAGAACACACAGCTCCCTTCAGAAGGAAAAGAAAAACATCCCCCCATCTGTTTCAGAGACGGAAGGGGTTTCAAATCTCTCTCGGATCATTTTGACACTGCATCCTGTGGGTGAAAGACATCCTGTCCCTTACCAGTATTTCGCTGGGAGCCGGCTGTGGCAGAGCATGGAGACGCTTCAGCCCAGACAGAACACACGGGGAGGCTCAAAGTGCTCAGTATTTGCAGCAGCAGCAGCTGCCTGAAGTGCTTTGCCTAAATGTCAACACTGTTTTCAGAAACAATTATAGGGAATGCAAAAATAGCAATCAGGGAGTTACGTACCCCTTCTCCATCCAACGGCTGGCAGATGAGTTTATATCATGAGGAAGCCGAGAGAGGATCCCTCTAACTGCTGGCACTAAAAACTCCCAATAAAAGATAACACTACACAGGCTTCCCTTCCCAGGGCTAAAGGCTTCAGGATGACCCGTGGTGCGGAGGAAAAACAGACTCCCATGGATCCTCCTACAGCTGGAGAGGTGCTGCAGAGCCATAAGAGTCCACGCTGTCAGATTCTTCATGGTCTCTTGCATGGCTTTGGCTGTCCAAATTGCAGTCTCTCAAACAATGTCCAGGAATGGCTTGGGTTTGTTCCCTACACAGTCTGGATGGAGCTACCCTCTTTTGGGAGAGTCAGAGAGCTGAGATCTACAGGCGCAGGCCACGCTGCAGCATCTGGTCACAGGGCCAGAGACTGTTCCCTGGTTTATTTCATTTATTAGTATAGCTTCTGGGAAAAAAAATATACTTTGCGATGTCAGTCCAAATGTTTGCCTGTCTCCTTTGTGCCAGTGCTCTGTGAATCCAACATTAGTTATGTGAATCACCCTAGAGTTGATTCTCCATCAAAACACATTCCTGATGTGATGCTTGGAGGCAACACATGGGGTACCTTTGCTCTTTGGTGCAGAAACTACTGACATGTGAACTTCAAAAGTGCTTGGAAGGTTCCTTCCAGAAAAAGCTTCCCAAATGATGTCATGGGAGCAGGTATCTTGTACAAACACTATTTTTCATCCTCAAGAAATCCAAAGGGGTTTACAAATTCATAAACACATCACAAAGGCATCCGTGGATCTAAACTCTCATAGGAGAGACACAAGAGCAGGTATTTACATAGGAGTTCAATACTAGAGGAAAAGAAGCGAATTCATCAGCTGAATTAAGGGAAAGGATTTCTAGGGAGCCAGTATGATGTGAAAAGTGCTGGGATTGGGATGAGACAGCAGAACTAGGAGGACCATTATTTAAAAAAGTCCCAACCTTAACCTGACTCTTATTCAGTCAATGAAACATGGACCGTTTGACAGAGAAATTGTCCTGTCCATGTACAGCACCCACTGAATGGGCACGCGAGCACACGACTATCCACACAACTCTCTGCACTGATTTTCCTGTCCCCTCAAATCTTCCAAAGTACCCAAAAACCCGGCCCTTGCTACATTTATCATATCGACACAAGCACAGGTGTGTGCCCGGACTTCAGGTGATGTCACTATGGCACTGGGTGTCTTCCTGAGCTGCACTGTCCATCTACACAAGTGACTAAGCAGGCCAAGCCTATACTACGCAAAAAAAAATACAGATATACCATATACAACTGAGAACTGACCGAGTGCTCAGTTTGCTGGTCCAAAAAATCTTTCTAAAGAAAAAAAAACAAAGCGAAACAAACTAAATTACGTCTCAAGGATTCCCATTACTTCCTCATCTGGTTAGGAGATAAAACAAGAAAATAATTTTCCGGGTACTTGGGTACACTTGTCTCCAATCACAAACTGGAAAATCATAAAAATAGGGGAAAAACCCAAACAAACCCTGAAAAAAACTGCAAAAAAATTTAATGTCACAGTATGACTTGAAAGTTCTTTTTTAATAGAAAAGAACATAAAAGCCAGTTTGCCTTTCCAGGGCAGCTTCTGGAATGTATTTCATTTTCCTGTTCCTGCTACACACATCTATGATGATAATGACTATATCAAGTAATATAAAGTGATGAAAGATATTTAGCAGGGGCCTAAAGCAAGAAAGACTCAAAGCCATGAGTGCAGAAGACAGCAAATTCTGGAGCACTTAAAAAAGTTCTCCCTGAGTCTGACAATGCAATACCTATCAATCCCCAGTAACAAGGAGCATGCTCAGGAGTTCAGAGGTGTCACATGAAAAACAGAACAGGCATTAGAAAATTATAACTCTGTGCACTTATGGTGTAAGGAAAAGCCCCAAGAGAGCAAATACTTGCTTCAAAGAAAGTAATAAGATACACGAGTTTGCAAAGGAAGCAACTTTTGAAGCATATTTAAAATGCAATAATTAAGAGAATGGTCTCTGACAACCACTGTGCACCGAACTGGGAAAACACTCAAGCGTGCGTTAGATTTTAAACCCAAGAGTTTAAACCCAAGGAAGTGCCTATACCTCTGAGCCAGGGTCTCTGTCTTGCCCAAATCCTCCCTCCCTGGGAGTGCTGGTGCCCAGGCTGGGCTGGAGTGGAATACCAAAGCAGGGGGGATAATTAACAACCGGTGCTTTCAAGTGACCTGCAAACGTAAGGTCTGCGCGAGGCAGTGGAGAGGAGGAGACCAGGCTGTCAGTGAGATTGGAGGAGACAGATGTTTAATGGAGTCCAGGATTACAGATCTGCCAGGCTTCACATGTAATCACCAGCTTCTTAGGTTTCCTCTTTCTTCTCCCCTTCTTCTGGGTCTATTACAGGGTCAGGGGCTGGGGGAGGGGAGGATGGAGATTTTCAGATTTC
This sequence comes from Rissa tridactyla, assembly GCF_028500815.1. Classification (NCBI taxonomy): domain Eukaryota; kingdom Metazoa; phylum Chordata; class Aves; order Charadriiformes; family Laridae; genus Rissa; species Rissa tridactyla. The sequence goes on from NC_071466.1 coordinate 216,157,207, forward strand.
CAGCTAAATTCCTTGAGCTGCCCTTAATGCTCTGACCTATTCCCAGCTGAAACCATAACCTACCAGTCCTCCGGGACTCAGAGAGACAGGAGTTGATTTTTAGTTGAAAATCAGAGGAGCGATGCATTTAACTCCACAGATCCACCTCCTTTCCCCCACACAGCGCAGTAGCTCTGCTGAGCAGTCCGTGTTTGACTCAGAGAGGCCACACAGCAGAGGAACAACACCGCAATCAATAGTGCCAGATGACCCGCACGCGGTGTGCTGGCGAGCGCTCTGCCCCAGGGGACACGTCTGAACTGTTTCCCACCCGTCACCCGCTCCTGAGGATCGATAGTCCCTACCGCTTCTCACACGGGAAATGACTCCACAAATGCTTTTTGCATTTATGGGCATTGCTCACTCTTTCCTCCAGTCTTACCCACTTTTTGTCCTCTGTGCATGGCAGGGGGGTAGCTATTACTTTGTGAAAGCAGAGCCTCATGAATTAGAAGGACCAATGTTCCCACTTAAAAACACAGGGGAGAGGAGCAGGGAGACCTGGTTAGACTGAATGACCCATCCCATATCATTAGATAGTAGGAAGAAATTCTTTACTGTGAGGGTAGTGAGACACTGGAACAGGTTGCCCAGGGAAGCTGTGGCTGCCCCATCCCTGGAGGGGTTCAAGGCCAGGTTGGACGGGGCTTGGAGCAACCTGGTCTAGTGGGAGGTGTCCCTGCCCAGGGCAGGGGTGTTGGAACTAGATGATCTTTAAGATCCCTTCCAACTCTAACCATTCCATGATTCCTCATGTCTCGACCCCAAGGCAACTCCCTACAATTGTGCCCACGTTAAGGCAAGGAGTCCCAAAGTTGAATTAAACCACCCTCTACAGGAACACAGCACCTTCAAAAGCCTCTGTGCATCCTCTAGTTCTTGTGCAGCCTCTTTGAGCAGCCTGTGGAGGAAGAATCCTGGCAAGGGGGTGACTCTTTGGCAATCTAAGAAATGAATGCTGACATTAGGCATTGCTGAAGTTCAAGCCAAATGCAGATCCACAGATGGCAGTGTGAAAACTGCAGTTCTATCCCAAAATGCTGGACATGTAGAAGAGGGCATAACTGTAGAGCTCAGGCACAAATATGCCACCACTGTGACTGAACGTAGGTCTTGTAATGATAAAGACTGTAACAGGCACTAAATTGTGTTAATGTATCTGTATGGACATAAGACCATTCAAAATCTGACGCAGGGGTGATTGGGAGATTCGTCTCCGAGGCAATACTCTGTCACAGGCATATGTCATGACCAAGGACGTGTCACTCAGGCCCCTCTGCTCATCAGCCGTAAAATTTCACCAGCGGTGCACTGACACAGAGGGCGGTTATACGAATTCATGTCTTGCCAGCAAACAGGGTTTAGACTCTGTCCGTGGCTAAGATACATGTATTCAAAGTACTTGAGCGGTTGCATTGATACACTCCCCCCCAGCTGCATCCCAACGATTAATGCAATGTGCTTGCAGAGAAGTCATTTCTCTGGGATGGGGCAGGTCTGGAAGAGACAGGGTTCTGGCACACATAAGCAAGGTCAAGCATGAAGCAAAGGGATACCGACCTGCATTTTGTGTTAAATCCTTCCCTCCGGTGAAAGACTGTCAAACTGCTCCTAGCTGGTCCCCTCAACGCAGCTTGCGTTCCTCTATATGGGATCAAGAAAGCTATAACTTAATGTCACCTACAGGATGGCTATAAAGAGGAGGACAATTGCTCTCTCAAGAAGCATTTCCCTCTCCAATACACGCAGCAGAGCTCAGACTAGATACCTGATGGCAACATAACAAAAGTCCCTCTGAACTTTGGGATCCAGCAAAGCATTCCAGCTCTCACCAGTGCATGCACACCAGCCTCAGGTGTCAGGAGGAGACCTAAGTTTCAACAGGCATTAGAGGAATTGCAGAGAGTTCCAAAAGAGGTCCTGATCTTGGAGATACCTTCTGAACCTTCAGGAGACATGGAGTTACAGTGGTTTGCCCACAGGTGTGCAAGGACTCTGTGAGCAAGGCAGGGTATGAGTCTAGGTCTCCGAAACCCTGGACTGTCTCAACCACAAAGCTTTTTTCCCTTTCCACTGCATTCAGCATAGTACTTGCTTTAGGGCAAAGTGGGACACTTGAATACAGCATCAAACTGGCTTGCAAAAGCATTTCCAAAGCATAGAAAGAGCTTAATTCAAGCGTGAAAATCCCAAGGCTGAGGGGCAGTGGGAGATGAAATTCCAGATGCCCATGCATCTCATGGGATGGAGACAGCTTCCCAGCAGAATTTCTTCCCTTGCCATAAATGGCTCATTTGGGACGACTCCAAGAGCTTGAATTGGTTCCTCACCTGCTCACCCCGGCTTTCTGCTTTATTTACATCCCCGTTGGAACACACAACCAACCCAGCAGGAGGTTAAGGGACTCCCTATTCCCTTAATTATCCCACAACTCCTTACTCCTAGGATACCCATGTGCTAGCAGAAAATGAGTTAAAATCAAGCAAAACTATGACTTTTTGTAATAATACGCCTTTTGCTGATAAAGAATAATTTCAAAAGAGTCAGCAGCACAATGTGCTACAGTTTTGCCAGTGGGCCAAATCGCTTTTATCATTCTTGGCTGAGAAACACAGGCACTCAACACAGTGTCTTTCCCATCCTTAGCTGAGCATCCATGCAGGATTTTCCATCTATGCAGTCATTTCTTAGAGGGCATCTGACCATATTTAATGAGCCCTTAATTGGGTGAAAGCAAATGCGAGGGAGAGCAGAGTTCAGCCTCTGATATTGCTGAGGGTAATGAGTGGTATTTTAGGGGCAGGAAAGAACAGTCAAAGAGAACAGAAATTTCCTTTGCTTCCAACTGGGATTACACTCATTGCTTGATAGAGATTGCCTGAACTCTAGGAACTGTTCTTCCCTATCTCTTTTGTGCAGGACTATCCAAGAGCAGGGCAGCTGGGCAATGAAATGGGCAGTCTGGAGTCCACTTGAGGATTTAGGGAGAGCCTAACACGACACATCTTTGCAAAGAGAGCATGCATTTCAACTCTTGACTTGGGTCTCAGAAGCTCTGATGACCCTGATCTCATCTAGGGTGCCAGTCTGGTTTAGGAACAGCCAATTACTCCAAGGAAGAGACTATGCTGTCAACAGCCTTCCTTCTCAGCTTTCAGAAGTTGAATAGTGGAGCCCTGCAGAAGACTGAACCATCTCCAAAGGGTGGATGTCCAGAGTGGTCATCTTTCACACTATGCACAGTAACCCCTTCTACAGGTTGACAGTCAATACTCCAAGAGTCTAGAAGACAGCAGAGTCGAATAATAGAAATCTGCAACAGCATGGCCAAAAATTTACAGTTTATGGGTGTCTCTGTTGCTTTTAAATCCCCAGGTCAAAAAGTCACACCTATTAGACAATCTCAGCTTTCCCTTTTCAAACAAGATCATTTCTGTCTTTTCTGGTTCTGGACCAATGATGAAAAACATGGTCTGCACACAACCTGACGGCTCACAAACAAACAAATGCAAATTAAAAGGAAAAACTGTGGAGTTATTTTTAAAACTTGTGATCTTGAGCCAGTGTTTCTGGGGACAGCCTCAGACTGACAATCCCCTGGAAACAGCCACTCCAAACCTAGGAGTTAATGCTAATTGAAATCTTGCGCAAAGACCACATTTGAAGAAATTAAGCTATAATTAAGCAAAGTTATTAATGATTGCTTTAACTAATTGATATGATAACAAAAGCAGCAGACAAGATTTTAATCAGTGGTCACAAAATCAGAAGTAAACTAGCCAGTCGCCACTTCTTCTTTTGCAGCTAATTTGCACACAGTAATTCTGTTGCAGATAGTGACTCAGCGGCAAAGGGAAGAAGAATAAATCTCAGGAGACAAATAGGTATAAGCCTTCCCCATTTTAATGAGAAACAGACACAGAAAGGCCAAAAAGACCCTGTCAACATGATTTGCAATACTGTTACTTAATTTTTACCAAATGTGGTTTCTGCCAGGCTTCAGTTAGAGTGCATATTTATTTGATATTTCATTGGCAAAGTTTAAAAGAGCCCCCAAAATACCTATCTGCTTCTGCTACGCATGACCCTACCAGCCTCACCTTCGACATACTGCAATGGTTTTAGGGAATGATAGCACCGCACAGATGTGATTTATTCTCAGATCATGGATGAGTTTCTGCTAGTTTACAGGGAAGAAGCTGACTCATCTGCATGAAACAAACCTGCCTGCACAGAGAGAGACAGCAAATCTCCTTCCTTGAGTCAAACGTAGGGCTACTCATAAACTGTTTGCAGAACAGAGTCTTCCCGAGCCATTAGTAAACAAAAAGTAGGAGGCAGCTCAAAGCCTTGTGAGTTTAATGATAAGAAGTTGGGGCATCTTGCTCTTTGCCTTCTGTTTTTTGAGCCTTTAAGTTCATTTTCTCTAGCTCTTTCCTTTGATCCTGCTATATCAAAGGGAAGAGCTGAGATTCTCATGTCTTGGAGTTGCTTCCAGGTGCTGCGTCAGCTTTGCAAAACACACCTAGCACTGGGAGAGACCCAGGAGTCTAACGTGATGAAACAAAGTTATTTAGGGGGTGATGGAAGTGACCTTCCAAATACCAGTCCAAAGCCACAACAGGAAAAGGAGCATCCTGCACCTCCTGGCATGTAGAGCTGCACGTGCGTGTCAACACTTAAGCATCAAGGAAGCAAGGAGGGTTGGCCAGCCAGCGGCGTGGGGACAGCTGGAAGAGGAGAGAGCAAAGGAACAGGGATTCCAGGAGTGGAGGAGTGATGGAAAAGCAAATGTAAGCCTGCAAATCAGAGGACAGGGACATAAAGAGGCATGGGACCAGGGACAGTGAGAAAAGGGTGAAAGAAGCACCTCAATCCCTGCAGAGAGCTCCAGGGAACTTGTAGAGAGCTTGTAGGCTCAAGCTTCTCAATTGGGAGGAGAAAGAGATTCAGGGAGAGGGTTAGAGGAGGTAGAGGGACCTGAGGAAGCATGTGCATGTGTGATGGGGAGCAGAGAAAATGCAGAGACACTGCAGGCCTCCCGTGCTCCTCCAGCAGTATTTCCCATCTGCTCCTCATCCCCTTGGATCAGCGTGTGAGGCAGAGGGCTCCCCGGTGTCTGTGTACCAGAAACAAAAAAAAGAAGAAAAAGAAACAGCCCAAGCCTCCAATGTACCCGTGACCCCCAGGGAACATCTCAATACAAGGACAAGTGCCATTTAGACAGATAAGTGAGGAAACGACACCCCGGCACAGCCCCCTCCCTGCCTCCACCACACAAGACCCCTGTTCAGTGGGTAACACCGTCCAGCTTTGTGAAGGCTGGAGCTAAATTGCAGACCTCCTGATAAATCATGACAGATCCCATGCATAGAATAGAATCATAGAATAATAGAATGTGTTTGGTCAGAAGGGACCTCTAAAGGTCATCTAGTCCAACCCCCCTGCAGTAAGCAGGGACATCTTCAACTAGATCAGGTTGCTCAGAGCCTCATCAAGCCTGGCCTTGAATGTCTCCAGGGATGGGGCCTCCACCTCTTCTCTGGGCAACCTGGGCCAGTGTCTCACCATCCTCATTGTAAATAACTTCTTCCTAATGTCTAAGAACTTCTTCCTAATGTCCTAATGCACCAACCCTTCCCCACTGTGTTATCAGGGACTTGAAACACACGTTCATACTCAAAACACACATACATCCGCACCTCCGTGAAATGATGGGACCTTTGCATACTGTATCTCTGGGTTTCGGTGACAAATCTTCCTGTATCCCTTGTTTAAACAATCTCCCTATAAAATACGTTTTTATATATAATGGAGCCTCTGACAGTGAAAAGCTGTTGTATCCTGCTCCTGAGAGCACAGCACATCTGATAGCACCAACAAGTGCTGCTCATCACCTCTTGGCATTCAGAGGAGCTGCAAGGGAGGACCTGCTACAGCCACAGGCCACAGGGCTGAGCTGGGTTCCCCATTCCCCGTGGAGCTCAGGGAGTCAGTTCCAGATGAAAACTCCCATGTGTAACCCAAGGACCCCACAGTGCACTGTGGAAACTGCTCCCATGAAGATATTGACCTTAAAAAGTCCAGGGGATATATTTTTTTGGCACGAGAAAGCCTCTTCTAGTAGCCAGATTTATAGTGACAGCTCCTTGAAGGTGTTTCAAGTTAAAGGGTGCCTTGCTGAGCTAAGTCCAAATGCCTCATTGCAGAATAGTTTGGGGCGTGGTAAGAGCGATACTTGCTGGGACTGCCAGAGCCGTGATAGGACTGGGACAAGCTGGAGAAATTGGCTTCATCATTGAGGCTTCATTCCTTTTGAAGACTGGTGAGTGATGGAACCAAGCCTGGCAAAACTGCTTTTAATGGAGTAGCTACACACCCAACAGAATCCCTCTTATCTGCGGGGCACAGCCAGGGTTGAGTCCAACAGACAGAGGGAGGAGAAACCTCCTCCTTCCCCAGGGATAGGACCATTCCTGGTGCCTGCCTGCCTTTGAAAAGGTCGGGTCATGCCATCACCCTCCTTTCCCTCATCTCCAGTGACCTCACAATATTGGGGATTTCTGTGGGCGGTGAAAACCTCTGATAAGTCAGATCTTCATCCATTTATGAGAAGAACTGTGCAACATGGCATGTACAGTGGATGGATATATGCTCCCCAAGGCCAGCCTGCACTGCTCCACGCCGTTCACAGTCCTGCCTCCAGCAAAGGCAAACCCTGCGCTCACTCTCAGCCACCGAGGCTCTACAAATGCTAATTCATTCGAGCACTTGAAGTGCGTTATATCAGGAGCACACAGATAGTGTCTGTATTGCCGTGATGGCAGCGCTGTCATTCGCATTGCTTGCTACGTCGCAGATAAAATCAGAAATGGGCAAAGGCTTCTGTAGTGTTGAGTGTTTCACTAAATCAGATCAGATTTTAAATAAAAACAATCTGTGCCCTTTTCACCAACATCTCTTATACAGAGACCCTTCAGCATCAAAGATGGAGGAGATGATTGAATAAATCACAGGGACTCCTGAGTTCTCTATAGGGCTCTGTCAGCAACTTATGGTCCTAAAAAAAACCTGCCTAAGCTTGTGCTTCAGAATAGCCAAACACAAAATGAGTCTGTTCATGCTGTAATGGTCAAGGCAGTGCAGGTAGTCAACACACCAGCAAGAATATGTTCTTGGAAGTTTCTGGAGGAAAACAACAAGGAAGGAGGAAGTTTATGGAGGAAAACAACTTGCTCCTCTTGTTCCAGAACTCATTTTTTTAGGAAGTGAGAGTGAACAGTGCTGCCCTGTTGCCCTTTCCTAGAGATAATCAAGTCAGCTCCTGGGTGTGTTATGAGACCAACCAGTCCAAAGGAGCCAAATGTATTGTCTCCATAAATCTGAAGGGCTGAACAAAGCCACTGATGCTATCTGAGGTGACCTGTTGCCAAATGGGCCTACAAAAAAAGGAAACTCTGGGGAAATCTGAAATCAGTGGGTTGATTATTGGCATATTGTCACGCTTAAGGGGTTTGACCATGCAGGAAGCCCCATTCTGCTCAAAAAAAAAAAGTATCCACTGAATAAAAGGACAAGAAAGCGGAACCATGTCTTGACCAACATCTTCCAGGAGCTCACAAGCAACACCTGCCTCCATCTTCCCACCCCATCCCAGCAGGTGACTGGGACTGTTTTCACTTCAGCACTGGAGGTGCATCCTATCCTTGCCCAGCATGGAGCAGATGAGAAGGCAATCCCAGCTCTGTCATCATGTCCTTTCTTCTGAGTTACCAACATCTTGCAGCCTCTTTAATAAAGACAGATTTACAGAGTTTCTCCCCTCTCCACTCCAACTTTAAGGTATTCATAGCTTAGGGAGATGGTTGGAGACATTGTAGAGACACAAAACATTTTAAAAAAAAATTATTCAAGCAGAAGAGATGACAGTCATAGGTTGGAAACTATAACGCACCAACTTTGCATGGGAAGAAGGATAGCCAGCCTGCCACATCTGAGCTCCTGGACCACAGCAACCCCGCTAAACACCTCCCTCCAAAAAACGCACGTATCCCTGCCTTATGGGCCAGGAGAAAACTACTTTTAGCTTAGGTAAAGGCTAATAATTTCAGTGTTAGCCACAGCCTGGAAAAGAGACACCAGAAGAGGATATGAGGAGGGTCTATAAAATCATGGCAAATGAAGAAGAAACTTGTTTTTTGTTCTTCACTGCTACTTTTTTTAAATCAGGAATTAGTGGGTGGTAAAACTGCTACAAGGGTGGGTGAGAAGAGCGGACATTGCAGCCCATCTCCATCCTGGAGACTTCTGACTGTTGACCACTGCAGAGCAACGCTGTCAGAGCGTCAGAGCACGCCACACAACATCTAGGGGGGATCTCGGTGTTAAAGAACTGGGTAATACTGGGAGGACACCACATCGCTCTGAAAGTGCTACGGGAATGTGTGTTCCCAAGCAAGACATCCTCCAGGCAATTCATGAAGGCAAAAAGAAGCACATCAAGTGGATGTTTTATGTTTGGTGCCACTTACATGATCCAAGGTCAGGCGGTTAATACTTGCTCAAAGAATCACTGAACCCTAACGTATCAGTGAACATGTCACACTTGGACTGGTGGCTTCCAGCATGCAAAACTATTTCCTCCACCCACCCCAAACAGCAAACTTCCTAAGGCCAAGCACTCTGCTGAAATCAGTCAGACTTCCATGTCCTTCCTTGGAATCTGGCTGTTAGTATTTTCAATAATAATACTAATAACACAACAGGAACATTACGCTAAACTTGGCCTGCGCCCTGGCAGGCAACGTCCTACATTCTTGATCACTGTGTCTCAAAGAGGCTCCAGCTTCTCCAAATACTCCAGTTGGAGCCAAGTGATTCAGCGCTACCCTTCTCCATATCTGTGGCAGATGTAGCCACAGTTTGAATGGGGGTGGAGAGCAATGTGGTAGGCAGCAGATGCAGTAGAACTCCTTGTCATGTAGCCAGTAGGACGCGTACTGCATAAAGCAATGCTGGAGGTGGGTTCTGCCCCCTTAGTTCTCCGCCTCTGGCCTCCCAAAAATTGCATCAGTGTGTAAATGCAATGGTTTCTAAGCACAAAAAATCATGAGACCAACGACAGAGCACATCTTTGTAGTAACTGTGTGTAGTAACTGTGTTCACTATCAGAACTTCATGTGCAATTCTGACGTCCATAACATGATCAAGCTTAAAGCTTTCAAAGCACCATGGACTGACGGCTTTTCTTACCTGCTTCTCAGACATGATGTAGAGGTGTTCGTGATCCATCGAGAAGGCCATATCCCGTAATATGGGGCCAGTATCCACCACCTGCATGATCTCATACTCCAGAGTGTTCTTGGTGGTCCCATCCACACGGATCTGCAGAACAAAAAACAAAAGCAGGGAGAGAACATGAGTATTTTTCCTCTTTCTATGGAGACTGTAGAATAATCACTGGAGAAATGCATTGTGGTCCAGGTCTTTTGGACAACAACCACTGTCATTGCAAAATAAGGACAAAACAAGTTTAACTGCTTCTGCTGGTCCCATCAGCACAAGACCACTGTGGAACAGTACAGACCCTACTCGCTTTTATCTGGCACTATCACTCTGTTGCTGTCATTGCGTGGACAAATCTCCTGAGCTGAAAATGATGGCACAAAGGGCAGAATCTGTGGTGATGATGAGCAAAAGATTAAAAAAAACACACAAGACTCTGCAGGACTGACTCACTCAAATACTAGTCAGACAGTATTATTGTTCTTATTGCTAATATTCCATGGGGCAATATATTATTGCAGAGTGTACAACACAACACAGACTATTTCTCTTGTTGATTACATATATCAGACATTGAAATCAGTCCTGCACAAATGTGGCACCTTATGATTCCAGCCACATCTCATAACAAGGTGTCACTTAGGAACATCAATAACTGGAATTATGAGAAGGAACCAAACACACAGTCCCAGTCTATCCCTGACAGTGACCCAGAGATACAGAAGAAAGTGTACAAAACACTGGAGTTTTATTTACTTGTCTAAAACCAATTTCTAGATACGGGGCTGAAAACAAGCTGGAGAAGGTTTTTAATCCCTTTCAACAGTATAATCACAATTCGGGATAATCTAGCTATCCACAGGAGTGTTGGGTCCCTCTGGACTTTGTGAGGCTCTGGGCTTCAGCAAACCCTTGGCCACGTATTTCAGAGATGCATCCACATTGCCTGTCTCCCTCATTACATTTTCAGTGAGTAGCCTTTCAGTTTCTGAAAATCACCTATCCTCCAGCAACACAAACATTACAGCAGCTTTCCCTAGAAGACACAAAATTGTATCAGATCCGCTTCGGGTTCCACATCACGATCTCCATACCTTCCTGACCAAAGGCCCCCAGTCCCTGGTTTGCACTTGTGCAGTTTGATAGCTGAGCAAAATGCACCCTTCCCACCCAAAGGAAAAAAACAAGCTGTGGAGAACTTATGGTATCAAGACCCATTCCCGCTGTTCCCTGGCACACAGTCCATGAGTTTGTTCCTTCTGTATCAACCTTTCAGCCAAGAAACTGAGCCTGAATCATCTTCTATATCAGAAAGGCAAAGAGAAAGGGAGAGAGGGAATGACAAAGGGTCTGGAAAGCCTGTAAGAGCAAAGGGCAGCACTGATATTTGATGATATACCATATACGAGCATATATAAATATGTTATATGAACATATGATATATGATTCTTATCTTCCTCTTTCCTCGATCTCCCCACATGCTGTATGACAACAAAGAAACCTCATTTCCCCTAGAACAATAGGGGAAACGAGGCAGAGAAGAGTTAGAGGGTCTCTCTGTGCCAGCAAAGTGTGCAGATAGTGCTCAGGGATGCTCAGATCCTGTGTGCAACCCATCGGGATGCTCAGCCTCCGAAGAAGTGGGCACACATGGAGGCTTTGGCTGTTGGGCTGGCCAACTGACACTGGAGGATTTGCAGTTAGTTTTTCATCTTAATGGATCTGGTGACAACAGCAACGCACTCGGCAGCACCAACGCATGAAGACGTCAGGGCCTGAAGCCCAACACGGAGCATCCGTGCCTCCCGCTGGCTCTGACCGCCTGGGAGGAAAGGGCTCGCTTTTGTCCGTGGTCCCTAATGGGTGAGTTCTTCTCCTCAGAGTCTCTCTTCTTGAAAGTGGACATTGATATGATTCACCCATGAGGTCAAGGGCAAAGAGGCCAACGGGCTCAAGATGAGGACAGGCAGGAGAAAGGAAGGAGACAGAAAGGGCTGCAGGTTGGGAAACACGGGAGTCCCCCTGTTGGGGCTCTGCCCAGGGCAACTCGAATGCTCCCATGGCAGGAGCTTTTCCTATTTCCCATGGGGGCTTTCCTGCACCAAGTTCTCACTCTCAGGGAGCAGTTGCTGAGCTTCGCCTGCTGTTTCAGCTTTTCCTCTCCCTGCCAAGTCCCCTGTGGCTGCTTGTTCTCGTCAGAAGGCTGCAGAAGATCCTCGCTCTCTCCACTGATCACTCTGCTAAACAAACCTTACGCCTTTGCTGCTTTGACCTTGATTTTTCAGCATCGTCAGGGTCAGATCTGTAGGCCACTAGATATGTAAGCAGCCAATTATCACCCCAGGGCTCAGGCACTGTCCTCAGCCTTTGCCAGGCCCCATTAGAGGAGATGGAGCTCAGAGATGGAAGAGGCAGAGAAATGGTCGGCTGGAGTTAACACACCGCGCAGACAGGAGGCACAGCCCCCAGGGATCTCCCCTATGCATTCGGTGCAGGTAAAAGATTGCAGAGGTTTCACACCAGGAAAACAGAGATACTCGGAAGTGATTTAACAGCTATTGCTGGCCTAATTGCCTGCAAAATCATTATTTTGCAGAGGGGGAGGGAGGGAGGAAGTGGGCTCATTCCACCGTACATGTGCAAACACACGCACATGGGCTCACGCACATGCAGTCCAAAAACTATAAGCACAGATAGTTAAAGCTAGTAACTAAGGAAAAAGAAAATTCAGAAGAAGGCTAGAAAGTCTGGCAGGCATTAACCCACACTGCACAGACCGTGTGAGCCCTGCACCAGCAAAGAAGTGATTACTGTAGCTTGCAGACAAAAATCTGGCCCTTAACTCAAGCCATCCCTTTACCTGTCTCAAACTATGGCTTTCTTATGTTTGACCCCAGGCATGGAGCCCACCTTCCCTGTGCATTCTTCTCAGTTCTGAGCATCAAACAACACCACAGCAATTTCTCTTAGAGAGAGATTTATTCCTGGCTCCCAGACACCCACTAGAACCAGGGCATTTGGATTAGAAAAAAACAATAAAAAAAATCAGAAGAGTCTGTGAAGGGGAAATGAGAAGATTCTCATCAAAGCCTGCAAGTGATCACCACTAAAGTCAGGGACACTGATACAATCTCTGCTCGGAAAGCTCCCCAAGTTGCCAATTGCAGGGAATTTGAAGCACGCACGAGCAGTTTGCTCAGTTCCTGCTCTTCTTTGCCAGCATCAGCTACAAGCCACACGTGGAGCTGGGGTGCTGGGATAGATAGAGTTTTATTCTGACTGAAGTATGGGTATTCTTATATTCAAGATGTTCTTAGGCTGTGGGATTAGAGCCTGACTGACAGTCCAGTGGGGATTTCTCCTTGAAACTGCCTGGAAACCATGAGCATCTATGCAAGGCAAGACGAAAGGGAGCAAGAAGCGACGGAAGGAAGGGACTCCAGGACCATACATGAGTCTCAAAATGCTCAGTCCACCACAACCGCCACTACCAGACATGTGCACACTCCCACAAACACTCTCATCCCCTCCATCACAGCAATACCCGTTCCCATTGCCTACACATCTGTCTTGGACAAGCACACGCTCCTTGGACCACAAGATGCTCTACTCAGCACCCCAAGCTCCCTTACCCTCCTGTAACCAAACACACTTGTGCAGAGCTCCCGGGGACCAACGCGGTTTGGCAGCACATTAATCCGGCTTCCCGGAAGGCTGTACTCACTGGGCTTCATTCTGCAAAGCCGGCTGCTATTAAAACATCAGCATGATGCTTCCCGAAGGTCAACTACCAGGGGACCTATTCTGGCAGCTGCTTGTTTGTTTGTCTGAACATTATCTAGGTCTGGCTGTTTATTTACATCCATTGAAGTATCAGACAATAAATATCCTCTCCCAGTAGCAAACAGATGCTTGCACTCGAATGTTCTGGCTAGCGTTGGCTTCAAAACGATCTCCTTAATGAGCAAACAACACTATTAATCTTTAAAGACACAGGCTCTGGCCTTCCCTCAGCTCCCACCCTGGCCATGGCTAGCCCTACAGGCATCCTGGCAAGGAGCCCATGGGCCTGATGGATGAAAGAAGGTAAGAGATACCTTCCATCACTTGACTGGTGCTTTTCAGCATTATCTGGGTCTCCCCAGCTGCTGTGGGGTCCACAGGAAGGTGATGCTTGAGCGCAGTCTCCTGGGCAAGTTGGTGGCAGGTGCGTCAACCACATTTCTAAGAGGGAGATAGGTTTTAGAGGTTGGGATTATATGGTTATCAAAAGAGAGGGACACAATCATGGGTATGGACTCAAAAAGGTCAAAGAAAAGCAGTGGGGCTGGAGGACAAAGAAGGAATTAGTGCTACCATTTAGTCCCATTGCTGGAAGACAAACAATGATCATGGCAAAAAGCAAATATTTTTAAGCTCACGAGAGCAACAGAAACACCTGCCTTCCAGATTGGAGCATTGACCCTGTCCCGTAGTCTGAGAGGGCCACAGACCTCTGTTGGCATGTCATTCCTCCACTAAGGTGGATGGGGACGGTCTCTTTTGGAAAGCCTCATTGTGCAGATGTGGAAACTAGGTGAGAAAGAGGTGAAGTGACCGAGCATGCCAGCAGCGGAGCTGGGAAAACGTCTCCCAAACTGTATGTATATATTAGTAAATAGCATAGCAGAAAAGGAGATACCTGTAAAGGGACTTTTCCTGCTAAATTTCAGCATGCATACTAGATGTGCTTCAGTTTTACTTAGACCCATCAAAGCCTGATCCCATAGACTGAATCAGTATTTTAACGTCATCCAGTTTTGTTTTATCCAAGAAAAACTCAGTTCATACACTTTAAGACTTCTCTGCTGTATGAATCACAGCAAATTAAGCACAGACAACTGATTGTCTTCAAAATTGTCTTCAGGATCACTTCAAAAGCACAATCTCAAGCCCGGACTGTGCTGCTTCCTCACCTCTATTTTATTGTCTTAGCAGCTTGGACTGGTCTCTGTCAGCAAAAGAATGGATCATTTCGTCTGGGCCAATTGAGCTCAGCTGTTTCCTACTCTTCTAAAACCATCACCTCTGGCCCAGAGCATCATTCCTGGCCCACCAGAGTCAAAATGAGACCCTCTTCATTAACTCCTGTGTATAAAGCATTTGAAATCCATCCAGGACTCCTGAGACCATGGTCAGGAGCAGGATCATGATGGCCTGCCAGGAGGACAGCAGGAGCAGACGCTGGTTGGATGATAGTAATTGCAAATAATTAAATGAATAACTAAGTGGAAGAGGAACTGGTGAACCATGGCTCACTCAGCCAACCCGTCTCTCCCCGCCACTCTGCTTTTGTGCAGCGTCAGCAGCCCCCGGGCTGATGAAGTTAAAGGGAATTCATCATTGCCATCCCCAATCCTTCCAGACGGGGCTCCAACAGCTCCTGCTCAAGTCATGCTGGTGGTTTATTTTGGCCATGAAATTGCCCCCGTTCCCAGGGGAGGTGAATAACTGGCTACCAGGAAGGTTGCAAGGGTGGATTTCAAAGGCAAAGCCCCGCAGGTCACAGAATCCATCCCTGCTGCCTCCTCCTGGATGCAAGGGAGTGAACACGGCTGCGGCACTGCCTCTGAAAGGAGAAATATTTTTGGGCAGGGAAAGCCAGACCTGGCAGGACAATCTCTGTCCTCCCTGTATCCTGAGGCATCCCTCCTTTGTCCTCCCTGCCTCTCTTTCTCCTAGGGTTTCTCACTGAAATCACCATCATTATTTCTTACTATTGGATTAAGGATCCGCAAACCTCATTTCTACGAGATCCAAGCAGCCCTGGAGCCCAGCACATCAATCCAGGCTGCTCTGAGCAGTGCCCAGCCACAGTCTTATGACTGCACAGGGGCCTCTAATACTTCATTGCTTTTCCAATATCAGTTCCTCCCTGTTTTATGAACCTAATGTTCCCCAGCGGATGCCGGGACTGCTGGCTGCTGCTCCTGGCATGACGAGGGGGCAAAGACACAGCAGACAGTGTATGATCTAATGTCAAGCCATTATGATGATCATCTATTTCTGCTTTTCCATTGATTTGGGTTACATGATGTAGCTCTATTGATCTTGGCAAAGACGAGGAAGGGGCTGGTGACACTCCATGCTCCTCCTATTTCTCTCCGTTTTGGCGTGTGTTTTCCAGTCGAATAATCCGTTCTAATTTGCTTAAAGCCTATTAACAGGAGATCAATTTCTAATAAAACATGGCATTTCAATAGCCCTGTCTATCTACCGATCCAAAAGGCTTTTAGAAAGACTAATTGAAAAAGCAAGGGATGAGGTATCTCTTGCTCATGCCTAATAGTCAGCAGCCCTCTCTCTTTTCTTGTACAGATGTTTTAAGGTGCTGCTTGCATGGTCGATGCCAGCCCATCCAAACACAGATCTCAGAGCACCTTCAGCCATATGGAGAGCAGGATCCTGGAGAACCAGGTGTTTAGTCTTCTCAACACTCATGCTTTCAATGTTGTCTGGATCCCAGTGTGTCGTGACGGCAGCCCCTCTCACCAGAGGTGATGCTAGCTGATCTGGAGAGGAGAGTCGACGCCAGCCTTTTGCTTCTAAGGGAGACCCACACCCTAAATTTGCAAGTGCCCTCCAGTTTTTATCCTGGCAAGGCTCACTCTAAAACTCTGTCCCAAGCTCATCAGTGCCTGTGTGATCACTCGTGCAATTATATCCACAGACCCAAAGTTGTACACACAAAAATACCCCTGCAGAAGGCACCTACAGACACAGCAAGCTCACTCCATAGATGCATATGCACATCTGAGTGCACAAATCTGCTCCACAAGACAGAAGCGACAGCAAAAAGGGTTGGTCTTGCAATCCCTTCAGGTTCCTGGTCTATATTTCTTTTATCTAGAAGATCTAAATCTTTTGGTTAGCAAGCAGGTAAGGCTTATTTGCTACAACATTGCAACAGCCAAGGAGAATGCTTCTTATCCCCTTCTCCATCCACGCAGTTCCCAGGGCCTTTTTTCCAAGCAGCAAACACAAGAAAACAGCTTCCCCAGAATACCGCCGGCTAATCCCTGTCATCTGCAGGCGTTGCACTGTGATCCTCCCTCCGCACACCCTCAGCCGGGCTCCGGCAGGGAGCACGGGTGGCCACACTGGGCAGGGGCACGGGGTCTAATCCCTGCAGAGGAGTCACCCACTGACCTCTCATGTAATCCAGCCAGGCTGCAAAATTAGGTCAAACAGAGACGTGCCTATCTGCTGGATATGAGATCTCCCTTGCAGGGCAAGCGCAGCACCCCGGAGCTGAGGAGGATTCCTCTAAATTCAGCAGGGCCAGGAGAAACGTGGGGCAAAATGTTGATGGCCATCAGTTTTCCTCTCCTAGACAGACGTGGGTCACCACACCTTGACATGGCTACCTGGTGGTCCAGTTTCATGGTGGGTCACTGTCTCACAACATGAAGATGATCAGAGGGCTGGAGCTCCTCTGCTGTGAGGACAGGCTGAGAGAGTTGGGGTTGTTCAGCCTGGAGAAGAGAAGGCTCCGGGGAGACCTTATAGCAGCCTTCCAGTACCTGAAGGGGGCCTACAGGAAGGATGGGGAGGGACTCTTGATCAGGGAGTGTGATGACAGGACATGGGCTAATGGCTTCAAACTGAAAGAGGGTAGATTTAAATTGGATAACAGGAAGAAATTCCTTACTTTAAGGGTGGAGAGACACTGGAACAGGTTGCCCAGGGAAGTTGTCAATGCCCCATCCCTGGAAGTGTTCAAGGCCAGGTTGGACGGGGCTTTGAGCAACCTGGTCTAGTGGGAGGTGTCCCTGCCCAGGGCACGGGGGTTGGAACTAGGTGATCTTTAAGGTCCCTTCCAACCCAAACCATTCTGTGATTCTGTGATTCTGTGAACATGCAATGATCTGGGATACGCTGCAATGAACCTTCTGCTTTGGGCCAGAGGGTCCTGCAAGCCAGGAGACAAACTCCTAGCTGACAGAGGTCCCCTTTCTTTCATAGCCCATGGCATGACTCCTGTGCCACCACTGTGCTTCCCCACCCGCTTTTATAGCAAGAGATACTCCCAGCTGCAACGGATTTATGATCTAAATTAGATATAAATAAAAGACCGGCCTTTCATTCTCGGCTCGGACAGCACCTAGCACCTAGTTTATGACTGCTGCTCCCAGTACTATAAAAATAATAAATACAGGTTAATATGTGGCCAGCCAGGCTGCACCTGGACTGTGGGGCTCACTCCAAACTGAAACAGTTAGAGAGCTGGGCAGAAGGGGAAAGGGAAGGAGATGACCATGTCCTTTTTCTCCCTCACCAGGGGGAGCATGTCAGGTATATGCAGCTTTCACATTCACGAGCCAATTGACAGATGACATCATTTTTGAAAGCATGGTTTACACACGTTCCCCTGGCGCTCCCTGATTGATAAATTAGACACTCATGAGCCATGTGCTAATCAATGCAAATCATTAGTTTGTAACAACACACGGCAAGCTCTGCAGAGCTCATTTTTCAAGGTAATGGCCTGCCAAGTGATCAGCGTTCAGACACGAGCCCTGCCAGGCGATCTATTAACAGACTGCTGGCACTCACCTATGACATGGGCTGAGGCCTTTGCTGTCCCCCAAGGATGGGGTTGTGCTGCTCAGTGCAAGAGTTAGAGCCCTGAACCTGTTGTTCCTCCTCTGTCCTCTCCAGGAGACATCACAGCTCCTGGGCCTTGCCCAGGCTCCGCTGACTGTGGCCACCTTGGTCCCAGACATCTTGGTACAGTTGCTCTTGCTGCCAGGCACCCCATGAAGACTTGTTCTCTACCTACCCCAACCCTGCAAGCTAAAATAAAAGTCATTTGAGACCAAAAAATTGTGCTTTGCCCTCTGTCAGTGGAAAATTAAGTAGGGCACTCAAAGCATTCACCTGCTAGGTGAATAGGAAACTTCCTAGGAAAATTCATGTTGACAGAAGTGGCATCTCTAAGAGGTGATGTTTGCATCAGGCATGTGTTTGGCCAAACAAAGAGGCCATTCAAACACTGTAGCCACCAGATCTTACATCTAAACTTTTGACTTCAGGTCTTACAAGAATTGCTCAGCTCAGTGGGTACTCTGGGAGAATGAAACTACATCAAGGAAAGACCTGCCACCATTGACCTTTCTGACAGAACAAAGGAAGAGCAGGAACACAGGATGAATCTGTTCCTTCACCGAAGGAGCCCGTGTAGCCTCTGTGTCTGCTTCCCGAGCTCTGCAGGATTTAAATCCCTCTGGCAACAGAGCAGAGTGTCTTCATCCATGTGTTGCTTTATCAGGCTTATATCCTACCACAGGATGCTCTATAGAGCACCTCCAGGTCCTCCACGGAGAAAAAAGATTCTCTATTTGTCATTCCCAGAGGTAAAGTTCAGCACTCACAGAGAGCATCTTGTTGCTGGATGCTCGTATTTATGACCCCAGTGGATTATCTCAGAGGTCATCCCAGTGCCACTCCATTCATGTGCCCTACGATGGGGCTTTTGGATCCTGCAGTTGTGTCTCTAGCACACCTATGGCTACTCTACATCAATCAAGTCATCTCCTGCTCCTCACAGCACCTTATTGCATGAGCTGAAAGGGAATCCTCTGGACCCATTAGCTCTGTAGGTCTTCTGGTACATCATGAGATATTGTTCCAATTTTTCAGGATGCAGGAATTCAGATGTACGTAAAGCCACTGACCTTGGCAGGAAGGGTACAGATCTCCAGGCACTTTCATTTCTCCAAAACTGGTGGAATTTCATTTTCATGGCCAACATTTTGGGGAGGGGACAGCTAGCTTTGAAATGTTTACCCTGTTACTGCCTGGTTCTTCAGAAAGAGAACATAAACAGATGCTTTGAGTCCATGAGTTTTGATTGAGATTAAAGGAACAACAATGCAAACAAAAAAAAAAGTATGAAAATTAAACTTTTACATGCAAGAGCATTCATTGGGTGGCAGCACATAAAGTGCGAAACCCCAAATGCCTGCCTACCTCTGGTCAGCTCTTTAGCATGGTTCAAACTGTAGACAAAAACAATTCAGACAAGTGGCACTACCAGAAAGGCTCAAAGCCCTGCGTGCTTTTGGTTCAGAAACACCCAGAAGCACAGTATGTGTGTGAATGGGACTGGCCAGAGACAAAGACCTCAACGTAGTTGGCCTGCAGTAGAAATCCTTACATGGAATGGCTTCGAAATTGAGGCATGTAGTAATATGGGATGGTATGAGGGCAGATGGATCGAAGCATGGGCTGGATCATGAATATAAGTCCTTTATAAGTGTCTTTTCATGGAGCTGAGGGACCAGATTCCTCCCAGAGATGAGCTCATCCCGCTGTGCCAGGAACGCGGTGACCCGGAGGGCTGGGAGCCCCGCGGCGGGGGGTGCAGAGCAGCACCACAAAGGGCCCTTTGACTGCAGCCAGACGGGGTGAGCTTTGAGACACCCACGGATCCTCACGACATTGTGTCACTTGAGAGGAAGCCAGCTGCCCTTTGGCAATGGGAGGCATGGACACATGGGCAGGAGAGCACAGGCAGCAGAACACACGTCAACACAGCAGCACGGAAAAGGGTGGAAATACTCAAGCAGACAGGGCAGGCAGGGACATGGAGGCACCCAAAGACACACACACAGAGGCGTACACACGCTCTGCCCACCAAGGCTCATCTGCCTGGATTGAGGGTGCGCTCCCTGATGTGCCACAGGGTCTTGGTCACCAGCAAGGGGACACGCGGTGATGTAAAGATGAGCACAGGCACGCACCGAATGTGCATTCACACCCACCAGAGTCTGGCATGGGAGCACACGTGGGGCGCACAGACTTCCCCCCAAAAGGACCTGCTCCCTGGGAATCTGATCTGACTACGGGCATTTACACACACCTCGGGTGGCGCGGTGCCCTGTGCAGCTCCAGGCATCAGCGAGGGCAACAAGCTCAATCATAGCTTGTCACATTCAATCTTGGAGATATACAGATGCATCTGCAATTTCCCTTTGCAGCGCATCAGAGGCAGACTAAAGCTCCTGCTTTGCTGAGGATTTGCGCATTTTCCCTATTTTCTCTAAACAAAACAAATCAAAACTCGTATTCCAGAGATTGTATCACTGGTCAAGTAAGATGCTCTGTTCTTGCACCGATATTTGTGTCAGGTACTTGTGCTAAATAACTACAGAGAGATGCAGAGAGTGATGGGCTGTGAGTACATAACTGAAAACAGAGTAATCTGGGGGCCGGAGCTCTTTCCTCACTCTCTTGCTATGAGCTATGGGCTGGACACATGGATGGAGTCGTGGCTTGGGAAGAATTCCTGTCAGCAATGCGGGGACACGTTATCTCCAAGGCCAGGGGAAAGAGGAACCTGAAAGAGAAGCTCTCCAAAGAAATCAGCCAGCTCAGACTCTCTGTCCAGTCCTTTTTGTCAGTTGACATCCCTGGGGCTAAGGTCAAGATAATGAGGTCCCACATATCTCTGGGCCCCAGCCCCACTGACAGGGTTGTGCTCTGTAAAGGTTATTGTAATTCAATTGCTGACTTTTTCAGCTCCTGGGCTTCTCAATGCCAAGGTGACCTATTAAGAACTTAATATCAGATAAAAAACATCCCTTGAAGCCTTTCTAACCTTCATAATCTATGTTTATCCCCAGGAAGAAAAAAAAAAAAGGAAGAGAGAAAGAGCGAATGCTTATCTTCCAATATTGCCTCAGATAAAAGGGAAATACCGTCTGTGGACAAAGCTCCACACTTGCCCTTTCTCCCCTTTCATGCAAGCAGCCAGAAAAATGGCCCAGCGCTGGAACAGTGGATGAGACCTCTTCCATTCACCTCCCATAGACTGATCCTCCACTGAAGGCTGTTCTCATCTGCTGATCCACCAATGGTTCCTCTGCTTTTGTCTCTGATGTCTGACCAATAGACGGTCTCTGTGCAGGTCAGCCTCAGCACAGACCATCTTTCTCACCAGCCAGTCCCAATGAGTAGCAGTGGTCCTAGGAAGTGCCAGCTCTTCCATCACCCAACTTCCATGAAGACCAAATCCCTCAGCAGCCATCTCTGCTCAGCTGTGTCTCACTGAGGCCTTCGCCTTCCCAAGGCTTCCTCTCATTTCCCATCAGCTGGTCCCTCATTAGTGACCCAAAGCCATCTCTCATGCTTTTTTTCTTCCAAGGCCACTAGACAATTTGTTGGTCCTCTCCAATATCATTTGGCTGGATTCACCTGCAGTCTCCAGCACTGAGCTACAAGCTGTTCCT
This sequence comes from Rissa tridactyla, assembly GCF_028500815.1. Classification (NCBI taxonomy): domain Eukaryota; kingdom Metazoa; phylum Chordata; class Aves; order Charadriiformes; family Laridae; genus Rissa; species Rissa tridactyla. The sequence goes on from NC_071466.1 coordinate 216,178,803, forward strand.
AGTCACTACCAAATGGAGAAACAGCTGCCTCTCCAAATTCCTGCAGAAAGGACCACACCAAACACATTCCTGCTCATTCCCTCCCTCTCCATCTCCTCAGTCCTTCCTGAAAGGACCAACAACAACCTCAGCTTGTGCAGGTTTCAAATGGCCCTGTGTACACTATATGGCTGCTTGGCTTCATCAAGGACCCGTAGGATCCCCAAAACATCCAGCCACCTATGCTGAGAGCTACTGCTGTGCTGCCTTCTTCTGAGGATGCCACATGCACAAACATGAATGGCGGGAGGAAAGCATTAGCAGCCATGGCCCTCGCTCCACCTCAGCTAAGAAAGCAAAGAGAGGGGGGCATTAGGGCTCTAAGCTCTGGTGCAGGAGGATGAAGGGCACTAGGATATAGAGGAGACATGCAATGAGGAGGAAGAAAAATGGTCCCGAGCCCAGAGCCCAAAACCCAGCTCCCTCACACTGAAAACATGGGGCCAAGTCCAGCATGGTGAATTGCATCGGAGGTCGCTGGATATGACCTCAATGGAGCAGTGAATACCAACAGTCCTCCTTCCCAGCAACCTCCTTTGCACAGCCTCTTACTCCAGCCTGAGCTGGTTACACCAAATGCTCTCTATTCTCCTTCATCCTCTTATTTGGCTCCAGGGTTAGAGCAAGGGACTTCTTAGAAAAATTAGAATCTTAAACCTTAGCTGAGCTATGAATTGGCCATATGACTTTAGAGACGTCGCCTACCCTGTCAGTGCATCCCTCTCCACATTTTTCATTGAAACGTTTGTGGATTGGATGAGTTTTAGGGGACAGCTTCTGCAGCTGCAGGAAAGGTTAAATGGAGGTTCTTGAGATAGGAAGTATAGACTCAAAAAATACCACCAAAGTAGCGTGCATCACTGTACACCCCTCAGGTCAGAGCGTGACATGGGGGAAAACAGCATATTGTATGATCACATACCCATGGCTCTCAGATCATTATTAGGGGCATCTCCAGAGAGGGCTGGGGAGAGTAAAAATTGATTGGCATTGGAAATCTTCAAATGAAAAGTATTGTGGAAGTTAAGCAATTATTACCTCTGATGGCATAAGAATAGCATGTATATCCAGACCCTTAATCACAGGGGTTCCTTGCACATCAATCAGAATTAGCCAAATGTCTGTTCAAAGCCCTTGATTGAATTATCTAAAAGTAATTCAAATGAATTTAAAAATAACGGTGTAGTAGGCACATTTTTAATGCCGGTAAATCACCAGCCAGGACCATCAGTGTAAAGTCTCCGCGTAAAACAAGACACAAGGTGGAATTGCAGTGGTCGAGCATGGCAAGGAGTGATTTCCTCCCAGCCAAGTGCACCCCAGAGTCTGCAGAGCATTAATACAGGTCTATGGGAGAAAAGCTGACCACCCCATGGAGGAAACAGAGCCCTCCGTGTGCACTTAAAAGGATTTGGAGGTCTGCTGGGAACTGTCTTAAAGGAGCTGTATGGCACAGAGGGCAAGGAACAAGGCACAATCAAGAGAGAATTAAGAGAGCCAGAGGGATTTATCAGGCAAGTGCTGACACATTATTCCACTTAGACAGAGGCAGGGGACTCCTGGGAGAGGAGAAAGGCTGCTTGAGCCATTCAAGTTGGGGTCTGGCTGCTGAGCTGGGAATCAGATCCTAGATCAAGTTGTTGGAGAGTTTAAGTTGCTCCATCAAAGGAGTTAGAACAGCTTTCGTGAGTCTAACATGATCCTGTAGCATTGAACCAGCCCAAAAACCTCTCCCCCAACGGAACTTCAGGTGAAATATGAAATGTAGGGACATTCAGAAAACAGAGAGCCTGGAAAAGCTAAGTGCAAAGGAGGCCCTGATGGACCATCTCTAAGGATCCTTTGGCTGAGCCGAGTGATGCACAAGGACCACAGCCCAGCAGGGAAGCCAGATCAGAGCTAAAAAGATGCACTGTCCTTCCAACAGACCAACTTGCAGGTCTGCACCTCTCTTGGTGCCCCGTATCTTCCTCCAGATCCTCTGGTTACTTTTTTAAGTACCAGAGCAATGTCCTGTCAGAGGCAAGACAGCTGGTTACTTTTGTTCTAATGTAAGAGATTGAGATGTCTGAGCTCTAAAAGTAGCATCCCATAAGGAGCTGCAGGAGTCCTCCATCCTCCAAAGGCCTGTGGCTTGCTCTTCACCTACACAGCTCGTTATCTCTGTACAAGCAGCTCATGCCTGGCCACATATGAGTGGAGATCAATAAACAGATCCTGCCTGAAAACTTCTGGGGACTAAGTGCAAGCATTCCTGGGGTGGTTGCTAACAGAGTAGAAACCGTACCCCAGACACTTCTGCTGCAGTTGTATGCCTAAATAGTGGAATTTGGGAAAAAGCCCAGGACTGCTTCCCAGAGATGCTCATGGCACTGCTGTGTCTCAGGTCCCTGGGGTGCCCAAACAGGATCTTTCCCCGCTCTCTTGAACATGTCAAGTAAGGCAGGGAGCATTGCGGCAAACCCAGCTGAACCTTTGGGGATGGGAAGTTGATAGAAGAATAGCTTGTGCACGATCTTCTTGTATCTCCATAGCCCTCACCTATCTCCCATGGGCCAGGGAGAGACAGCAAGAGCGTGTCATTCACGGGAGACGAGGGATCACTTTCCTCTGGGACCTCGAGGTAACCCGGGCAATGAAACTCTACCCAAAGCCATTTTGACATAAGGTCGTGGTGCAAGACAAAGCAAGGTCAGGAGTTCAGCGTCAATACAGCGAGTGCCAGTCATGACACAAAAGACCCGGGGATCAGATATACCTGCCAAGCGCTGCTTGGGAGGGAGGGTATTCAGATGCATAATTACTCCCCCTTTCATCTGTGCTGCTCTTCCCCTCGGTTCACACGGCTCTCCTGGCTTTGTCCTTGCCCAGGTTGCCTCCTAGCAGGGTACTAGCCAAGGCACCCTTTCGCAGCCACACAGCACAGATGGTGGCGCAAAAGTTGAACGATGAGGGATGTAAGAGCTTAATTCCCCCTTTCACTGAAGCAACAGCCCAGGCTTCAGCAGAGTCACTCTTAAGAGCAACCGGTTACATCTGTGATCACCTCTAGCTTTGTGCTGGAGAGATTCAATGAGGTTACCCCAGATTTACACACCAGTGGCAGCAGGGACTCCAGAGGAACTAATGTGGACTGGTGACGGCAAGAAAAAAAATAGGACCTCAAACCTCCAAAGAAAGAGCAACTCCTTTCCCTTGAAGTCCTGCCAGAGTGTGTTAGTGCTGGTATTTCATATTTCCAAAGTTTGGAAGGTTGTTTAGTGAAATTCCAAGTCAGGGAGACATAATATGCAAAATACTGTGCATTTTGAGGTTACACACTGAATCTTCATCCAAACAACAGCTTGAAATAATTGAAATACTGAGAATTTGCTTGAAATCAGCCCCCTTACTGGAATTACCACTTTCTTACTCTTTCCCAAAGCCTGATCTCCTTTTGAGGGAAAGCCTTCCCTGTTTCCGAGGTTTTGTTGTGGCAAAATTAGATCAGTTTTGTGAAACTGAAACAAAAGGCAGTAACCTCAGGTTTGGAGGTCTTCACACTCCCTTGAGGATGCTTCACACCATCCCTTAGGGAAACAAATTGGGTGAGCCTGGAGCTCACTTGTTTCCTTCTCTCTCTACAGATCTCCCTCATAAGACAGAAGGGAAAAAATAAAAAAAAAGGCTTTTTAATAGTTACTTAACCAACCCTTATCAAGTTGCATCCAAGGTCTGCTTGATCCATGGGAGATGGTGAAAAAAGTAGAGGAGGTGAGCGGCAACGCCTGTGAGGCCAGTGCAAAAGGAGGGGGAAGGAGAAGCGGTTGGATACGGGCTGTCACTTATTTTTGGTCACTTCTAGCCCAAAATGACCCTTTCTGGCAGAAGCTTCTCTGCGTGTGCAGCAGATGGCGCAGCTGCAGTAGCTGTCCCACTGCCACCCACTGCCACCCACTGTCCCCACGCCAGCCCCAGGGCCGTATGAAGGGACATCCCTCACTACCTGATGGTTTCATCCTGCCCATTTTTTGGCTGGGTCCCGTGCCATGCAGCTCCCAGCACTGGATTTTAGCACTCTCCGAGCAATTTACAGCGACGAAAGTGGGTCACCAGCTGTCCCAAAGAGGGGGGACACCTCCGCAAGGGATGCAGGAGGCACAGCTCCAACATGCAGAGATGGATGTGCCATAAAACCCCACATTGGTGCCTCCTGGGACACTGGCATCATTCACAGCCTTGAACTCAGCCTGAGCCCTCCAGCCCTCCTCAGGACGTTTAAAACAGGGTGAGACAAAGGACAGGCTACAAAACGGGCCATGGGGAGCAATCCTGCGTTGGCTCAGGTGCTTCATTTCCATAGCGGGAGGGAAGAGCCGTGTTCCTGGTGCAGGGCTCGCCTCCACAGGCAATGCCAGTCTGGGTGATGGAGACCAGAGCCCGACCAGCTGCCCCAGGAGCCAGAAGCCGACCTCCTCCTGCACCCTTCTGGGCCCAGCTGCAATCATCGGAGCAGACTGGCGCTTCTCATCACAGCCATAATGGTTCCCACTGGACTACTATTTCTGTCCGGGAGTGACAGAGGAAGGCACTGTGAAGCCTTTATTTTTGGGACTCCAGGCTATCTTTGCAGGCTTTGTGGTTTAAAGGGACATGCCTGCTCCCTTTATGACAATCGGCTGCTTCTTCTCTCATCTTCAAAGGCTAAAGCTAAAACTTATTAGACTGCCAATTTTGTCCTGGGCCAACAACTCCCCCCTACCCCTTTGTGTCGGGAAGCAAAGCAGAGATGATCATGCCTCTCCTTTTTCATATTTTTTTTTCTTTCTCTGCTTTTTTTATGCTCTTTTGGAGGAGGACTAGATGGTTGCTTATAAAAGGGAAAAACTTGTGTTTGTACACAGACTTGTACACAGATCTCTTGGCAGCTGGGAAAGAAAATACGTGTTATTCTGCATGGAAGCTTCTTTGCAGTTGGTGGCAAACAAACTACAAGAGGAGGGACATGGAGTAGGAAGGAGAAAGAGTTAAAGAAGTTCTTTTTGGTGAGGAGGTGGCCATGTCCTCTATCTTTGTTTGCAGTTGCCTTCCCCGACCCGTCCCCCAAACTGGGAGCTCTTCAAAGCTTCTTGCCCTTGGCCCACGGCCTTGGGAGCAGAGCAGACAGTCACAAGCAGGCTGCCAGCCAGCCAGCTGCCACCTTTGTCCCTGCGGTAGCACTAAAAAGCACAACTGGGAAGCGTCTGGGGGATTTGTTTCCTTCTTTTTTTTTTTTTTTTCCCTTCCGAGAACAGTCGCTTTTTTTCTTTTTTCTGGAAACACAGTTTTCAAACCCAAATTCACCCAACCCTTCTGTGAAAGGCATTGCATTTCTTCCCGACAGCCACAGGGTGTCAGCAGCTATATGGACTGGGTCCCCTAAAGGAATCCCAACTCCTTGAGACGTCCCAGCACTGGAGTAATCCTTTGGGATGGGTCTCATCCTGCCCAGTCCCCCCCATCAGAGTTTCCAATGACCAAAGGAGAGTCTCGCAGGCTGCTGCCCAGGGTTTACTCCAAGCCCCCAGCACACTGGCACAGGGATTTGGGGATTTTAGGGCACGGAATGTCAGTTCTTCCCCGGTGGAGAAATGATCCAAAATGATCCATGAGCTGGTGGCGTGTCCTGGCACAGGAGGGCTTTGAGGGGCAGCTGGGGCTCTGGGAGAGGAAAAAAACCCCAGAGGTGACAGGCGTAACAACTGTTTCCAAATCTCTGTGTCTCCGAGGGTCTGAAGCAAACTTTTAGGAAATATTAGTAAGGAGACTTCAATAGGATTGAGGACAACCAATTCAGACCCCAAAGACCACCTTTGCAGCCTCATTAGTGCATTAGTTGTGTGTTCCTGACCAGCAACAAAGAGCTTTGCCATGTCCCACCTGTGAGTTAAAAACTGCCCTTCACCTTTCCAGCTTCACCGGGGAGGGAAGCCGCAGTGAAAAGCCCCAGGTCCATGTGCAAAGCCAGCCATAATCCCCAGTGTCTGAGACAAGCATCAGGACACAGAGGGCATCAAGTCCTGTGCCAGTTCCCCTGTCATTCATCCCATTTTGTGTCCCATCTGTAAAGTGGGAACAGTGAAATCTGCCTGCCTTGCAAAGTCTGAGCAGCGCAGAGAAGGAGCTGTGTTGAGGATGGAGGAACATGGGAGAAATGTGGCTGCCCCATCCCTGGAGGTGTCCAAGGCCAGGTTGGATGGGGCTTGGAGCAACCTGGTCTGGTGGGAGATGTCCCTGCCCAGGGCAGGGGGGTTGGAACTAGATGACCTTTAAGGTCCCTTCCAACCCGAACCATTCTGTGATTCTATGAAACCCTTCAGATCCCACATTTCCCCCAACAGTGTTCCCATCTATTCCCCGGACCATGACAAAACGAGGTGCCACTTCTAGTAACCCAGATCAAAGCAGGATATTTCGGATGCAAAGGCTGGGGAGGGAGGGGCAAACTAAACTAAACTGAAAACAAATGGAAGAGGACTGAGCAGCCCCGCTCTGTCTGGCTCCAGAGACGTCTTGCTGTCACCAGTTACCTGCCTGCCTTCCAGGCATGCACTAAACGCGGGATTCATCTTGTTTAACACGGTCTTCCCGAAAATTAGACATCTCGCCTAATGAGTCAGGCAGGCTTCCCCTCTAGTCAATGGAAAGAGACAGGTTTCACCACGGGGCGATTCGTGCCATCCTAAATAGGTGTCTCGGGCAGATGGAGTGAATTGCTTTCTGGAGATGCCAGTCTCTCTCCATTACCTATAAAAGGCAACTCATTTCAATTCAATGCTGATGACCGGCATTAGGTGAGACAAATTTCAGCCTGAGTGATTGTCTGGCATCTCCTACAGATGGGCCATCTACCCTTTCCTTGCTGTCCATGTGGGAAAAGACGTGTGGATGGTTTATTACAGAAATGCTTAATTTTGAGGGCAGTGTTTGTTTGCTCAATATGTCGTATGACAAGAAGAGGGCTGGAGAACTGTACTTTGATCTCTGTCTATCTTGGGATGCTATGCTGTTACACAATTATGAACCAACTCCTGCAGAGCTAGAAGAGCTGCAGACATAGAGTTGTCTCTTCTTTTAGATGAGCAGAAAATGGGCCACGGGACAGCTTGCAGGTAAGAGCTCTCCGAGCTTGCCATCAGCGCAGAGCTGCAGTAGGAAACAAAGGATTTCCACCCACCATCCTTGTTACATGCCTATAGGCTTGTCTGAGGTGGAACTTCCCATTAATTCATGGGTTTCCCAGTTACATCACACTGCTGCAGTATAGCAGGGTGTTCAGTTCACAATACACCAAGAGCAAAAAGAGTCCGTTAATCAATTGGAAGTGATGAGTGCTCATAAACTGCTCAGACAAAACTATATTGAGTGTATGTCTTTAACTAGAGAAGTTGTGTCATACGCTCTGGACTCTCTAAAATCACCTCCACCTTGTTTGTGTTAAGCTTTAACCATGAGCAGCTTGTGGCCAGTAATGAGGCACCTTATGGAATCATAGAATCATAGAATCATTTAGGTTGGAAAAGACCCTTGGGATCATCGAGTCCAACCATCAACCCCCCTCTACAAAGTTCTCCCCTATGCCATATGCCCCAACACCACATCTAAACGAGTCTTAAACACATTCAGGGATAGTGACTCCACCACCTCCCTATGGATGGTGGCCTATGGGCAGCCTATTCCAGTGTCTGACCACTCTTTCTGGGAAGAATTTTTTCCTAATGTCCAGTCTAAACTTCCCCTGTTGCAGCTTGAATCCATTCCCTCTTGTTCTATCGCTAATTACCTGTGAGAAGAGACCAGCACCAGCCTCTCTACAATGTCCTCTCAAATAGTTGTAGAGAGTGATGAGGTCTCCCCTCAGCCTCCTGTGATGAAGGAGTGTTGGAATTTGGTCCGTGAAACCATGTGGGCCCATCTGTAGCTCATGAGTCTTTGAATCCCAATGGGGTCAGTTTTAACACACTTAAACACATTTTCAGGCTCTCATGACCCTGGTTCCTGCACTTTATGGTTGGAAATAAGATGCCACATGCAACTGAAAGCATAGCTTTAGGTGCAAAAGCACATTAATCAGCTATGAAGGTACCTGGAAGAACCTGGTTCTGGCCAAGCTCCTTGCTGCCTCATTCAACTCCAAGTGCTGCACGGTGCTTGATTAGAGGAGAGCTTTGGCAGCACCTCTTAAAAAGCTTTGGGCCTGTCCATCATTTCCCACGAGTCTCTGCTTCATCAACATGTAAATGCCTTACTCAGGGGAGCTCTGGCTGGTCCCCCTTGGGGATCTCTCTCCCCACACTATATAACCCTTGTCAATGCTTTTCTCTTCATCAGCATGTACTCAACAAAAGTTTGGATCTCCAATGCAACACTTAGCAATGGGTAAGGGACACCTTTCTGCACCTGACCAGCTCTGAGCTTCCCTGTCTCTCTGCAGCAGTCCAAAAAGTCCAAGCAAAGCATCATCTGCCTCACGTTGTCCCCCTGAGTTCCTCCTGATGGGGAACATTTCCAACATCACTGGCAAAAGCGGCGCGTACCAGGCAGTGGGTCGCCTCCCAACATCTGCCATGCACATTTCCCATCCCCTGCAAGGGGCTTTCAAAGCAACCCTCTGCTGGGATGTTTGTACAAACATGCGTATTTACTGTGTCAACACACATTAGAGAGCAAACACATTAAAAGGAAAAGGAAACAGACTACGCGCTGAGGCCTCTCCAAACCTCGCTCCACCGCAGCTCTTTCCTGGGATCTCAGGTTGGTGGTGAAAGCCTTCATTCCCAAAATCTCACCCCTCCTCTCCCCAGCTTATGCCTGCCCAGCCAGCCACAGGGATCGAGTTTCTCTGACCAGAAGACATCTCTATGCTGCACACGTGCCTGAAGATGGAAAATTGAAGTGTCTTTGTGATAGAAGGCTCCTTGGACATTTTTTGTTCAAAAATCAAGAAATACAGCTGGGATGAGGGAGGCAGTGCGAGGGATACAGGGATGGTGGTAAGGGATGGTGGTAAGGGATGGTGGTAAGCAGATGGTTGCTGCAAAAACCACCTTTCTGGTTCAACCCCTGGTCCCCGCCGTCTCCAGCGCTGCTCTGCCGTGAAGATTAACTGGAAGGCATCCTCCTCCTATGAGTACCATCAGCCTCCTCATATGATACCATCAGTATCATAGGGAACTCTGCCATGACACACGAGCCCCAGGCAGGAGGCAAGTTCATGCAGGCAGAACCGATACGTAGCAAACCTCCATTTTTCCAAAATAGGCTGAGTATTTCCAGAGGTTATTCATTCTTGTGATGCTGCAGCCGGGAAGAGCAACACTGAGATGTACATAAAAAGATGCTGAAAGAAAAACAATTCCTCCTGACTTGTCGCATACTGGATCCAGCTGTTGCTTGCATTCACTGCTTCCTCTTCGGCTTGGCACACAACTGCACGTGTGTGTGTGCATGAACACACAGACAAGACAGACAGAGGTAATTATAAAGCTGAAGGCACCTAGCACTTCCCAGCTGTCAGTCCCAGAAAAAAAAAACATCGTGATTTAAATGCAGAGACATCTACTGCTTAAGTAAGAGTAGAATCCCTGTTCAAGATGTGAAGACAACAGTTTAAATATATCTCGGAGAGGACAGTGATATAAATGCATGCTGGTAAGTCCAGCAAAACCTTAGACACAAAAAGAACAATTATTGAAAATAATATCATCCAAGGACATGGGGAAAATCTCATCGTTGTGCCACGCGGAAGCTTTGCTCAGGCCATCGCACTACATTGGTGGGAAAATCACCTGCTGAAGTCCATCCCCTGCCAAGAAATGCCCCCAAGACCACGCACACAATCCTGTGCCGTGTACGGGAACATGCTTATATGGGGAGCCGTGATGACCCCATTTGCAGGAGCCCGAGTCCAACGCAGGTGTCTGCAACGCTGTGCATTGCACAGCATCCGAATTCCCAGGCAAGACTGCCTGTCAGCGGAAAGCCTGGCTCTTGGGAGGGGAGCAGCCAGGAGACCTTAAAAGAAAAATCAATGCCAAATGATGTGATTGACACTTCAAAGGGTGTTTGGCACCTCACCGCGGAAAACTCTCCATCGCTTTGTAGGACCAAACGTAAGGGGAGAATTCTCTGACCCAGATCCACTTTTCTGCTTCAAAACCATCCTGCCATGCTTGTTCACACTGCCTGGCAGATCCTGGTTGAGGGGGATTCACTCTGCTAAGGACCAAGTCCAGGGTGCCACAGGACACCGTAGGATGCCGTAGGATGCCATAGGGTGCCATAGGATGCTGGCAGTGAGAGAGGGAGTCCTTCCCATAATGAGATGCAGGGGGGAGCATATATAAGTGAGATGTCTCCAAGATATATCGCCCACCTGCTACCGCTGGGAATTCAATGCCAAATTTCCAGAGAACTAGGTCCAGAGTTACTCCAGAGCGACCCACAGCAGCTGAGCTTTTCTAGGGTGCATCAACCTCCTGGGAGCTGGGAAAGGACATGTGCAAGCCCTTTGGCTGGTGTTAGTTGATATGGGGTGGTGAGGCACTGGAAGAGGTTGCCCAGAGAAGCTGTGGATGCCCCATCCCTGGAGGTGTTCAAGGCCAGGCTGGACGGGGCTTGGAGCAACCTGATCTAGTGGGAGGTGTCCCTGCCCAGGGCAGGGGGGTGGAACAAGATGATCTTTAAGGTCCCTTCCAACCCAAACCTTTCTATGATTCTATCATTCTATGATTCTGTGATATTTTCCTGAATGGCCAGGGTAAAGGAAGAAGCTTGTTATATCAGGAAAGGCTGTGAGCATGCTGGAAAGCAGAGCTTGGAACGCAAAATGATCTGGATGAACTGAAGAAATGGTTCAGAAAAAGACAGAAGACTGAACTCAGGGAGGGCAAATACTCTCAGGTGACAATAATTGAGCACACAGAGGCAGACAAGGGGAGCACGGGCCCAGTGGCATTGCAGGACTGAGGCAAGGTGGGGCTAGCATACACCATGGGCTTAAGTCAACAGTGTTGGGCTGCTGGAGGAGATCCAGCCTCCCTGCTGCCAGGGACAACACGCACGTGCGCATGTGAGCATGTGGCACAGTCCAGCTGCCCTGATGGTACTGCTGAGGCCATGAGTGGGGCACTTCAGGAGGTCAGCTGAGGAGGACAAGGCTCATGGGGGGACCTGGGGATCCTGAACTTACATGGCAAGGCAGGAGGAACTGGGGCTGCTCAGAAAAGATGGAGCGGAAGTAGGATAATCATCTTCAAATGTGGAGGAGAAAAAAGGAAGAGAATAATCCTTTCTCCGTATCTGGTGTGGGTATTCTGTGGATAACAGTAGTAGGGCTGGCTTTAGATGTTGGAGAAAGGGTAAAGGAGCCATGCGACAGCTTGCCTGGACAGTCTGGCAGTTTGATGGACAGGCTGGAGAACCCTCTGTCAAGGGGGATACAGGTAGAGTTGATTCTGCCTTCAGGGGGCTGGGCTAGACAAGCTCTCAGGTTTCTCCCATCCTTATTTTTCACCGTTTACTGTGAGCACCCCCATGCACAGGGGAGGTTTTGGCTGGGACTGGCTCTGCAGCTGCTGCTTTGGAGGAGAGGAGCTGCTCCCAGCCCCGCCGAGCTGGCAGGGACCCAAAGCTGCCTCCTAGAAATGACAAATCCCTGTTCCTCACCCCTGCTGGCTCCACTCAAATAGTGGATACTGTTCAAATTAGCAGCCACCTGCACTACCAGGGAGACACAGCACTCATGAATGCCTTTACCCACGTGCTGCACTCGCTGACACATGGTGCTACATCCCGTTGCTCCAGGCGTGTGCCCTGTTTTCCTTAGTGCCACAGCAAAATGAAGCATGCTCTGCTTCTTTCCTCAGACACCATGGGACATGGCGGTTGTGCTCTCCTGAGAACACGGGGGAGAAACGTGGCAAGGTTTTGGAGGCATAATGTGGTGTCGTGTTGTCAGAGGTTTGGGCTTGGTATCACAAATTTCTGCTTCAGCCTACCTGGCATCATTACATAGCACCAGCACACCAAAGGATCCTTGTGTGTGACAGCATGTGTGAATCAGGTGGAGGACACGAGGCAATAGAGACCAGGTCTTAGAGTCCATCACAAATAACCATCACCAGGCCCTTTTCCCAGCAAGGACCAGGACAGCATAACCCATACGCAAGGTAATATCACCTACAAAAACACCCTTCTTGAGATGTCACCCCATGCTTCTTTTACAGGGACTGCGCACCACCACCCTGCAAACAGTTCAACATCTGCTCCCCAAACAACACATGGCAGCCACATAAAAGTCCTTCTAGGTCAGACTGAAGACAGGGTGAATCTATCTGGGTGAAATTTTACTTCAGATGTTTGATCTAAGGATGACTACCCTGGTTAGCTGTACAAGAACCTCAACACACCTCCATCCTGACACAGGGATGGAGAACTGCTGGTATCCCTCGCCACTCCGTACCTCCCAAACCTCTCTGGTGATGGATTACTCTAAGTCAGGTTCATTGTTAATAACTGTACAATTTACCTAACAAATTCAGAGCTTGTAGTACAGCTTCATTAATATGTTTAATTTATTGTTACATTTCCTTCAGGTTAATGGTTTGAGAGTCCGTCAGAGTTTAATCTCTGCAGTTATTATAAAGTGCTTGTTTCTTGTTAAAATGCAAAATGGAGTCAACCAAGGAGATTTACGGATGATAAACCAGTCAGAATAAATCCCTCTCCCGGGTGAGCTGAGTGGAAGGGGTGATGAAAACCACCCATTTTAAATGCTACAGACACAGCTGATACTTGTCAGAAATAAGCAGACCTTCTCAGACTATCCCTTTTCGATAGACAGAAAACCAGAAACAAGACCAGCTTACCCTGAATTCCCATCCTGGAGGGAACAGGCCCGAGGCCCAAGTTATCAAACAAGTGAAGATCATGCTCCAAAGCATGCCATGGAGGTCACCTTGCTGTGCCACAAGTCCATACCAGAGCATGTCCTACCTCTCAGGCACTGGCCACAAGCCCTGCAAGGACTTGGAGGCACCTCCACATGCCATGTGGCCACCAAACACCTCAACGTCAACCCAAGGGGGACACCAGAGAAAGAAGGAATGGAAGTGTGTCCTGATCCTCAGAGTATCTTCATGCACAGGCCCTTTTCCCTCAGCTGGGAGAAGGAAGGAAAGTTTTGCATTCTGTCAGCAGCTTCTTTGCCAACCTGAAGGAATCTCAGCACCTTCTGTAGATGGAAGAAACAAAGAGCAGCACAGGGAAGATGGGTTTTGATCCTCGATGTCTGGGTGCAGGACCCAGCTGGCCTGACTCTAGGTGGGTATAAGGAATAGCTGGCGTATAACAAAGCACCGTGGGTTTGTTCAAAACAAGCAACAAATCAGGTGTTCTTCCTGGGATACAAGTCATGCTGAATGGCCAATCTTGTACCTGCCTCCAACCCCCTGAACAGATCAGTCCTGCAATACACCATTCCTGCGTCATTTGCACTGGTTGTCTTTGATAGTTATTTTCCTCCTCGTGGATATTTCCTTCTGTTGTTGTACAAGTGCCCATCCCTGTGCAGATTCTCTCCCTCAGCACACGAAGGAGAACATGTTTAGATAAGTGAGCCGTGCACCTGAGTATGTACAAAATTAATGTATTTAGTGCATCACGAGTCTCAGGTGACATGTACTCTCTTTCTAGAAAACAAAGACATCACATGCAAAATAAATAACTTCAGTAAGTGCAAATAGATGCATCCAGGACACGCTGGAGTTTCAACTGGTTTCACTGGCTCGGGAAGCCACAAATTCCTGCAGCTGGATGAGTGATGCGAGTGAGGATATCTCTGTGCTTGCTCTGTTCATACATTCTATCCACATCTGCTGATGGCCACTTCCAGAGCAGGGACACAAGCATAGATGAGGGACCTTTTGTTTAACCACTATGGCCATTCCTGAGTTCCCGTCTGCAAGGGGGTTTGTATGTAGGGCAGTGGGAAATGGTTTCCTTCTGCGGGCTGGCAACAGGACTGCTGTTCTGCATGTTCCTGGCATCGGCAAGGAAAAAGCAATGAGGGCATGATAGGAAATTAGGACCAATCTTCCTTGGTCTTTGGCAATCCTGACTGAGAAATGGAGAAGACGACATTGGTAACCTTGAACATTAACAGCATGAACGTGGACACAGTCTGATCCTGCCAGCAGCCGAAGGCACGCGGCACTTTGCAAGAGATGCTTGAGCATTTAATAGACTCTTGCCCAGGCTGCGGCAGCATCAGGAGCAAAACAGTCCCTGAATATTAAACCCATTATTCCCTGCGAAACCCCTCCCCACAAGCTATCTCATATCGATGACTTGCCTTTGCAGCAGTAGCATCTCCGTGCTCCCCTGTTTTCTCCAAGCCCTGTACAGCCAGACGTCAAGGGGTCAGCCCCAGCCATCGCTCCGACACAGAGCTGGAGGACACGCACCTTGCACGGAGACAGTGAGTTACACTACAGCTGCTCTGCCCAGGGCCATCCAGAGGAGGAAAAACAATGCTGTATTTCACAGCGCCGAGTATCTATCTGCAGATGCAGCATGAGTTGCAGTTAAATTGCAGCCCGGAGGCACAAGGCCAGTGCATTCCTCTGAAAGGCAAGTGGAGGGTGAAGGAGAGCACAGGGGCGGGGATACTTAATTCATGATAAATTGGCAGGAGACTGTAGCTACCCAGAGGTGGAACAAGAGCCAAGAGGCATTTGCAGCAATACCTGCCACCCTCCTAGGGTGAGATCTGAGCACGCACATGTATAGACACACATTGTAAATGCCCTTTCCCCAACTCTTTCCTCGAAGTGCCCTGTTTTACGGGAAACTTGAGAGGGAATTTGAGTGAGGATGATTCAGGCAAGACAGTCACTAGACTAGAAGTCAGGGAGGCTGAATAGGTAGGGCAAGGTAGCCTAAGAGTTATGCTGCTCTCTAGGTCCAAATCCCAGGTTGGATCACAGGATGGAGAACAGCAGCGATCTTATTTAACCCCGGGTAAATTTAATCCAAAGCAGAAAGTTGGCTGCAGCATAGCATGAGCTTAGAGTGGTGGGGTAATAACAGATGTGTGTGGAATCTCCAAATTAGGGCCCCAAATAGGCGAAAGGCTGGAACAGCATGTTTGAGTTAAGCATGCACACATGTCCCGTTGCAATGAGTCATGTTCAGTCATGTGTTCCACCACTTTGCCAAAGAGAAGCACCCAGGAGCAAGGCTGGAACAGGTCAGCAGAGCTGGGGCAAGTTTGGCTTCGCTGGGAGCACAAGAGAGGTGAGCCAGACGGCGCAGACGGAGGGCATCTTTGGGTCTGGGGCAGCCGTGGGGTAGGGAAGGAGAAGGTGCACTGACAGAGTCATGTAGAGGGTAGATGCCACATCTCAGAGCAGAGAAAGATGAGGTGCTTCATCATGTCTCTGTACCAGAAGTATTTTTCACAAATGCAGCCAGCCACCAATGCAAGCCACCTCAGCCCTGATCTGTCAAAGGTTTCTCTGGCTGAAGCGTTCGATTTTAAGGACACAAAGGTGCAGTATTGGAGCATTATCCCCCTGGGAGGTGGGTCAAGGAAGCTGCTGTAACGCTCTGTGCACAGCAAAGTCAGGATTCTTGCTATCTGACATGCTTCAGCCCAAAGGCTCCTACAGCAGACACTGAATATTTATGAGTGTAAGACAAGGATCAGCACACCTACAAGACACAGGTTGCAACTTGGCAAAAGAAAAGGGGAAAAAAAATAAAAATGGTTGGGGGTGGGGCGGACTATCAGTCCTGGATTTGCCAGCCTGCAGAGAGCAGGAGATGATCAGAGCCAGGGAGCTGCAAGGCCGTTTATCTGCTGGCTGTTCCCGAAAAGGCATGCAGTTAGTGGTACACGTATGAGCCATAAACTGCTCCTGCTACCGCAGCTGTGTGTGTTAGGAGGGGCCCCGGGCTGGCGACCCTCCAAAGGATGTCTCCTCAACTCAGACCCAAGGGAGATGTGCTGGCGTTCAACTTCACACGTCTCAAAATTAGTGGTAACAAAGCCCCTTCTCTAGGCTCCCATACGGTGCGACGGAGATAGGCAGCTCTTGAAGGTGTTTTCGCCCATCAGCTCTGAGCACCTACTTTTGAACAGGATGAACTACCCGCTGACTAAAAAGGGAGTCCAGCCAACCAACTCATCGTCAACCTAGAGCTTGTCATCACCACTGGTTTTTGCTGTGGGAGGGACAAAAAGGACTGGATTTGAAGCACCCTGGTAGAGATGACTGGATGGGAGATGTCTTGGTGTGACCTGTTGGGTTAGAAAACTTCCCCATAGAGCACCTTGGAGAAGTGTTGCATCCTCCTAGGAAACCAACTGGGATACACATTGATTTGCAGGTGAGTAGGGACATCCCCTGGCGCAGAGCAGGGCTTCAAATTCTACGTCCAACTTGTTTGGGGAGGGATGTGGCTTGCACAGCTATGATGAGCTCACTCCTTTGCCCAGCCTCTCCCAGGAACACCAGCAGAGGTACAGCCCATGCTGCCTTCAGGTGATTCCTAGCATGTGGAAGCACGAAGTCTCCCAGCTGCACAGTCACAGAACCCGCTGTGAGGTGTCCACTTTCCCTGTTTGAACATCCACTTCATCCACCCCTGTAGCCTCCAACCTTGGCATCTGCAGGAACTTGTCTGGGCCAGCCAAGCGCCGCGGAGTTGGTGCCTTTGCCATCTCAGGCGATGTCGTGGGATGCCACAGGAGGAGGGGGAATGTGGGAAGTGGGGCTTGGCTCCAGCATGAACCCAGCCACCAGCTCAGGAGGGGCTGACCCCTGTTCCTCCCTCAGGATGCTGCTTTGATTTTGTTCCCTTCTCCCAGCTGACTGGAAATCTCCCACTAAACGGGAAGGTTTGCTGTATCCAAGGGGCACCGGATCCCTCTTTCCCTCTGGGATTTTGAGCTGGGGAAGAGGCAGAGTACTGACAGGCAAGAGTTCAGCCTCCCTCGGAAAGTTGTCAATGTGGCAGGCGGAGCCGTCTCCCCACCGCTCCCCCCCTCCCTCCGCCTTGCAAGAGCTATTTTAAGTCCCACTTGTGGTTGCCTTTGTGATTTCCCTGGCAAAGCTGCCTCCCTGACATCAGAGCAGAACAACAGGCTGCTGGAAATCCTGAGAGCAGGGAGGCACCATTCCCCTTCCCGGTACCCCCATGCAGGGGGTGGAGCACAGTGACTGTCCCCTACCTGTTCCCAGAAGATGATCCCTGCTGCAGGATCCAAAACCCCCTACAAAGACCCAAGAGTGTGTCACCAAGCGGTTAGGAGAATAGGCTGGACTGAAACAGGTCTCTCTTTGGTGCAGATAACTGCTAGAAATGGTGGTCTCCCATATAGATCACCTGGCTGATACATGGCTTAAACCTATGTCTAGCATCCCAGTGACCCAGACAGTCTGGGATGCTTTCACAGAATCATAGAATCTGTTGGGTTGGAAGGGACCTCTAAAAGTCATCTAGTCCAACCCCCCTGCACTAAGCCATCTTCAACTAGATCATGTTGCTCAGAGCCTCATCAAGCCTGGCCTTGAATGTCTCCAGGGATGGGGCCTCCCCCACCTCTCTGGGCCACCTGGGCCAGTGTCTCATCACCCTCATTGTAAAGAACTTCTTCCTAATGTCCGATCTAAACCTGCCCTGCTCTAGTTGAAAACCATTGCCCCTCGTTCTATCGCTACATGCCCTTGCAAACAGCCCTTCCCCAGCTTTCTTATAGGCCCCCTTCAGGTACTGGACGGCTGCTATATGGTCTCCCTGGAGCCTTCTCTTCCCTAGGCTGAACAACCCCAACTCTCTCAGCCTGTCCTCACAGCAGCCCTTGGATCATCTTCATGGCCCTCCACCGGACCCTCTCCAACAGGTCCATGTCCTTGTTGTGCTGAGGGCTCCAGAACTGGACACAGTACTCCAGGTGGGGTCTCACGAGAGCAGAGTAGAGGGGTAGAATCACCTCTCTGGATCTGCTGGCCATGGTTCTTTTGATGCAGCCCAGGATGCGATTGGCCTTCTGGGCTGCAAAGCACATTGTTGGCTCAGTATCCAAAGAGCCTCAGCCAGTGACAAGACACCAATTACTGAGATACATTGTGCTTATATCTATAAGTAGCCTAAAAAGCATCTTGACTCGCTGCTTGCTCTGTGTAGTTACAGCCTGAGCCTGGAGAATTGCGAGGCCTGAGTGTTAAATTCCTACAGCCCCAAGGAAGAACATTGCTGGAAGGAGCTTCTGGCTCAGCTGCTCCATGTCTTGTACTGGGCCCAGAGCAGAGGGAGAAGATGGATCCACCCAGTGAAGCAGTGCCAGTGGGACACAGCCCTGGCTACCTCAGTGTGCAAAATTTAAGCTTAGGCTGCTATGCCTCAAGCAAAACACAGTACCACTAATTACATCAGTCTCTCTTAGCTTGCAGCTCCCAGCGACCACCAACCCCTGCCGCTGGCTTGGCTCATGGGAGCATGATGGAGAGCCAAATCCCTTCCTCATGGGGCATACTCCAGAGAAACAGCTCTGCTCATGCCTTTGTCACTGCCTGATGTCAATGTGGTCTGGAAAATGTTTGGGCTGATGTCCATGCTTCTCCCTAAGATCCTCCTCTGAGTGATAACAGGGAAGGAGCAGGAAGGAGCACCGAACTCACCCCAGGGAGATGCTTCCAGTTGGCAGGCTTGGTAGCCCAGGCTTTAGGGGAGCTCTCCTACCAAGGCCTGCCCTGAACCAGCTCTTGAACACACAAGATAAGAGGTTATTTTATTTTTTTTATATAAAAGACTACTCTATTTGGAGCTTGCTGGCCAACAGGGAAAGGTCTTACTCTTCTTCGTGATATTTCTAGAATTATTACTGTTCCAAAACTTCCACACCAGTCTCGTGTTTACACACTGGCATGTATCTTGTAGACAAATAAGCCTTCCTCAGGATTTCTGCTACCACAAAAGGAATGGCATTTCCTAAAGACTGTGCAACTAAGAGGGACCCCATGGATTACCGGAGAAAATAGCTGTTTTTCCTTCGCATGGATCATCCATGGGACAGTTGCTATGTAACAGCCTCATGGCTGTACCTCCCCACTCAGAAAGGTCCTATGTATAATAAAGGCAATAAAAGGATAGGAAAAAAGGCAAAGGAAGAAAGAGCTGATGTAAGGGCAACCCAAAGATTTGTTGTCACTTGACTTCACATCCCAAATGGTCCTGGAGCCGGTGTTTCAAGGACGCAGTGGCTCACCTTCAAAAACAGAGTTCCCTGCCACTGCAGATACGGGGGGACTTTGGGGCTCTGAGACATGAGGGACCTGCAGTGCACCTGGGCAGACTGCAAAGACCTTGCATCCTCTTGGTCGATGTTCATGACAATGCACAGGTGTGAGAGCCTACCCTCTTCCTACAGAAAAGGTTGGCACCAATCCCATGAAGGTCTGTCCTGAGGCTCCAGTGCCACAGTCTGACCCAACATCACCCCCAAATCCCACAGCAAATAGCCTTGAATAACCCCTGTTCTCTTCCCAGCCAGACAGCAGCCTAAATCTCACGAGAAACGACACCTAGGAGAGAGGGGGACCGCAGCCAGCATTTTGGCACCTGATACTTCTTTTTCTGGAAGGTACTGAAATGTCTCAAGGACACAGATAGGAACAGTGGAGCACATCCGTGCATGTTTTAGGATCTTCCCCCTTTGTTTTGACTCTGTGCCTTGCGCATAATTGTTCTGAAGCCCAGCCTGAACTCTCCTGCTGGTTAACAGGGAAAGTCATAACATCTTGGCAGGATCAATTTGGGAAAATCCTATGTTAGGAATGGCTTCTCAAAGCAACAAAAAACACTGGGCTCAAGAGTCAGCACATCAGATGAGTGATCGAATGCTGGGAGCTTGACTGGACACCAGGTCCACAAGAGGCGAATGTAAACATCAGCCAGAGGTTTAGGTCAGAAGCACTTACCCAACGTCACTGGTTATCCAGCACCATTGGCAGACAAAATGCACACCAAAGAATTACCAGACCCTGGGGTTCGTTTCTTGGGTCCTATCTTAGGACATTGCTTCCCGTGTGGTTACCAGTTAACATGGGACTTTATCCCTGGGGCCACTCCTTTGTTTGACATCAGCTTCTCCAAGGTGACGACCCTCAGTACCTTTGAATATGTCACTCCTTTCCCAGTGGGATGCAGATGCCCACTGTCAAGTGGTCAGGTCAGAGACTGTCAGCTTGTGAATGCAGGGGCTCCTGCGTTTATGCTCCAGGGTTTCTGGTTTAATACATGAAGGAGGAGGCAATCAGCTCAGGACCACCTGGGCCTCCATCAAGATACATGATACACACTTTTCCATATGTGGAGGACCAACTCTGTGATATAACCCTAAACTGAATGATAGCTTCATTATGGAAATAATAGATGCATTGCACCCTGACTACAATATCTACATGTCTCCCTGTCTCTGATGGGTCAAATATTGCTGCTGGAGGGTTGGATAATTGTACAGATGGTAAGCCCCAGGTCACTTACATCACTATGATTAAAACCTCATGCTTCACAGTATCAAGTATTATTACAGGTGACAGCAAGATTTGCATAAACGTGCAGCATATGACCACCATACCACATCTGGTCTCATTCTGAGATGGTTTTGTTTGTTTCTCCCAAACCTCAAAGACCTCGGTTATGCTCATGACAGAAACTCGGACAGATTTGATGATGGTTTAGAAAAAGAGGTACAGCCTTCACAGACTAGTGGTGACGGCTAGAAAGGCGATGACGACCCTGGGGTAGCTGCCCTCTAAGTTCCTTATCTGTGGGGCATATATGAAATGCAAGCAGTCATATTGACTGAACATTGTAACTCAAAGAACTGAGGTTGTGTGCAACACTGGTGATATAACTTTGTAAGATAAACCCAGCACCAGCTGCAGAAGGGACCCCAGACGCAAAGCTGCTTCTCCCCTCCGGGTACAATTCGTTTCCATTCTGTTTGGCCTCCCCGCACCCTCAGGAGGGCGCAAGGTGCTACTCTGTCCATCAGGCTGACAGGAATGGCAGTGAAATTTCATGCCTGCCATTGTCCTTCCAGCTTGAGGGCAGCAAGACATAAAAGATGTGCTGCCGACGTGTCCCCTCCTGGCCACCAACCAGGCAGCAGACTTTACTCTGCCCGCACGAGCAGGTCTGACTTCCCTTCCCCACTGTTACAAGGCATGAAAGCAGGACTTACAGCCCTCCCTTTTTATGTCAGGCTTGCTCACAGACACCGAGGCTGTCGGAAATCCTGCTGCAGCTCACTTGGAAGGGGGCTGGAAAAGCAGCTCTGCAATGCTGCCTTGAAAAGCCAAGCCTGGCTGAGCATTGCACTGATGGCAGGCAGACTACAGACAGGGAGAAGCTAAAATGTGGCTGGGGCAGCAGGAGTTAGGTGGTGAGAATGAGAAAGGCTCCTACATGGAAAGGAACCACAAGGTAATAAGCAAGAGACCATCACACCTGCCTTTGCCCCCTTGGCTGGAACTACCTGGATGCAGCCTCACCTCCTTTGGGTTTTGTTCATTGATTGCCCTTCCTCTGCCTCCAACTATAAAGCAAAGCCAGATGACCACAGTGAATGCAACCCTGCAGCTCCTGGTCTCATGTCCCACCAGGAGCTGGTCCCTCCCAGCTCTGGTTTTGGCTTCTTCTTTGCTAGGGGTTAGTCACTGATTTGTCAGACGGTTCTGATAGCTGCACATCTGAGCAGCATCAAGCTAAAAGACTGGTGATGCCTCTGCTCAGCCCCATGTTGTCTCTGCAATAAGGGAACCAAGCTAGCAAACCTCAGCTGCTCAGAGAGTGACAGATGTGGACTTCACACCTTGCTCTCACCTGCTCTGCTCTGTTCCCGTCATATCTATATGCCTTGCTCCCAATTGGCAGGGCTTTCTGTTCTCTCAGTTCTGGGTCTCTCTTCCCACTTACCACCTTCCTCTCCCTTTTTCTGGTTTGTTCCTCCTCCTCACCACCATGGGAAGGATGTATAAGCAGGTCTTCCCCTACTTATGCCAGCCATATGGATGCTGTGCCATTTGGCAGGTTGCAAGACGGGTTGACAAAGAGAGAAGAAAGGCTGAGGGATTTGGGTCTCTTCAGTCTGCAAAAAAGATGGCTGAGGGGGGACCTTATCAACATTTATAAATACTTAAAGGGTGGGTGTCAGAAGGATGGGGCCAGGCTCTTTTCAGTGGTGCCCAGAGACAGGACAAGAGGTAACGGGCACAAACTTGAGCATAGGAAGTTCCACCTAAACATGAGGAGGAACTTCTTTGCTGTGAGGGTGGCAGAGCCCTGGCACAGGCTGCCCAGAGAGGTGGTGGAGTCTCCGTCTCTGGAGA
Organism: Rissa tridactyla; assembly: GCF_028500815.1. Lineage (NCBI taxonomy): Eukaryota > Metazoa > Chordata > Aves > Charadriiformes > Laridae > Rissa > Rissa tridactyla. The sequence continues at coordinate 216,201,260 of NC_071466.1, forward strand.
CATTCCAAACCCGCCTGGACGCGTTCCTGTGCCACCTGCTGTGGGTGACCCTGCTCTGGCAGGGGGTTGGACTAGATGATCTCCAGCAGTCCCTTCCAACCCCTGCCAGGCTGTGCTTCTGATTCTGAGATGCCAGCACATTCATTTAGGACAGGAGACCCAACCCACAGCATCTCCATTCCGGAGCGTGGGGGAAAAAGCATCAACCTCCATAACTCACCCCACCATCCCACAGCCATGGGGGATGCCTGAGCCTTGAGGCTTCCTTCTGGAGAGACTGGCCAAGCCTTTGCCCAGCTGGCAATGGTGGGAGCTGTGTCCCTTCCCACATGTGGCAGGAGAACGTGCCCTGCAAGCATCCGGCGCTCCTCCACGTGTTAATAAGCAGCTTTGTTCTGCATCACCTAACTGTATAATAGCAGCAGGAGTTTATACGGCCACAAATTAATAGCGCAGGAGAGCAATCAACACAGAATGAGATACGTCCTAATGAGCTCGCTGGAAGGGGATGGGAAGACAAATGCTGGGGACACTCTGCTTGCCGTGGCCTCTCAACCCTGCCAGCTGGGCTGTGCTGCCGCCACTAACAAGTTGCTTGCCCCTGCCAAGGATAACAGAGCCGCTGGCACCCTACCCCGTTTCAGACGCAGAGGCACTCTGCTCTTGGCTGCCTCAGGAACCCAAGTCAGGAAGGATGGTTTTGCGCTTGTCATTTCTCAAGGAGGGAGGAACATCTCTCCCAGCTGCTTCGGTTGAATTCCAGTCTTTATGTAATCAAATGTGACCTCTAGCTGTCTGTGTTTAAGGCACCATCGCTGCGATATCATTCACACGGTCAGGACGAAGTCATCCATCTCCTCAACTATAAATACCTTATAATCATCCCAAAGGACCCGCAGTAGTTCATAGATGAAGAAGCCTGGAGAAAAGGGTGGTTCGGCTGTAAGTATCACTTCACTCCCAAAATGCAGCTGCCTCTTATTGTGGAATGTATAGCAGATTTTTAACAGCTTCGGGTAACTTTGACGAGCAGAAAAACCCACAGAAAAGGAGGGAGAGCCACCTCTACCCAATCCGCGGCCAGGATACAGCATCGCATTAAGAGGAGCACTTTTGCAGAAACTATGTCCGGGACATCTCTGCGTGTTCATCCCGTATTGCTCCCTGCTTTGCATGGCAGAAGCAGTACAAGAGAGGGGAAAAACCATCCGTGCTATTTCAGACAACACCGGCCTCTCCTGCCAGGCTCTGCCATGGGAGGTGGAAGAGAGATCAGAGCAGACACAAAGCCCTTGAAATAGGAGGTTTCTGCAAGAAACGGAAACTGCTGACTCTTATTTACTCCCGTTACACAGTGTGATGTTAATTCGACAATTAATGCTCAGGCTGATAATGGCTGGTCCCACCTCCTCCGAAGCCATGCACCTGCTCCCCCTCCCAGCCCTGCACTCCCCGGGAATCCACAATGTGGTGAGACCGCAGCAGCCACACTGTGCCGCGGCTCCGTTTCCACGGCCCTGCGTATTTGGGACAGAAATTCTCAACTTTAGGTGAGATGATGTGCATTAATACAAGCGCAGCCGCCGTAATCTGTAGCGTGTGACAGCAGCAGCTTTACCAATTCGGTTCATTCACAGACATCACTCTCAGGCGCCAGACACCTCTGCTAACTAGGATCTACTGGCACATCTTGCCTTGAAAGTAATTGCCTCCTCCTCCTACTCCTCCCACAACTGCTGGGGGAGCTTTGGAGGACCCTGCCTGAGGGGAAGCATCTCTCAAGCGGGGAATCTCTGAGCATCCTCCGCCTGCAGAGAGGGAGAGGCACAGCCTGCAAGTCATCGCCCCCAGCCCCCGTCCCGATGGGAGGCTGATTTATTTGTTGGCTGGTTGACTGGTGGTTTGAGGTTGGTTCTTCTTTTTTTTTTTTTTTTTTTTTTGTCGGAGAGGAGGAGAGATTGCATTGTGGTAAATAAGTCACATCTCCCTTCTCCTCTGCAGACACCAGAGGATCCCAACTATCCTTCGGGCAGAGCAAACCTGGAGGCCAGCTAAAGGGTGGTTCAGCCTTCACGCTTGACAGAAATGCAAGGCATCTCTTCCAACGCACCTTTCAAAGGACGTGGATGGATGGAGGGACTGGGATTTTGGCTCATAATGCTGCTAGTCTGCAAAGATATCTCCACCTTTCCTGTGCCCGAATACACCTTCAACCTCAGACCATAGCATAGCCCAAACCACCTCCTTGGGATACAGATCCTATGGCATCCTGGGGCACTAGGGACGTACTGGAGGGGGTGGTGAAGGGAAGATTGGTTCATGACGTCATGTGGTTGAGATTCCAGTAAAATTGGGCTTGGAGACTCCAGCCTTCCCTCACAGGGCTTCAACACCATCCCAGGCTTGGGGAAACCCTGAGTGGGACTGGAGAGTGGCTGTCAGGATGGGACCCAAACAGGACACCGTGTTCTCCCTGGGCTTCCAGATGCAGAGTTAGTGGTGGTGGGAACTGCAAGTTTCTGTCCCACTGGAAGGACGGGTAAGATTTCCCAGCCAGCAGGGCCAGGGCAGGAGAAGATCACCGACAGCAAAAAAAATCTCTGGTCCACTGATACTGGACAAAACTTCTTCCAGAGAGGAGGAAGAGCCCTGTGCACACCCTCTCCTAAAAGCCCTCTGTCCAACCTGTTGCATCTGTAGTACATCCCGCAGGACCATGGATGAGCTCTGCTCTCCCCTGCCAGCCCCTTACCAGAAGCCTGTTTAAGGACCAAAGGTTCTGACTAATGAAGGAAACCAGGAAAATCTTGTTCTGGCGAAATCACCTTCTGCTCTCCATGCCTTCCTACCAGTTCAACCTCTGGTTCTTTGCACGCAGCTTAATTAGCTTCATCGGCTCCACAAAGGAGGATGCTAATGGCTTTGTGTTGTTCTGAAATATAGTTATTTGCCTCCCTGGGTGTTTGCAGGTTGGACTATTGCAGCAGGAGCTGCTTCTGGACCTGTTCAAGTTTGCCAAGCCCGAAGCAGCTCTGCCTAGGAGCGCTCCAAGGATTTGCCTCCGGCAGCCTGATCTCTGGTCGAGGAGCAAAGGCAGCAGGTCCCCCAGTCCAAGGACAAGCCAGGAAGGCAGTGAGTTGATCTGCAGCCACAGAAGGCGTTGAAAACTTGCTCACAGCTGTGGTGACTGCCTTGCCTGCTCCTGGGAGACAACCAGGGAAGATACGGCAAGAAAAGCTGCCTCTCCCCCTCCTCTTTTATACTCTAATAAGAGCTCACAGCAGTCCCAACACTGCATTGCTGGGTAATATGCAATGGAAAAGCTGCAGCAGCATGGTTGCGGGCACAAGGCATTAGCGTTCCTCTCAGGTCCCTGCGGCTCCACCGGGGTTTTCAGTTAAATGGCAAAATAAGGAAAAGACACAAGAGACTGCATAAGGAGAATAAAGCTTATTCCCAGCCTGGACCAAGACACTCGCTGCTCTGTGCAGTCAGGGCACGGGAGAGCTTGTGCCGACACATACATACAAACTCCTGCGCACAAACGCACAAGACTGAACACAGCCCTCTGCAAACTCAAGGGTACGGATTTACACCTCCTGTCCACGCACGCTCACACGTTGAAAATGGCACATCCTAATTGCAACCTCTTCCATTACGGCTGCGCACCAGTGCCAAAGAGCCTTTCGCACATGGGTTCTTTTCAAGCCATCCTCATCTGATCCAGGTATGCCATATGATGGGGTTCAGAACACAAATAAAGAAAGTCAGTGAGTGCTCATTAACTGGAAGTCACCATCCAGATCCTGCATGTTATTTGGGTAAAGATCCCCCCATACCACAGAATCGGAGTAGTTGAGGTTGGAGGATCATCTAGTCCAACCCCCTGCCCACAGCAGGGTCAACTAGAGCAGGTTGCTCAGGACTTTGTGCAGTTGGGTTTGAATATCTCAAAGCATGGAGACTCCGCAAGCACTCTGGGCAACCTGTTCCAGTGTTCAATCACCCTTACAGTAAAAGAGTTTTACAGTAAGAAAGTTTTTTTCACTGCTACTGAGGCCAGGACACAGGGGTCAGATGGGGTAAGCCAAGGTGATGATTGATGTACGGATCTAATCGAGAGGAGCCCGACCAATTAACGAAATGTAAATGCACTGATAAGTTCCCAAATGATACGACACTGACTGAAATGACAATTAAACCAAAAAGCAGTGACAGTTGGGGAATTATAAATGTTACAACTACATATTCCATATAAGTTTATAGCAAACGTTAAACCGCTCCCATGTTTTCCAGCATGACAAGACTTGAAAACGCCCAGAGCAGCAAGGGGGATGGCCCAGCCACACAGAGTGCACAGACCTTGGCAAGACAGGAGAAATAAGTGCTTTTTGTTTGGATGTTTTCTTTTATTCTGCGCAGTTAACATGATGAAACACCTTTTAGCACCTAGTGCAGCTGCAGTTTAACACCTCCAAGGTGGTATTAGCAGGTCACAGTACACCCCAGGAGGCAGCAGTCTGTGTGGGCACAGGAGCGTGTCCACGTGTGCCTCTCTGCAGAGAAAGTGCTGCGAGAGGACTCAGGCAGCAAAAGAAATCTCCATTGAAGAGGAAATTAATGGCATTTATTTCACGCCGCCTTAATCCTTTGTTTCCATGCCATCCTGAGGACTGAAGCTGGGGGCCTGAAGACGTACCTCCACCAACATCCCCCAGTTGTCACCATCAGATCACGCCACGGCGCACGTGAGCTGAATCCACGTTAGGCAAAACCCAACCAGAAGACGGGAACACACCAAAGAGCCTCCAACCAACAGCGGGCACTAGTCACCCTTCGCTTGGGACCACTAAATATCAGCCGCAGTAAAATTCCTGCAAAATACAGGGTGAACCTATAGGCGGGGAGTGGGGGGAGAAAAGCAACAGTCGGGGGCTGGGGCTCCTCTCCTGCTGCCCGGCCCCTTGCCGAGGGGCACGTCTGTCCCATGACGGTGCATCTGTGCATGCATCTGTCAGGCGAGCCACGGTCCCTCCTCGCCATGTGGCCCCAGACGTGCGTCTCACGCGCCCGCCTTGCCCCAGACTGGAGAAGTCTGCTCCCACGGTCTTTGAAGTTCGATGCTGCGCAGCATTTATCACCGTTAAGGGGACCCTCCGCGGCAAAAGAAGTAAGGGCTGGGGCCGTGCTCGTGCCTTGCGGGACCGAGCGCTGCGTTGTGGGCCCTCCTGCCTCATAAATCTCCTTCAGTGCGGGGGGGGGGTGTTGCTGGTTTTCTTGTTCGAGGGCAGATGCTCGGTGGAATCTGTGCTGCGTGGAGGCACGGGAGCACAGGAGCACTGCTACGCTGCCGAGCAATAGGTCAAACTGCAAGTCCTGGCTCCTCTCTTCCCTCTGTACTAGCACATAAAATGAGCCACAGGCAGTCCTGCTGTCCCCTAATGATGTGGCATAGCTTGGTTTTGTGCATATATACACCCTTGGTACCAAACCAGGGTGACTGCCTCAACTCTGCTACCTAAGGACTGTTCTGGGTAGATGTTAACCCTTGAAGCAGGTCTGGGCTTCATCTTGAGACATGATAAACTGGCTCAGGCTGAAACCACGCTGGCAAATGTGTTGGAAATTAAACAACGTGGTCACACAAGGACCAGAGATGGTATCCTACCATAGGATATCATATATCCTACCATCCTACCATAGACACAACCTGCAAACTGCCTGCAGCGGCACACAGCATCCTGGCTCCAGCGACAGAGATGGAGGAGACACGGCAGCCAGGGGCAATGCCAAGAAACATACTCCAGACTTCCAGCTCTCTCGTATGGCCGACAGCCCAGAAGATGCTGCAGACCCTCTCTGGAAGCTGGCTGAGGAGTCAGTAAAGCACAGATGAAACTTTGACAGTCTGCCACCTCCCTTCATTATGCGCAAAATGCTCCTGCGGGCTGCTGACAGGTCTGGTGATACACAGCAAGAATTCCACGTTGAGCGAGCAGCTCGGCCCCTGTGTCAGCAATCTGGCTGGGATGCTCTGGAGACCTCCTCTGCAGCTACTGAGAGGATCCATGGGGAAAACTCCACTGGCACTGGGACAAGAGATGACGGAAGACTGCACCCAGGGACTGCTGTGTGCTACAATCCATGGATAAATGCACGGGCATGCTGGTATCCGGGTAAGCAATGTCAATCAACTTAGGGCTGTTCATCAGATCCATCATAATTATGCTTTAGGGGCATTATACTCCCCCTTAGGAGCCCCAGGAAAAGCCCGGGCCCCACCACGCTGGGTGCTCTCCCAACTCCAAACCAGAAGGCAGAACCTGTCCCCAGGAGCGCCCCAGTTCAGCCCAGCTCCCAGCAGTGCACTGCTGCCCACTCCTGACGTATCTCAGACCAAGGTGAAACCCAATGCATTCATGAATTCCTTGAAGCTTCTCTTGAAGAGAAACCTTGGCTCACCATCCTTCACGGGTGACGCTGCCACTAAACAGATGAGTTTTTGCAATGAGTTAACGCCCCACAGCAGTAGAGGTGGTCCCATGACATTGTCCACCTCTTCTGTCAGGTGGTGCCCACCGCCTCTTTCTCTAACTCCTCCATTTGACTTGTGCGTCACCTACACGATCCATCCAGCCATGTCTGTCTTCAGCAGCGGTTTCTGCACCGTGACTTTGCTGTTTGAGTGCATTCCGCACAATTTTTGGTTCCCATATGTCAGGCCACTGCTTAAAACGTCTGCAAGCATTTAAGAGAGCGGTGTGCAACACTTGGCTTTCAGATCTGAAAGTGGCACTGATCATAAACGCAGGGCTGTCAACGTGATGTGGGCAACATCTGCTAATCCAGCCCTTCACCCAGCCATTCTCCAAAGCGCTCTTCCAACTGCATAATAAAGCGTGTTGAAGGACGAACAGGATTTTTTGCATTTTTAGCCTGTCTGAACGTACCGATGCTTTGATCCCAGCTGCTGGGTTAAATTAAAAGAAATCCAGAAAGCGGCTGACGTAAAGGTCAGGCTTGACTTCTAACTACTCACAGAACATATTGACATATGGTAAAGAAACCGAAAACATGTATATGCTGGGGGTTTGTGTTTGCATTTTTGCAAATTTTTAGTAATATTGAGGGCATTAAATGTGGCTCATTGCTGTTATGTCCTGCAGCCATATAACTGTGTTGGTTGGGGTTTTTTTAGTTTACCCACAGGCCTTTGCAACAAGCTCAGAGAACCAACTGTTGCCGAGCGAACTTTTGAACCCTTGCGAAAGCAAAATGTGTTAAATTGCTAGAAAAGGGGAAAACAAATGTATGATGTTTTGTGACATCCACAATCTGGGAAGCTTCACTTCTTTGGACTTCCCAAGGAGAAGAAAGGGATTACTGAGACGCTTTCTGTTTTAAACAATTACAAGCCCGGTAATAGATCAAGGCATTAAGGCTAACCGAAAGCCTGCCATAACTAGTTGTTTGAGAAAGATATAAAACAGAGTCAATTTAACATGACCAACTAAAGAAAGGATGCTAGGGCCACCCTTGCATGGAAGGGGACAGGTCACAAGGGCAGGTAGAGAAAAATCAGAGCATAAAGCTAGAAATCATAGAATAATCGAACCATAGAATGCCCCCAACCCCCCCAGCCAGTTGGGTAGTGTCCTGCACCACTAAGTGAAGCTGCATCGCTTGTCTGTAGCCTGGAGAAGCTTTTGTGCGCTGCTTTCAATAGACTTGAATAACTCCATCGTTTCCCTATTTCACGGGGCAGAGGTAAAAAATTCTTAGGCTAAAAAGAAAAGCCCCGCGCAACATCATCCCCGGGTCGGGGTGGGGGGAGAGAAGAGAGGCTGTCTGCTTCCCCACATGGTCTTCCCAGCCTCCCAGCCCCATGATCCCCCTTTGCAAACAAGCCCACCCCTTCTGACTTCCCAACAGCTGCTCCCAGTCTGCCCAGCTCCCGCATGGCACCGGCCCCTGGCATCCCACCAGCTCCCACCAGTATCGGCATGCCCCCTGCCCCGGTTTGCCCTGTCACTGCTGGGGTCCTGCTTGCTCCAAGAGGGTGAGGAAGGGATAAGCTTCTGCATTGGACTGCTCATGGAACTGTTCTGTTATCACGATGCCCTCCAAGCCGTATTTTGGAAGAAAAAGATTTGCTTCCCACTCTCCCCCTGGACCAAGAAGGGGAGCGAGCACCGCACCCTTCAAAGCATCCGCGTGCCTCCTACCCAGTTCATAAATACGTGTTTGATCCCGCAAGGTGCTGCTTGCTTTCATCTCCCACCGAATTCAATGCAGGCTTCCCGGCTCGTGAGAAGAGGGGTCCCAGATGGGAAAACAATTTGACAGATGCTTGCAAAGGATTAAGAGTTTCCAGTCGCTCAGAGTGATGCCTGCACTGACGGAGACACGATCAGAGGGAGAAGCTGTATTCAAACTAAAACGAAAAACTACCTCCAGTAAGTGGATTATATGAGCGTTATCATCCAACACGAGCCTCCCTCTGCCATCTCTCCTGGCGGGGAATGGTAGGCAATATTATAATAATCTGTGCACCTGGTGCAGCAGCAGCTCTGCAATGAGATTAATGAACCCTCTGACTGGCAAGGAAAACTTTGGGGAACAATTTGCCCTGCTGCTTCTTTCAATTCCCCCTGCTCTGGCGGGGATGGGGGAGGGAAGAATAGGTCTTAATTCAAGAGGAATTCAGGGCCATGCATGGGTATTTCATTTCCCAGGCAAAACAGGCAAAGCTGGAAACCTGCTCAGAAGCACTGAATTCCAGTATTTAACTTCCCTCCCTTGACGGAGCGTGATGAGAAGTGTGTCTGCGCACACGTATGTACGTGAACGCCATGGTCGTTCCCAGGCTCAACCGTCCTGGTTGCCAGCCAAGCAAAACGTCCCTTGTTGCTCTTAATTTCAGCCGGGGTTAATCCACACCACTTGTTTCCTCTACTTTTCTTACTGAAATGAAAGATTTGTGAAGGCAAACGGGTCAGGTAAAACAAAATGATTTGCTTGACCTGAAACAAAACATATTTTTTTTCCCTCCTTTGCATTGGTCTTTTATTATTATCATCAAAACCAATGTCACTACCATGCCAATATTATTCAATAGTATTAGAGTTGGTTGCTTTATTTCAGTGAATTTTGAAGATAAGCTTGGTTTCAAGAGAAATAATTCAGAAGTTTAATTTCAAAGCCCTAAATCCAAAACATTTTCCAAATTCCTACCTATGTCTTGCTTGCAGATTGCTTTCGTTGAAAAAAAAAAAAAGCCTTGAATTTGATACAAGTTTTTCAGTTAGGATCATCCTGCATTTTTTGGTGACATAAACATGGACCTAAAAAAGGGACTAAAAATGAATCTTTTGGAGTGGGTCCAGAGGAGGCCACAGGGATGCTGGGAGGGCTGGAGCCCCTCTGCTGTGGGGACAGGCTGAGAGAGCTGGGGGGGTTCAGCCTGGAGAAGAGAAGGCTGCGGGGAGACCTTCCAGCCCCTTCCAGTCCCTAAAGGGGCTCCAGGAAAGATGGGGAGGGACTCTGGCTCAGGGACGGGAGTGATAGAACAAGGGGTAATGGTTTTAAACTGAAAGAGGGGAGATTTAGATTAGATATCAGGAAGAAATTCTTTGCTGTGAGGGTGGTGAGCCCCTGGCCCAGGTTGCCCAGAGAAGCTGTGGATGCCCCATCCCTGGAGGGGTTCAAGGCCAGGTTGGACGGGGCTTGCAGCAACCTGGGCTGGTGGGAGGTGTCCCTGCCCAGGGCAGGGGGGTGGAACTAGATGATCTTTAAGGTCCCTTCCAACTCTAACCATTCTATGATTCCATGATGAAATAACAAGGCAAAAGAGCTTGCAGCAGAGCTTCCACGCTCTGTGAAATGAAGTGGGAAGTTCCGACCCGCTCCACAGGGGTTGTGCAGAGCCCAGCCCTTCCCAGAGAAGTTGGCTTTACAGTGCATTGCTGCCCCGCTGAACTGTACGTGTGCCTGGGAGGTGCCCAAGGTTTCTGGGTGGATGGCAGCCAGACCAAAGACGCAGTGCAGTCATTCTGCTCACTCCCGAAGGAGAAACCCACAGCAGATTTATATGGAGGGGGAAAAAAAAGGAAACCACATATGAAAACCCCAAACCTCAAATACCGCCCGGACAATGTTTCCAGGTAGGAAAATGAAAATATATGCCCAGAAACCCAGATGCGTCATAAGCCTAACCTGAAGGCATCTCTCTTAATTCATGACAGCAGATTCATGTGTGCAGCAATTGTGACAGCTCGTGCTGTTACCCACCGGCTGGCACACGGCGAGAGGAGAGCTGGCGTTTCGGAAGGTGGCACTGTTTGCACTGAGCCATCACCATCTGGGCTGTTGGAAACACTTTTTTGGATCTGTTGTGCTTACCCATGTAGTATCTGAGCCCTGACCAGGTAAATCACTCAGATGCAAAGAGCAAGGTCTCCGAGTGGGCATTCTCCTTCCTGAGTTTTGTTTTGGGCATTGCTATCTGCTTGGGGTGGGGTGAGCTATGAAGGGCAAATCATGTTTAGTTTGGAGAATGAATGACACCAGGACACTGCTACGTAATTAGAAGCATCTTGAGCAGATGCAAGGGAAGCTAATCAAGCACCGCTTCGTAAGTGTTATCATCAGCCTCATAATTATTATTATTCGATTCCCAGGCGGCAGAGACAACGGGGCTCCTCCTTCACATGAGGTGTCATACAAAGGCAAATCAAAAATCATAGTCCCTGTTCAAAACTGCTTACGGCTCCGGTAGTCTGCTTCGTGTCACGTAGTGTCACCACCACCTCCCACGCACCACCCCAGCCGTGGCCACGCTGCCGTCTCGAGCCAGCTCATCCCCGTCTAGAGCGTGCAAGCTAATCGCTCGCAGCAGGAAAGCGCCTGGGAATCCTTTCAAATAGCAGGGCGGCATCAAGGCAAGGTGTTAATAAAGTGTCACCGGCTCCTTCGCCCGCAGCCCCATGTGGCATTGCGGCGAAGCCGGTTGTGATGTCAAAAGCAGATGGCTATGTCGTCAGGGGGGAGGTAAGCTGCACAGCAGATGGGCACTTCAGATACAAAGATCCCTTTCATGCAAATTGCCCCCGATGATAATTTAAAAAAAAAAAAAAAAAATTACAGAGAGAGAGAACTGGAGAAAACATCTGATGTGTGAGCAGTACCGTCTCTAAATAGAATATTTTCCCATTTTCCCATGAAGCATCAGGAGGTTCTTAAGCTCCAAAGTATTCATTTAACTCCTTGAGGCTCCAGTCTTACATTTCCTTTGCGCCACGCTGCCCTAATATACAACACACTCAAAACTGCTGTCTCTCCGAGTTTATTTCTAGAAAGCCCATTGCTTTGCACCTGTTTACACACAAAACTTAATATAGCACAGATTATTTTTTTTTAAGTAACTTTCATCCCAAGTGCCTCCAGTGGATTTACAGCCAACGTACATACAACCCTAGAAATCAACCAGTATGCACCAGTATGCCAGGTTTATACTTCAGATGGGTACATTGTAATTTTAAACAACAAAATCAGGCTGGCTTCTTTTTGTTGGAGCACTGTATAGAGACAGGTAGGCAGGAAAGTTCTTTGGATACAGCGACAATTCCCTTGCATACCAACTTCACCCCCAATTTATAGCAGTGCTAAGTGAGGGGAGAACCAAACACATATATGAGAATATCAAGATTACTATAAATTAGAAATTATAGAACGTCACTTAATAAGCTGAAGAAAAGCACCTAATTCTGGGGTAAGATGTGACAGCAACTGAAAGTTTATTCAGCGTCTGAAATTCTCACAGGTGTTCCCAGGGTGCCTAAATGAGCAATGAACACAGGGAAAGTAAGTATGCAAACAAAGCTACGTCTTCATATTGAGCCTACTACAACTACAGAAACACCGTCAAAGACATGCCCAGGTTGAGAAGAACAGGTGTATTTAAACATGCATCAAGTAAATAACATGTGTTAAACACATTCCCGCAGGCCCAGGGAAGGGAAGATCTAAATACTGGATGCGAGATCCCTTTCTCCTGAACTCGAGCAGGTCCCAAACGCTTGGTCCTTTTCCAGATTGGGGATGCAAACTGGCAAGACTCGGGAGAGGGTGCTTTTAGGGACCGCAGAGGCACGCACCTGAAGCTGATAAACCAGGGGAGCTGCTATTCGATAAGCACTGGAGCACGGCCCTCCCCGCGGGACTCAGGTAGCCCTGCTCTCTCTCGAGGCGGTGGTAATTGAAAAGCAGGGACGGGACAGCCTCCACCTCTCAAAAGAACGCAGCCGGGCAATAAATCGTCCCGGCGATGATAAATATAGGCATTTACTTTGGGCAAGGAATTCCAACCTTCACCAGCACAGTTGCTGTGAAAACTGGGGCAATTTGCTTTCCCAGCCCTACCGTCGCTGATGCTTTCGGCTCCTTCATCCACGTTCACGCCTGGCCCCCAACCCTTCGGTCTCCCTCTCTGCTGCCTGCGATGCGCAGTCAGGGATGCTGCCATCCACCTCCTGCCCAGGGCATCGTGTCATCTGCTGTGCTAAACTGGCTTCCCCCGGGACCTGGAAACTACCATCTGAATGGGGTCTGGAGATAATGAACCCTCGGCAACGAGTAAATAAATAGCGTCCTGCCCATATGCCCAGCTGCACCCAGGACCCTGGTGACAGCTCGCTGACAAGGGCAACAATGTTTTTTGATCCTTTGCCTGCAAGGTATGGTACCTTCTGGCTCAAAACAGTGGGGAGTCGAAGCTACAAGCGCCAGGGATTCAGAGATCCCTTTAATTCCCCTGGACATGAAATTGTTGCCCGCATGGCAGTCTGCATACCCGCTTCTGCCATCACCAAGGAGGACGAAAGGACAGGAGACTGGGGAGATGTAGGAAGTGAGATAGATAAAAAAGTGTCCGTCGGGTGATGCTGAGATTTTGGATGAAGAAGATCAGCCCTGGGTAAATCCCCACTGGCAAAGCGCCTGGACAATACCAAATGCTACTGGCCCAAATCACCGCTCATTTCTTTCCCTGCTGGTTCTTTCGCTGCCTTTTCCCACTGCCATCTCTCTGCCAACGCAGCCAAATCGATAACACACAAAGCTATGGCCAGCAGTAGCGCAGGTGCATCCTACACAGATGTTATCTATGACCACTGGTCAAGGGTTTAATGTAAGTTCAGTTAAGCTTGTCGCCCCAGAAGAATTAACACATGAGTGTATAAACACACACAGAGGCCGGCCAATTGATTTAGGATATCGCACCAGCCTCCTCAAAGGGAAGGATGAAATCCCCTCCCCACCCCCACAGAGCACTTGGTCTCTGCCACCACCGCCCTTGCCTTGGGCTCATGGTGGCATGGATGGCCACGTGATGAGAACAAAACCATCACCACTATGTGGCTTCCAATTTGTAGCAGGCTGATGTCCAGTTGGCCTGGAGCATGAGCAGAGCGAGACGAAAGGTGTCAGCAAAAGATGGCAAAGATGCAACCTTCATCTAAATGGAGCAGGCCAAGGCAATGGGTGACCCAGCCTGGGTTGGACCTCCAGGGCACAGACCCTGTGGAGTCCCTGCTAGCCACCAGCCCAGACAGAGGTCTCTGCTGCTGTCCCCCTTCACTGTAGCTAAATTCAACTTTCCATGGCAACAATCACACCTTCAAATATGAATATGCCTGAAGCCATCTCAAGGGCTGGCTACTCAAAAGAAAATAATAATGGTAGGGACTAAATCTGGGAAGTTCAAATCACAGACACCAACTGATTGGTGGCAGTTTGTATGATGGACTTGGATGCAAGATATCGTCTCTGCAGTGGCTAGACAAATAGTCTAGTTCATGGTTGAAACCTCCTCGAAACAGAAGGACTGGAGATTTTGGGGGCTCTTGTTTGAATCCATCATTAATATCTAAACCAACACACACCTTTGGTTTAAACACAAGCTGGTTATGATAGGAGACCCCAAAAGACTGTATAAATTATTAACTTTTACTTTTCTACACTCCACTTTTTTCTCTTTCTGAGATTTCACCATCCCTTTAACAAGAAATGATCCTAACATAGAAAAACAAAGTCGCATTTTTATCTTGGGGGAAAAAAACAGAGTTGTTATTGGTTTGCTTTCACCCCACTGAGTTTCAGACTGTTAGTGAGGTGTTGAGTTGGGAATTAAGTCATCTTAGTCTTAATCTAGTCAACAGAAAAAAGACAGGCGCTTTCACAGAGCAATTCAGATCTGAATTACCTTCTGGAGGTTGTAACCACTGAATAACTGGTGCATTGGCTTAACTGGTTATTTTTAAAGCATTTCCAGCAGCTGGCCAAAGGTGAATAATTTCACCTTCATGGGACCCAGCTGTACAGCTTCTTGTTCGTACTAAAGTGAGAAACTCTTTGTGGGCAGCTGTTCGATGCTGCTTTCGAATGGGTCATGTTGTAAGTAGACTCAGAGAGGTCGCCTGTGCAACCTTCCCCAGTACCCCAGTATCACCAGTTACATAGCGGCAGCCCTGCGCTAGCCACCTTTGAAAGAGCTGCTGCGACATTTTACCTAGAATATTAACAATAGTGTCACATTTAAAACAAAAATCCGCTGAAATGCCCACTCAGCAGTCTCATGGCAAGGAGCGCACTGAGAGAGTGCCAAGGCAGGGAAGATAGAGCTGTTCTTCGCACCCTTCAAATATCTCATTCTCCAAAATTAACCGTACAAGCATGGAGCTAAAAATCATCTACAAACGATGTATTTTTCCTTCCTCTTCAACATGATTTAACAACATTGATAGTGTTTGGGCTTTCTCTGCACTCATGCCCATCTCATATCTGGCGTCAGCTACCAGATCTTATTAACAAGAATTTATTTTCACTTATTTTAAGGATGCATCAGAGATGATTCACACAAAGCAAACTTTACCTGCATGTATGCAAAAAGCCACCCCAATAGAAATGTGATCCTGAGAGTTGCCTTTATCCAGTTGTTAATGGATGTTTAGCACGTGAGAATTCGTATCTCCTGAATTTTGAACATAATGAGCTTTCTGCGAGCTTTTCATGTAAGAGATATCGACTGGAAGTAATTCAGAGAAGTTATTCAGCAATTGCTTGGAACAACAAAAGAGCTTGAAACAGATTTACTGCTGGCTGACAGTCTGCATGCCGCTCTGGTACAGTTCCCCACTTCTCCAGGAGAAACCCTGATGTGCTGGCTGAGCTGGGCTAGCTTAAACCACTGAGATATCTCCAGAGAGGTAAAATAACTGTATTTACAATGGAGAAAACTAACGCAGCTGAACCATCAAACCCAACTATTACCTTTGGAATCAAGAGCCTGGTTTATTTATTAATCATAGAATCATAGAATTGCCTAGGTTGGAAGGGACCTTTCAGATCATTGAGTCCAACCATCAACCTAACTCTGACAAAAACCACAACTAAACCATATCTCTAAGCACTATGTCTACCTGTCTTTTAAATACCTCCAGGGATGGTGCCTCAACCACTTCCCTGGGCAGCCTCTTCCAATGATTAATAACCCTTTCAGTGTAAAAATTTTTCCTAATATCCAGTCTAAACCTCCCCTGGTGCAACTTGGGGGTGTTTCCTCTTGTCCTATCGCCTGTTCCTTGGGAGAAGAGACCAACCCCCCCGGCTACTCCCTGCTTTCAGGGGGTTGTAGAGAGCGAGAAGGTCTCCCCTCATCTAAGGCCTTGTGTCTCTGTAGGCTGCAGCCATCAAAAGGTGACATTCACGCAGTGAAGATGGTCTCAAAATCCAGCCAGGGAAGGCAGCAACACTCCTAAAGGTTCAAACACACTGCGAGATAATTTATTTATTCCCCCATCATCTGTCATTGGGATATACACGTATTATCCTTCAGGCTTGCTCCCCACATCACCCAGCGCCCCAGCCGCCTCAGTGCAAGATTTAGCTAGTTTTATGCCCTGTAAGGAGTATCTTGTTCCACTATCTCATTCCCTGGCAGCTTTGAAGTGCCACAGTGCGCTGGCTACCGTCGTTTTGAGCAGGTGCAGCTTCGCTATTGCTTTACAAGGATGCATTTCTTGCCTCTTCGCCCTGTGACTCGGTGCTTCAAATCTGAAGTGTTTGCGGGCTTCTTGCCAGCACGTTGCTTTCAGACTGGATCCTATTTTTATGTCCCTTGCTTTCCTGCCTCCTGCCAGCAAGTGCCATTTTTTTTCTTTTGAAAGTCTTTACTCCAGCAGGTGAAAGAGGGCATAGACTCGGCAAACTATGCATGGGAAAAGGCAGGGGGGGGAGAAAAAAAGTAACAGAGGATGCTTCCAGTCTCAGCACCTACTTTTTGTGTGAGTTAGAGATCAGAGGAAATAAACCCAACGGAGTGGTTTCATTATCACAGGGGTAGAAGGTAAGGATGAGGAAGATGAGAGCTGGGAGACCCCCCCCCCCCACCGCCTGCAGGGCATCTCCTCCTCAGCCCCTCATCTGATCTGGAAAACCCTCCCGGTTTAGAGCAGAAGAAAAAGATTTTGTAATGACGGTGTGGCGGACCAAAGGACCTGTATCAAGAGTCGGAAGGAAGGACAGAAAAAAAAGAAACAGCATCAAAGAGAGGAGGGAAGAATAAAAGCACTCCTTTGCTGATCCACAGCTGAGCTGGGCAAAGCTTATACAAGATAAATAACGCTGACATTACAAAGCTATGGTTAATTCATTTTTCTACTTGTCACCACTTCGGATAATTGGCCTACACAACAAACGTGGGGGAAGCAGGCTGGCTTTTTTGTCTTTTTTTTTTTCCCCTTCCTGAGAGGTACATCTAGGATTAGACGGTGTGTTACACCACTGATAAAAATAAAGAGAATGATCCAAAACCCTCCAACTTTAATCCGGAGGGGTCGCCAGTAACAGTGCGAGTGCTGGAGGATGCAGTGAGACCTGGTTGTCTCTATGGTAACTAACCAGCACTAGAGATTGACCTAGAGCCTTTACGCAAGTTTGGCTTTGTCCGAGGCACTGCACGGCATGCACTATCATCTGTCCGCTCTCTTGATTTCAGGGCGATTTTCACAGGGGTTTAGAGTTCATTCAGAAATCTCCAACTTCTGGATTCAAGTGATTAACTTGGAATCCCAGTGTTCACTTATTTGTGTAAAAGGAAGTTCTGAATCACAGAATCATAGAATGTGTTGGGTTGGAAGGGACCCTTCAAGGTCATCTAGTCCAACTCCCCTGCAGCGAACAGGGACATCTTCAACTAGATCAGGTTGCTCAGAGCCTCATCAAGCCTGGCCTTGAATGTCTCCAGGGATGGGGCCTCCCCCACCTCTCTGGGCCACCTGGGCCAGTGTCTCACCACCCTCATTGGAAAGAACTTCTTCCTAATGTCTGATCTAAACCTGCCCTGCTCTAGTTTAAAGCCATTGCCCCTCGTCCTATCGCTACCTGCCCTTGCAAACAGCCCCTCCCCAGCTTCCCTGGAGGCCCCCTTCAGGTACTGGAAGGCTGCTATAAGGTCTCCCCGAAGCTTTCTCTTCTCCAGGCTGAACAACCCCAGCTCTCTCAGCCTGTCCTCACAGCACAGGGGCTCCAGCCCTTGGATAATCTTCATGGCCCTCCACCGGATCTGCTCCAACAGGTCCATGTCCTTCTTGTGCTGAGCGTTCCAGAGCTGGACACAGTACTCCAGGTGGGGTCTCACCAGAGCAGAGCAGAGGGGTAGAATCACCTCTCTGGATCTGCTGAATCCTCGGGTGGGTGATGGAAAGCCTAAAGATATGACCTCAAATATTTCAAAATGAGGATGGCCAGTCTTGAAACAGCCACACGTTTTCTATATGCTACCAAACACAGAAAACTCTGACTCAGAAGTTTCAGAATACAAGGAGAAACCAGGATAAAGGAGAAAGGCTGGAAATCAGGCACAAACATAGGGAAACCGTAAGACAATCAAAGAGGTCCAAATTCATAACATTTTTTTACATCTGATGATTTTTGATGCGTGATTCGTGGTTTCAGAACCTGAGGGGTTTCACGGCAGATGACCCCAGGCCCACTGCCTTTCAGTGCTGCTTTATCATTCCATAAAACGTTTATAGAGGTTACTGTCGCTTTGTATACCTTCCCTCCTATCAGCCAGAAAAGTGCCTCTAAGTCACCAAGAAAAAAAAAATATTCTTTTCTCTCTGATCATGACAAAAGCATCTTTTCTTTCAAAGAAATCACCTTCCACCTGTGACCATTTGCTAAGTACCTAATTCCCCTCTTTTCATAAATGCCACAGGTCAGTTAAACACAAAGTCCATGGGGAAACCCATTTTTATCAGACAGAGCATTACACTCAAAATCTCATTGGGGTTAAAGGGGCACACCATACATATGAAGTTAGGAGTTTGTTATTCACCTAATTAAATCCAAATCCCAATTAGATCCAACCCCTCCCCTCCTCCCAAATGCGTGAGTATTTTTACGTTTAATTATGATTAAAATATTCACAGCCCCAAATGGCAAAAATGCACAAAACCAGGTGGTGCAGGCAGTGTTTCCAGGCTGCTTAAAGGTGATCAGGTCCCTACCAAGTCTCAGCCTTATCCCCAGATCTGTTCTGTCAGCCAGTATCTGTTATAAAACGCCCCAGGAGGAGGAAAGGATGGAGCAGTGTTTGGTTTTAAATGCAGTTTTCAGAGGCCAATGAGTAACACCTCAGGTGTATGCTGGCCATGGGCTCTGCCTGGGATGCCTTCCTGACAAGCTTCCCTTGGTTTAGGAAGGGTTGTCCTGGCTCCGCAGGAGAGCAAACAACAGAGGGAAAATGTTTTCCACTTCAGAACTCTCTGAGGGAAGGACTGGCTTTAAATGAGAGCAGTGGTATGCAATGAGTCCTGTAGGAACAGAGGTATTCAGTGAGAGGTCAGAGGCTGGTGAGGGGTCTGGAGACCAGGGCATATGAGGAGAGGCTGAGGGAGCTGGGCATGTTGAGCTTGGAGAAGAGGAGGCTGAGGGGAGACCTTATTGCCCTCTACAACTACCTGAAAGGAGGGTGGAGAGAGGTGGGTGTTGGCCTCTTCTCCCAGGTGAATAATGACAGGACCAGAGGAAATGGGCTGAAGCTGCCGCAGGGGAGGTTTAGATTAGATATTAGGAAGAATTACTTTACTGACAGAGTGGTCAGGCACTGGAACAGCCTGCCCAGGGAGGTGGTTGAGTCACCATCCCTAGAGGTGTTGAAGAAACGTCTAGATGTGGCACTTCAGGGCATGCTCTAGTGGCAGAGATTGTAGGTTGTTTGTTTGTGGTGGGGTTTTTTTGTGGTTTTTTTGGTGTGTGTATGGTTGGACTCGATGATCTCAAAGGTCCTTTCCAACCATGAAGATTCTATGATTCTATGATTCTATGATTTGTAGGGAAGTCGATGCTGCCACACACCAGTTGAGACAATGCTCAGAGAGCAGCCAAACAGGGTGGTTTCAACTTGAACACCCATTTCTGGAAAGCATTGCTATCCACAGGCAGAAAATGAGGTGTTTCCTCATGAGATTAGTCTCCCCAGACGGGAAGACCATGACCCTTCGCTGGTATAAATCAATGAATTGACTTTAATGTGACTTTTTTTAATGACTTTTGCTGCTGGGCTTCATTCACCAGCCTTGGGGGAAGACAGGTAAATGAGGGATGGAGGAGATACCCAGCATCGGAACTGGGGAAAGCAGGGTAAACTGGAAGGGAAAGGCCCCAGATCATGCCCCAGTGCATATCACCTTTCCTCAAGAAAGAGCACCCCAAAGCCCGTCACTGAAATACAGCATTGAAGGGAAAGTGCACACACACACACACACATGTACGTGAGTTGTGGTGCTACACAAAGCTTTAACAACATGAGGAGGAGAATGCACTTTCCTAACACATAAGGCTGTCAGCACACTGCTTTGGAAATAAAGCCATTTCCCCCCCTCTCTTCTCCCATACCTCTATAAGCCAGAGCCACTTAAGAAACTTTAGAAACCTTTCAGGAAGTTTGTAAAGCAATTTACTGGGACTAGACTACTTGTCCTCTGTGAAACCAGATGACTGAATCACCCTGGGCTTAAATGTGCACAGCACAGAAGGAGCCATAAAAACCTTGAAAAGAACGCTGAACAGCTTCACTATGCATAAAAAAAAAAAATAAAAAAAAATCACATTTTTATATCTAGCATTTAGGTGCGTCCAGGATTAGAAATAAATATGACATGTCCCAATGCAGACCCAGTCCCTCGCATAGGAGAACTTCCACTTCCCCATCTTCTCGTGTACCTGTATCTAAAGAGATTTTTAGGGCCAAGAAAATTCGGAAAACCTGTATGGGAAGGATTAGCATGACAATTGAAACTGCAAACTCGGGGGCAGAGAGGGGAAGTAAACTTGTCCATATTAATTTCTTTTTTCCATGTACTTGGCCGCTGAGGATGCACAAGAGTTTGGGGTGTCAGAATGAATTCAGGGGGACAGATGAGTAAGAAAGGGTCGGTTGAGCATTCAATGGTCATAAACAGTGATACAATTAAATACCGTGCACTCCTTGAGACCTAGCTTGGCGTTACCATCAACAGGGACGAGTATTTGGTTTGGGGGTGAAGAAGACGCCAACTGCGTGCCCTTCACCAGCTCAATGCTGCTCTTGCACGACCCCAGCCATTTCTTTCCTTGCTGACTGCCAGCTCCCCCTTCCCCCCAGTCCCAAATGCCCAAGTCTCAGGCATCCATCCCCCATCCCTTTGCCTTCTGCCCCCCGTCCCCGAAGGATGGATGAGCTTGCCAGAGCAATCTGGCCCTCGCTGGAGAAACCGCTCAAAGCCGGCAGCCGGAGCGAGCACGGCAATCGATTGGACACGGGACATTACGGATCCGCGAGCGCGGCCGGGGCGAGAAAGTGGCAGCTTTGTGAGGCTGAGCACACGTGAGGATTACGGCATTAACAAAGCTCCCTTAACCGATCAGCCTGCCCCTAGGTAGAGAGAGGAGCGGGCTGGGGTGGGAAGCGAAGGGGATAAAGAAGTGGCAGCATGAAGTCGCCTTCCCCCCCACCACCTTACAAAAAAGCATCACGAATAAGAAGTCCCAGAGACACAAACTGCCACCTGGGACCGTAGAGCCACAGCGTTGTTCAACAGGGCTCTGGGCCAAATTTCCTGCCAGCGTAAAACCATTTGATGCCAAGAGAGTAACCCAAGGATGAATTGGACCTGGTGTGGAGGGTTTATTGCCTTCAGTTCAGGCAAGAGAGCAGAGCTGCGCCAGCTGGGGTGTCAGACTGCGCGACTCAAAAGGCACCTAAATCTATTAGGTCCTCCAAAAAAATGCGCGCTCTCTGATTTTAAGGTTGAATCAGTCTTTTGTTTTTTGAAGGCAGCTTTGAGGACCTCTGTTTACTATTGTTCTTAATCAAAAAATAACGGTAACAACTTGCAAGTACAAAGGGCCTTTTATGTTTCTGCCGAGGCTTTTATCTCAACGCATTTTAGTAAGTGCGATAATCAAAATCCCTCCGCCCACCACCGAAATTCAGTCATCTCTGGACGGCAGAGCAGCGGCTGTTTAACAGTGTGCAATAAAGCTGAGCAGCAGTTCAGGATGGCGGGCGGAGGAGAGCAGTCTACGCAGCTAAAGCTGACACCCCCCCTTCAAATCAGGACGCAGACGTGTTGAGCAAATAGTTGAGCAGCAAGAAGCATGCCCAAGCATTTACCATCTTGGAAAAATGTTCCTGTGGCTACAAGTTGAGTCCGTGCTCTTCTCCTGGGCTTCGAGGGGATGCCCCGTCTCAGCTCGTCATCGGGAGCCTGGCTGCTGCCCAGCACAAGCTTTGCCCGTGGGCACAGGCAGCACGACATCCTTCCCACATGGCCATGGGCTGTCTGCACAGCTCAGGTCTTGGAGAAGATCAGATCCCTGCCCAAACAAGCCCCTCCAAAGCATCCCCAAGCTGACCATTGCCTAAGCATTGAGGTCTTTATATCCTGACAGCTCCATGCAAGGAAAGGAACTCTCACCAGGCCTCCCAGAGTTCAAGAAGTGTCTGAACGATGCTCTTAGTCATATGGTTTAGTTTTAGGTAGTCCTGCAAAGAGAAGGGAGTTGGACTCGATAATCCTTATGGTCCCTTCCAACTTGAGATATTCAATGATTCTATGAGGTGTTAATGCTGGAGGAGTAGGAGGTTGTGGTCTAGCAAGCCTAAAGAACTTAGGGTTTTATATAGTTATCACAGAATCACAGAATCACAGGGTTGGAAGAGACCTCTGGAGATCACCTAGACCAACCCCCCTGCCAGAGCAGGGTCACCCAGAGCAGGTGGCAGAGGAACGCATCCAGGCGGGTTTGGAATGTCTCCAGAGACGGAGACTCCACCACCTCTCTGGGCAGCCTGTGCCAGGGCTCTGCCACCCTCAAAGGAAAGAAGTCCCTCCTCATGCTTAGGTGGAACTTCCTATGCTCAAGTTTGTGCCCGTTACCTCTTGTCCTGTTGCCGCGCACCACTGAAAAGAGCCTGGCCCCATCCTCCTGACACCCACCCTTTAAGAATTTATAAGTGTTGGTAAGATATCCCAGTAGAGGAAGTTCAGAGAACAATTTGGGGGACAATAATGCAGTTGTTTGAGAGATATTTTTGTAAATATCCTAAATTTATGGAAAAGCATGGATATCCTCCAAGCGAGCAATGGAAAAGGGCACCATGTGCTGCTCGCTGACATTACAATGATGGAATAGTAGGAGGGCACAGTGAGGTTCAGCGATGGAAACCCTGAAAGACGATGGGACCAGGGGAAACACAAAGCTAGGGCTGTGGACAGAGAGAGGTGACAGCCATGGGGCAGCCGTGCGTGAGCAAAACGGGGCTGCGGCTTTCAGAGACCATGAAGAGGGTGGTCGAGTAATTGAGAAACAGGGAGTAAGAGCAGAGAAATCAAGTTTTAGGGGTGTGGATAGATAGGAAGGGCTGCATCTCTGAAAGTGTCAGCGGACGGCATCTACAAAAAGCTGGCTTGTATCTGCAAGCATAGGAGAAGGTCGTATCCTGCGCTGGGACTGAGTCATAGTCAAGGCGATGCTCTTGTCCACAGCGACTACGGAAGGTCAGGCACAGAAAACCTGAAAGAGAAACCAGACCCTTTGCAGGCTGGTGTTCACTGCTTTGCATTACAGATTCCAACCTGGGATGTCTTTAGAGAGGCTTCCCACGGCCAACAAATGAAGCAACTGGAAAAGAGGGAACCTGCTGAGGTGAGCCGTCTGCTGTCCATGCTTTGGAGAAAACCGTTTCGTTCCTAAAAAGGGAGCAAGCATGTGGAGCCCCGTTAGAAAATAAAAAGGGGCCAATTCCCTCATATTAAGCCTGTTATTAGGCTCAGAATCAAATTAAACCACAGGGCTTTTCACTACCAAAGTGCTATTTTAAGGCTTATTAGACTATATTAGGATTGGCATAAATTTCCACTGACATAATATAGGCCTTTAATTGGATTTAAGGGCGAGGAGGCTGCATTAAACTAAAATCAGTCCTCGCAGGGGGAAATTGGGTATTCTCCTCACAACTCCTCTGCTTTCCCTTGGCGTGAAGCCCAAGCAGCCGAGCAGGCTGGGTAACCCATTCAAATCCAGATGCAATTGCTTACAGCCTCCTCTATCAATCTGATAAGCAAGCTGGCTGCCAAAACATAACACACTCACCACTGCTCGTTAGCCAAAGCCTTGCTGCCATGGCCAGAGCTCTGGTTCACTTGCAGCTTGGGCAAAAAATGGCATTTTCTTGGACACAGGCTGCCTGCTAGACTTCATAAGAAGTATTTGCCCGTGAAAGGTTATAATAACAAAATCTCAAAGCCGAGACCTTGACTTAACCTCCAAAGAGCTGAGAGCATCAGAGCCACAAGCAATAATGAAAACATAACCCCGCTGGTCCTCCCGTGCTGGAAATGTGAGTCAGGAGGCACTCCTACAACCTGGGTATTTTCACGCGTCCCCTGATTAGACACAGGGGGCTCTCAGGAGCTTGGAGGTCAGGGGCTCTCTCAGCTCTCTCTGTGACATGACCATGTGCAATCCTTCCTTTCCCTGTCAAAATGAGACCAGCCCTGAGATGTTCACAGACAGGTCTTGCACTCGTGTCATGAGAGGCTGTGAAACACAGTGGTTTTTACACTCATCAGTCCTGAAGTCACTCTCCACTGAAGAATCAGAGCTATTACAAGAACTGGTAATTTTTCCTTTGTATGCGTGTGTTTCTCCAATACAGCCCACCCCATGTGAGATACAGAAGCTTGAGAAGGAGAAAATAAAACCCACTTAAATATTGAGTGGGACACACTGCACCTCGGATTTAATAAAGGCAGAGACTGAGTGACCATTCATCCTGCACCTTAAGCGATGTTCCTTATTTGGCACCTAATGGGCCATGACTGGCTTCCAGTAATAAGGCTCTAACAAAAGGCATCTGAGCTCTTCTGAAGCCCCAGAGACACAGAGAAACCTTCCACCATTCAAAAGACTGTTTTATACATTGGTACTTGATGTTATGAGCTTGTCCACACCCTGTAATATCTTGAAACAACTTTGTCATACAAATGCAACCCTCTCCTTACAACATCAACCACTTCAGGTCTGGCTGTGTCAGCAATGGGGATCTCATAATCTAAATCCTGCAAGTGGAAAGCAGTTTAAACCTTAGTTGAGCCAAGCTTATGGTTTTCTTGAGAAGATGCTTCAAGGTCCATTCTTCCACGGTCACAGAGCTCCTAGATAAGCTTCATAGTCTTTTCTCTCCCAACCCACAGCTTCTTAAGTTTTTGGGGATGCTATAAAACCCTCCCTTCTGAACTTGCCCCGTCCCGTAGTCAACAGACACACATGGTCATCAACAGTGAAATGTTAAGAAAAGGAAGGAGTTTGGTGATACTTTTCAAAGAAATTTCAAAGGATGCTCCCATGTGGGGATTAACATTTTCGAAAAGTAGATTTTAGCAGAAATTTTTGGACGGTACTTTCCACATGTGGGTTCATGTGTCCATGCGTGGGGTGTGTGCATTATCTGCGTGTGTGTATGTGTTTGGTGAGAACTGATATGTCACAGCTCTGCAGCTGTGTCCCATTAGCCCAGACATTGAGCTGCCCAAGATGGTGATACTTTTCATCCAATGAAACAAACTTTATTCTTTTCCTGATAGTTTGGGGATTACTTCAAGATGTATCTAGGAAGCTCAAACAGGCCAAACGGGGTTGATGGATTCAGGGTGGCAACACACCCCAGCAATGCTCCATGGCCTCCAAACGACCACAAACCTTCTGCTCTGCTGCCGCATCCCTCGCAAGTGACCTCAATGGGCATGGAGTATCCATGCAATCCTGGCTCTCTGACACTCACTCAGCCCCATTTGAAGTGATGGCATGCAGTGATGACTCGGTGGCCAGCAAAAGCTACAAGAGAGTAGCTGAAACTGGACAAATAACTTGTATTTTCCTGAGATCTCAATCTTCATGACAGACTTTAACCATATCCATTAGAAAAGCTCAGAAGACTTCATTGTGCAGCCCCCGAGGGAGCATAGCCAGGGGAAAGGAAAACAAAACTGGGAACTCCAAAGTGCTGCTGAGTGTCAGGAGCAAAGCTGGCTTTGCTGGCTGTGAGTCAGAATTGTGAGCTGAGACCTAAAGGTCTCTCTGAGCAAGTCTTCCATCTTCATTTACCTTGCCTGCAACCAACAAAACAATATTTGTAATATACATATCATGGAAACCGTGAACTTGCTTGGAGGAGTTGTTTCTCAGAGGTTGTAGTAATCTCTTTTTCCTTCAATTAGGATGGAGAAAGGCATGTTTGGGACGTTTAGGAGTTTTCAGTGACAAGTGCAGCTCTGCAGATGAGCCATCGATTGGTCCTGAAACAATTTAAGGTAGTTTCTACAATAACTGCACTCCTACACAGGCCCTTTTGGAAACACACTATCATGAAAGGGCTGCTCTGCCTCTGGTCTCAGCTCCAGATAGTCCCACAGCCATTCAACCGAGTGAGAAACAGGTGATGGAAATAGGAAGAGAGAGCACTAAACTTGAAGCAAGCAGGAGCTGGCTCCTCGGGGCATTCCTATTTTAAACGCTCCACGTGATTCTGCACTTTCTGGCTCCAGATGGGACCCAAATACCAACGGATCAGGGAAAATGCTGTCCTCATGATATTTTTGAAGTAGCCAAAGTCAGGGAAATTCTAGACAGAAGATGGATTTTCCAGCTGTAGAGAAACTAGGTCAAACATTTGAACTTTTGGATGCTTAGCTGCACTAAACTTCCTCCAGTGCTCTGTTGCTGCGTACGGCTAGTTATTGCCAGCTGTGCCAGGACTGGTCCAATCCTGCCAGAAAGCTAAACCAAGAGGGAGAAAATGATTTTCCAGCCCTGCTGAGCTAACAGACGGCTTTAGAGATGCCTTACAAATGTGTTTCTCTCCTTCTCTTCCCTGGGATATGACTGCAAGAGCCTCCTCAAGACTCTTTTGCAGCACTTCTGCCTTAGCAGGGAGATACAGGCTGAATACGAAGACACATTTCTGTTAGTCTGTGGGCAGGTCTCTCCCGGGACACAGGAGAAGTCCCATTGCTTGAGGCATTTAGAGTTAGACTGGCCAAAGCTCCTGGGAGTCTCTATGGGGAGACAATCTCGCCCCCGTCTCTGGAGAATGGAATAGACCTAATAAGCCTTCTCTGTGTCTGATTTCTCTGATCCTCTGATTAAAGTATGTTCATATCATTTGCATTTGAATTTGCTTTTACCCACCCCCTGACGCCAAAACGTGTAGGCAGGCAATTCAGGAGATGATGTGTTTATGTAACTGTAAACTAGGTTTATAGCAGTTTAATTAGTAATATTAATAACGTCACCTAAGCTTAATGATACCAATTATAACACAGTAAATATTTCTTATTGGATTACAAGTAGCAATATTGAAAGATGAACTTTCATGCTCGGTCAAACTTTCTAAACATATTATTTAAAAAGAGAGATAAGACAGTTTGCTTTTCACACGTGGATAGCTCTTTTTATCTCAAAAAGGGATAATTATTGCATATAAATATTTGCAGATGGGAAACACTGTCCCATTTGACGTATCAGCACCTCTCCTGTCCCTGCTTTTGCTTCTACGCATTGAGATGGTAGAGTGGGTTGCCCAACTGCACCAAGTGAAAACCACCTTTTTGATGGCCAATACAGGTGATTACGAGCTGCTGTGATGCACAGAAGAATGGGAAGGGTCAAACATCTACAAGAGAAGAAGGGCGAGGTTGCATTAATATGCTTCTGATGTGCTGTATGTTTTGAGGAACTGCGGATGCAGAGGAGACACAGTTAGGAAAGACCCTCTGGGTCATCTGGGATGGGTCTTACATAAGACTTCCACTTTGGCCCCAAGGCATCTTTTGAAGGTGGCAGATGGAAACGGTTAAGACAACTGAGAGCTGTTTAAAATCCTATCACTAACGCAGCCCCATCTCACCCTCCACCATATAGGATTATCCTTGGCAGTGTCTTGCTTCTCAGCGCTGCACAGGTCCTGCTTGTTTCTTTCTGAGCCTGGTGAGCTTATCACACTTCACATTCCCATGCCTAGTTGACCGGTACCCTCTGGATTTCCTTCATGTAGGTATTGGCAATGATCAAAATCAAAATATCTGGGATCGGATCCTTATTCTACCAAATGATATAATGGAATCATACAATGGTTAGAGTTGGAAGGGACCTTAAAGATCATCTAGTTCCAAACCTCCCTGCCATGGGCAGGGACACCTCCCACTAGACCGGGTTGCTCAAAGTGCCATCCAACCTGGCCTTGAACACCTCCAGGGATGGGGCATCCACAGCTTCTCTGGCCAGCTTGTTCCAGTGTCTCACCACCCTCAGAGTAAAGCAGGTTTGCTGTGTCCTGACGATCTTCCTCAATCCTAAACTTGGATTTACTAGGACTGCCTACAAAAGTGTAAGACAACTTCAGTTTCCAGCATGGAGGAACTCTTCAGACTTGCTCCACAAGCAGTTCAGAATATCATCTTCCTCCTGTCACTTTGGCCCTTTTCCCATCACTTCATTCCCCAGGAGCTTTCACATCTACTCTTCTTGCCTTGATCAACACTTCACACGATACCCAATTAAACACCAGGAGCAGACCTCACTTTCACTTGTCTTATGGAAACTGGGAGTATTTCACCAGTAGTTCAATGAAACCGTCCCCCAGGAGGGGTGAGGAGGGAAGGGGAGTCCTGTGTGAGGTCTGTTGCCAATGGAGTTATTAGAGCACTGGGGAACCAACAGCCTATGGGCCTAGCTGGAAACCATGTCTTCAGGTCACTGTTTAAGATGAGATATCGTACATCACCCTCAGGAAGTGCCATTGATCACAGAGAAAGCTGAGGTGACTGCTGTGCAAAAGATGACAGTTCTTAGAGGTCTAAAATACGGGGATGGGAATCCCAGCCTTAATACCACCACTATGAAAGCCAGCAGGTCCTGCAAAGACACCAAGGGACGAGAAGACCTCCCAGGTCTGACTTCTCATGGCAATGCCTCCACTTCATACCTGACATTTTTCTCTCTCGGATTACTCGATCTTTGATCTTGCCTGCCCAAAGATGTGCAATGAGAGAAGAACAAGAGGAGCAAAAGGGTCTGTGGAGGAGGAGGAAGGGGTAAGGGAGGAGAGGGAGGGAATATATCTCTATCCACAGCCTCACCACGTAATTTACAAGAAGGGGCAACTCATCATAAATAACCCAAAGCTCCTGGGAACAGTGACCTAATCAAGATGTATAATTGCATGCCTTATCTAAATGAAAGCATCATTTCAGAAATGATAATGTGCATCACCGTGGATTCAATTGCTATAGAGTTCAGCACTGAAGGGTAATTATAATGTTTAACAAATATATTCCCTTTGGGGGCCTGCAGTTAAAGATATCATGTCCCGGTTTCCCCTCATGATGCACGTCTACTACCAAATTATGAGGGTTTGCTCTCCCTTATGCAATTTCTCATTGATTTTCCAAAAATGGTCTTCTCTTGTCCTGGGCAGGCTGGCTTTTAGGAAGGCAAGTGGCAGAGATTGCAGAAAAAAAGTTACCTAAGAGATGAACCAAGGTAAAAAGTAGGTCCTAAGAGAGAAGAAGAAATCAACTCACCTCCCTGTTTGCTTGGCGTCATCCCGCACAGCAAGTCCCACAGAGATCTGACAACCTTGGGTTAAAGACTGTGAACAGATTCCTACCACCCCGCGAGGAAGGATATTCTCCCTTCTAACAGACCCTGCTGCCTGGGTATTTGATACGATTCTTCAAAATCCTTTCTGTTAATTTCCTCCTCTTCCTTTTGCTCATATCCATCTGAATAATGCCTGTCCCTTATAGGAGAAAACACGCGTCAGATAGCTCCAGGTTGTTACCGTGTTTAATTGATGTGCTACACTCAGCACGAGGGAAGGTCTAGCACAAATAGGTACGTATCCTATATTTATGCAGAAAGCGGGGAGGGGTATAAAATAAGCAGAAGTGCAAAACAGCTTCCAAAAAGGAGATACTAAAAGCATCGGTAGCTTTCAGCCTGCAGAAGAGACAGCCAATGGGGTGTCTATAAAATCACAGCTTGGAGAAGGAAAAGGGCAAACGGCTGTTCCCTTCCCAGCATGTTGGGAGCGAGCGATCGGTCAGGGGCATTAGCAGGCAGTAGGTTGAAGACAAAAGAAGGGAAGTACTTTTTCATGCAGTGTATAATTAAATTAAGAGAACCGGTCAGGGCAGGATGTCAGGCAGGCCAAAAAAATATGAATGAAGTTAAAAAAAAATTGAAAATCAGATGACTTGCAAATAGGATGTGTCCACTAAGGGCTATTAAACACTATGCAGGATATAACCTTCACCTTGGGAAGCCCCTACACCGCTATCTGCTGGAAGATCGGAGGATATTCAGGACAAGGATTACTCAGCAGATGCTGTTGTTTTCCATGGGCATCTCCAGCTCCAGCCAGGATGCTGCTCCAGGGACCGTAGCACGTAGTGAAGTTTATGCACATCAGCTGCTCAACAGCAACATGGTTTGGCCTCTTCAGAACAAGGTGCGGATGCTGAGAAAGGCACAGGGCAATAGCACGAGGCTCTCGGGGAGACCACGCTGAGCCGGCTGCCCAAATTTGCTCTGGTTCTCACTCAAGAGGCATAAGCAAGGCTGGTTGCTCTGTGGAAATGTCTTGGAAAATATCCTGCAAAGAGACTGTCCCGTTGAGCCCCTGCTCTGCCCCGGGTGCAGCAGCCAAGCATGAGAGCAACCCCAAAAAGCGTGAGCTATTGCAGCGGTGTCCTGGTTATGCCATGCTGGGAGTGGGTTTGTCACAGCGTGGATGAGGTCAGGTCACCGCTACTGTTGAGAGTGATGAGCTCATGGAAAATAAATATATTTTTATTCATTTATTTTTTTATTTTTATTTATGGGTTTTTTTGCTATGCATGATGGATGAATTCAGCAGGAAAGACAATCTAGTTTAGAGGCAGATCTGTCAGCTGCAAAAGAGCTGATCCCGCTTTGGGTTATTAGCTGGGAAAACAAAATTGAGCCAGCACTTTATTTTGAGAATCTTGTTTAAACCCACATTAATAAAAAGAAGAGAGACAGAAAAACAGACAGAAAGAGAGTGAGAGGGGAACTTGGTTAGATGAATAACTTTTTGTCGCCTCCAACACCCTGATTAAAGATGTGGTGCCTAAATCAAAGATACCAACAACAACCTTAAAAGAAGACTGAAAACAATTTTGTGTGCTGCCATTTTTTCCTTGCCTGTGTTTCATTATATATAAAGTTTTATTTTGTCCTCTTTTGATCTTTGAAAGTAAAGAAGCGAGAGGGAGGTGGGGGGAAAAAAAAATATGAAAGCCACAAAAAAAATTGACACCAATCTTGTTTGTTTCCTTCTCCTCGCCTGCATCGATAACTCAATTGGATCAGAAGTGAAGCGCCAGCAGAAATGAACTGAGCGCAGCCACCAAATGAAAACCAAATGCTGGATTGCAAAAGCAATATTTCCAGCGACACGAAATTAGCGGGCTGACTTTCCTCCCTTCCCCAGCACGTCGCAGCCAGGCAGTTGTGGCGACCAGTGCAAACTTTATCTGCTTACAGAGGGGGTACAGGGATCCTCTGCCTCTAAGCAGCCCTGAAGCTGCATTCACTGGCAAGAGACCAACACGTGCTGTGGGAGACCGAAGTAATATATGCAGAATATAAAACTTTGATTACAGACTGCCTGGTGTGTATGGGAGAAGTACAGGTGCACAAGTCCACTTGCATTCCCAGCTCTGCTACCACACGTGTTGGACAAGTCAGAGCACCTTTCCCCACATACATCTCTACCTGCGAAGCAGGGACTGTGACACTCACTCTCCTTTATTAAACCTTCAGAAAACAATGTGCCTGCTGCATTACCCCATGCATAGCTACAGGCTTGGGGCAGTGTGGCTGGAGAGCTGCCTGGAAGAAAAGGACCTGGGGGTTCTAATTGACAAGGGGCTGAACACGAGCCAGCAGTGTGCCCAGGTGGCCAAGAGGGCCAATGCCATCCTGGCTTGTATTAGAAATAGTGTGACCAGCAGAAGGAGGGAGGTGACTGTCCCCCTGTACTCAGCACTGGTGAGGCCACACCTTGAGTATTGTGTCCAGTTTTGGGCACCCCAATACGAGAGAGATCTCGAGGTGCTGGAGCGAGTGCAGAGGGGGGCAACGAAGCTGGTGAAGGGCCTGGAGAATAAATCTGATGAGGAGCGATTGAAGGAGCTGGGACTGTTTAGTTTGAGGAAGAGGAGGCTGATGGGAGACCTCATCACTCTCTACAACTACTTGGAAGGACACTGTAGAGAGGTTGGTGCTGGTCTCTTCTCACAGGTAATTAGTGATAGGACAAGAGGGAATGGATTCAAGCTGCAGCAGGGGAGGTTTAGGCTGGACATTAGGAAAAAAATTCTTCCCAGAAAGAGTGGTCAGACACTGGAATAGGCTGCCCAGGGAGGTGGTGGAGTCACCATCCCTGGATGTGTTTAAGATTCGTTTAGATGTGGTGTTGGGGGATATGGTGTAGGGGAGAACTCTGTAGAGTGGGGTTGATGGTTGGACTCGATGATCCCAAAGGTCTGTTCCAACCTGAATGATTCTATGATTCTATGATTCTGTGATTCTATAACAGTGGGAATTTTGAAAGTGCTTAGCCCTAACCCTGAAAAACAAAACAAAACAAAACAAAACAAAACAAAACAGGACAGACTTCTGCTTTCCAAAGCCCTCTCTTTGTTCCCTGTACTGCCCTGTGACAGGTGGCACAGTAGGTCCCTATGTGAGACTGGCTTCTCAAAACCAAGGTGTCCAACCAATAACACATTAACTCATTGCAACTCATGTGCCATTTGATAAGGGCTCCCTGACCTGGCAGCAAGGCTGTGCTGGGACAAGAGTCACTGTTAGGGACACACAGGACAATGAGGGTGATCCTCCACCTCAACCCCCCCCTCCCATGGTTGCTGTCATCCCTCCTCTCTCCTGCTTCTGAAATATGTAGTAGCTGTCTTCTGTCTCTCAGCCATCCAGCAATCCTAATTCTAGAGATATATGGCCCATAAGTACATCCACCTCTTGTCTAAACTTTGAATGACAAATTGACTGCTAAAATCCAAAGGGGAGGACCTTCTTACACATTCAAGTACCTGCCTATCCAGGGGGTTGTGTGGATATTCACTGTGGGCTAATGCCTTCCTGAGTTTGAGTTTCCTATTTCAAGAAGATGAGCAACCATAAATGCAAAGCTAAACACCATGGTAGCAGAACAAGAGTGTATTTACCCAAATATGCACATTTTCCATCAATGACCGCTGCACTTGCAGGCCAAAGAGTGGACAAAGAGTGACACAGTGCAGAAGACTATTCACAGCCCATTACACCACCTCCCCAGTACCGTATTCTCCAGTGCCACAACCACTTCATGATCCATCAATGCTCTGCAGCAGAACCGCAAGCTTCTGACATGTTTGTCTTCACGTGATCCAACGTCTGAAATAGCAGCCACCACTTCCACTTACAAGGCAAGGGGGTGTCCTTGGCTTTTTACTTCTGCTAGTGATTCAGCACATGGATAATCCTACCCAAAACCTAGCTCACAGTGCTTCACAGCAGGCTCACAGCTTGCACATGGCAATACTGTGTGTCACTGGGGCCTATGTACATGTCAAGCTTGGAACTGGAAGGACTGGAGCTATTAAAATTTGGCTTACGATGCAGCGATTTTTCCCTCCTAGACAGCGCTGGGTTCACGTAGCACTTGGGCAATACGTCTGCGTGTGGGCTGTGAATTGTTTGTACGTGCGTATGTGGAGGGAAGGACGTCAGTGGGAGGAATTCATTAGCATTTTGGTTGTTACATATTTATGCTCCAAAATGAGCACGTGGAACAAAGAGAAGACACATCGGGGAGCCCTGCTCTGCAGAAAGCCCTCTGACATTTGCAACTGTTCAGTATGCTGGTGGCCAAAACCAGCTAAACTCCCATTGCTCGGGACATACGAGGCCAAATCATGAGAAACTCTTCACCTGCCTTTCCACAAGACTTCCTGCCACTCATCACCCATACGTTGCTGCCACCTCAGGCGTTTTTCCCACTGCTTGAAGTACGCTTTTGCCACAATTTGTTTCTCTGATTTCTCATCCCACCCAAAGTGGGCACAGAGAGTAGCTGACTCCCTTCCTCCACACAGCTCTCATTGATGTGCACAGGGGTGGTCTGCTGTTTCAGCCCTGGACATCTCTGAGCAACCCGGGTTCTTCCACCCTGTCCTCAGGGGGTCACATTCTGAAGAAGACCTAGCAAAGCTCCAAGGGGAAGAGATGCAAGCAAGAAAAGACACCAGAACAGAGCATCCATCTCTAACACCAAGAGTTCATCACTATCCACTTGTCTTTTCTTGTGAACAGAAGGACCATAAGAGCCCAGAAGAGTGATACAGGACCGGGGCAAGGGAGGTATGCTCAGAATAGCAGAGATTCCCTGAAAGCATGGCAATATATCCTCCCCACCTTTTCACCTCTGGTCAGTTCGGAAGTGTGTTAGAAAGGAAAAGGAAATGACCCTACAACCAAATAAGGTCTTATGGACTGTGCAAGGGAGCACTGAGGTCTCTACAGGAGTTCTAGCATAGGAAGAGGCAACTGTCTCATTAGTTTCAGTTGTATGTTTGTTTTTCTGACCACTGCTGCTCCTTTCAACTCTCATCTTCCCCTCAGGCGAAAATCAGTTGCACAGGCTGTATTAAGCTTCCCAGTAAGCCTCCTCTTTGATTACAATTCCCAGCAAACCACCAGGGTGCAAGAAACATAATTAAATACCTTGCTTACTCTGTAAACAGGCGATCCCCAGAGAAGGCAACCCATGACTCCCCAGATGGGCTACCCAGAAAAAGTCTCCCCAACTTCAAGGTGAGACTAGCGAAGCCCTAACAGTTGCATTTCTGTCCCTGAGACATTATCTCAACAGGCCGTGAAAAATGCCAGTAGTGGAGTAACCCAGAGAAGGATAAAAGGAACAGTTTATGTGATAAGTGACTTGGACTGATAAAAAGAAATAACTCTGCAAACTGTATAGCCAACGCACGTTCCCTGCCCTGAATGCATTGCTTTGAACATAAAGCTCATCAAAGGCATTTAGTTTTCATATAATTTCTTCAGAATGACAAATCTAGCATCTGATCTGTCCATGGCAAAGCCTTGGGAACGGTCTAAGAAGCAGCATAGACATAGCTCAGTAATGCTACGAAAATCTTCCTTGCTAGAAGCAATGCTATTTATTAGCAAATCCTCTTGCAGCCTTCACCTGCCTGGAATGCTATCTGGGAATGCCAAGGGTTTCCCTGCCTCTGTCTCCAGAGACCTCCTTGCTAACACGCGGCTCTCAGGAGTATAATTAAAGCAACAGACTTGAGGCAGAGTGACGCATGGATCAGAGCGCCTATGGAAAGTGCTGGAGGGATGTTCTCTGGGGAGGGGTGAGGAGGGTCTCCAAAGACTGGGGTACATGGTTTTCAGTGAGTTTTGGTGACTTCTGTAATTAAATGAGTGAAGGAGATAAAAGTAGAGGGGAAAAAAAATAAAAGACAGAAAAACCCTCAGGCTTCAGGAAGGAAGTTCACCAGGGAAGTTTGTATTATGCTGTTGGGAAGATGAATCATTGAAGTTTTTCACTTCCATCTGCAACTTTCAACAGGGTCAGCGCCACAATGGATTTGTCGCCCTTTTCTGTATGTTCCACCACACTACCAGCTAAAGAAAATCTGCTGGAGTGCAATGAGATCAACTTTTTGAGTAGAGCCAAGGCTGCCGGCGGTCCTTTGACCTCCCAACAACTTCCTGCAAGAAATGTTGTCTCAAGATGTGCGCAGGCGGTTTGGCCAGTGCAGAACAAGACACTCAGCTGTGAACATGAATGTCTGACTGCATGGAGATATAAAAGGGTGGAAATCTAAAGCTCTCACCATGAAGAGTATGGACCCTCCAGCTCCAACAGACTTGCACGATGAGGCTTGCTCAGCGTACCAGCAAGGTATCTGCTGTTCTTTCAGAGCAAACCAGCCAAGGGGTACAGCAAGCCCAGTTGATCCTGAAGCCGAAGTGCCCACTGGCTCCTTCAAAACTTCCAAAAGTCATAGTGAGCAACATCTTCAAAGATAGGAAAATGTGAAAGCAGAAGGAATTCAGGCACAACACACGAGATCAGCCATTCTTCTTGATTAGATATTAGGAAGATATTCTTTACTGTGAGGGTGGTGAGACACTGGAAGCTGTGAATGCCCCATCCTCAGAAGTGTTCAAGACCAGGTCTAGTGGGAGGTGTCCCTGTCCATGGCAGGGGGGTTGGAACTAGATGATCTTTAAGGTCCCTTCCAACCCGAACCATTCTATGATTCTATGATTCTATGATTTTATGATTCTATGTACGAACCCACTTTGCCCTCCCACATGGCATCTTCTTTCCTCTTGGAAGCTGAATTGCGTGACCCATCAGGCACTTGGGATACCAATGGGAATCTTTGATGCCATTGTGCTAACTTAAAAAGTCTATGGGGCCTTCATTAAACAATAAAATATTTTGGATTATTTTGTTATTGGGTTGCCTTTTTAGCCGTTGCAATAAATAACTAGAGACCCATATGGAATTAAGGGAGGGGGAAGCCACAGTAGCATAAAGGAAAGGAAACCAGGGAAACGTGAAACTTTCATGTGAGATAAGAACCTCATAACACTGTTATTATATCCCTCTGCAGTCAGGCGGTCTCCTGGTTTTAATAAAATCTCATTTTCCTTAAATTTTCCCATGTGGCCAACGTATTATGTGTGGAGTTTAATGTAGCAGGATATGATCTAAACTTAGACTCAGGTGGTCTGGGCCCTATGGAACAGACGGGGTGGATTGTTGAGCCCTGGATGGGGGAATATAAACAGCAATAGAAAACGCTTCCTTTTTTTTTTTTCTCCTTTTCCAAGATCTGAAAAGACCTTACTATAGTCAATTAATGAGCCAGCCAGCCAACCCAAATCAAAGAGACATGCATGCAGCCATGAAGGGGTGGGAGGAGAGGGAGAGAATGTAATCAACACTCACTTTCCTTTGTTGGAAATAACAAAGAAATTAAAATTAAAACCAAAATGTTTCAAGACTTTGCACATGATTGATCTGTGTGTTTTGGTTGGGTGTTTAAAATTATTTTTTATTTTGCAAGGGTATCTGTTTTTGTAAATCACTCCAGCTCTATTCCCTGCAGAACTCCTTAAGGTTTTCATTAGGATAGGGATATCACGTTCATTAGGATCACTGGTCCTGATGAATTCATTTTTGTTGTCACATACAATTCCATAAGTGGACTTCACTTATAGTTCCAAGGGTGATCCTCTGTCACACAGCATCACTCACCACATCTTTAAGAAAGAAATATTCCTGAAATGGGATGCATTTCAGTATAAAGGAACATACTCTACAACAGCTCCACTCAAGAGCATTGGGGCTTTTTATTTTTTGGTTTGCCTTTTTTATATTAATTAAAGAGGTACACCATTAAATTGCATGTTCCTAAGAGCAGCTCATCAAGAGGCATTGCCAGAGCTGATGCAGCACCGAAGCAAATTCTTTGTTCTGGTTGTAAAGCTTAGTCCAGCCAACTTCTTATTTTATATGCAACGTTTCCTGCCCTTTGCTATTTGTCTGTGCATTTCCAGAAGGCATCAGTCAGGTTGCTGCTGCAGAAGGGAGAACATAGGGGGCAGTTAAACAAGACATAATGGATCTGTGGTGCCCTGCTGAGCATCGATTCAGCAATTTCTGCCTGTGGCTGCAGGCTTCCAAATATAGGATCTCACTGTCAGAGATGACCAGGATTAACTGGCAGGACTTCCTGGATCCGTATTGACCGGTCATCCCAGTCAATGTCAAAACAGCCCCCTTCGCTGCTTACAGACCAGGACAGATTGCTACGTGGCAAAGGAGCCCCCCCAGAGCCCGGGCTGTGTGGCGGGGGAGGTTAGTGTGCAATCACTCAGGTCGGGTTGATGAATATGGGCAAGAAGGAAATGCCCAAGCTGGTTGGTTTAGGCCGCAAAGGAAGGCGAGAAATCCTGAGCACCCAGCTGTGCCCCATCTACTCTGGCCGCAAAGCATTTGACAAACTTGAGGGAACTTCAGCCTCCTCTATAAAGCCAACAAGACCCTGCCCTGCGTGCGAAGGTGGGGAAGTTGAGGCAGAGAAGGGTTAAGTGTCAGGGTCTTTGGCAGAGGACTCAGAAGGTCTTGCTTTCCTGCTTTCAGTGTTCCTTTGCAATAAGGTATGGAGGCTTGTGGAGGGAGCAGGTGTCCACTGGAAAAACAAGGTGTGTTTTACCCCGTGCCTTCTTCAGTAACAAGGCCAACTTGAAAGCTCCTGATCTCCAGTTGCTTGCTCCTGAGCCTCCCTCCTGTCCCAGGGAAAAGCACCACCTCCATCAGTGTTGCCGCTCCATGCAACTGCAAGAAGGGAAGCCCAGATGGTGCAGAAGACAACAGCCTTAAACACTCTTCTTCGGTAATTCCCAAAAGTAATTCCCGTATATCTCTTCGTGTTTTGAAGATACCGAGTGGGCAAAGGTACAAAGAGGGAAGGACTATCTCGTGTCACAGATAGGGGACAACGGTGTCGAGATTGAAAGCCCAATGCACTCATCCTGCCCCTCGCAGAGCTGCAATAATTATTGCAAAACAGCAACCCTCTGGTTGGAGCTTGTTTACACCCACTTTGCTTCTGTAAACAGTCCTGGTCAGCAACGGATGGGACCTTGGGGATGTACCAAAAGCTATGGGTATTTTACATCAGAGCTGGGAATTGCACCTTGATCTGCTAAATTGCAGCCCAAAGCACAAACCAGGGGCTCATCCTCTTATAATAAAACAGTGGAAACATTGCTTCCCTAAGGACTTGTCTTCTGGAAAAGCTCACTCCCTTTAAATTCACAATCTGTTATACTCCAGGAGAACTTTCATGTCAACAGCTAAGAAAAATGATTAAAGATAACTCCTTTCTATTCCCCTGATTTAAAAATAAATAAATAAATAAATAAATAAATAAATAAATAAATCTTCTCAGACAAAGACAACCTTAAAATCCCTTTTTCCATTTCCTAGATCAATAGACACAATGGGGTATCCCAAGCCCACGGCGTCACCCATCAACCTGCTGAAACAACTCATTCAGACTTCGCTCTGGTTTCAAAATACATCTGGAAGGAAGAAAATCTTTTTGAATGAGTACCTTTCAAGCCGTGTCAAGTGAACACAGGCTTTGTAACCAAAGGGGTGTTGAGCAAGATGCAACTCATCAAAACTCAGAATTGCCTTGGTTAGATGTGAGGCCCGGGAGGCAGTTGCCTTCCAGATACAATGCTCCAAGGGTTTTGATCAATCTCAGATAACGCTGAACCCCAAGAGGGAAAATTAGTAAAAACTGGTCAACTGATCTCCCAGTCTGGCAACGGCGTAAAAGCTAATCTCCCTTAATCTAATTCAATGGACTCTACTTAACATCCCCTGCCCTTTCATTCTTCAGACGGGAATAGCAAAGGATGAAATCAACTCCTTTCCGCTCTCTGATTCTGCAGCGGGTCGTGCAGACCTCACATCTCCCCCGCTCCTCTCCCACCCACAAAGCAAAGTGCCACCCCAAAACACTATTCTTCCACTGCCATCTAAGATTTCCCCCCGAAGCCTAACGCTGCCCATCTGGTAAACACGAATCTCACCTCTCGTGCGGCTGCTATTGCACCCCACGCTTTGAAGTTTCCAGGAGCTAATTATATCACTTAATTTGCGCAGGAAGAGCGGAATAGAGCCTAGAGCAGTGTTTGCTTACGGAGTAACTCGTCCTGCCTGCATGCTTGCTCTTCATCAAACATGAATGTCAACAAAACCTCACTTTCCTCTTTCATGAATTTTGAAAGAGCACTTTCTGGTTTCTATTTTTTTTTTCTTTTTTTTTTTTTTCTTTCTTCATTTCTTCCTCTCCTTCCCCTGGGATTCTCAGAAGGGAAATGGTGGAGTTTTATTACAGAGGTCACTACATAAGGCCTGTGAGTTTGATGGTCTGCAGCCTTCCTTGTTGCCATTTGACCTCGTATAAAATTATTATAAAAGCCTTCCATGTGAGACCAATCATATAGCAACACCCCCACGACAGAATATGGGCAGAGGCTGCATACAAACCTCAAATGCAGCAAAGAAAATGAGATATACCAGTTCCTGGGAAGAAGGAAAAGGCACATTTCACTTCCAGAGACTAGGAACACACTGCTCATGTTAAACCCCTGGATGGGGACATCGCCTGGACAAGGCACTCTCTGAATCACGCTTTAATGAGCCATAAATGACGAGAATGTTGCAAACAAGCTGGCTGTGAAATCGCAAGCTTTGCATCTGAATTTACCCTATCTGCAATGCAGGAATTGAGTTACTTTCTGCACTTTGTCCTGCAGGGACGGTAGGATGAGGCTGGCCGATACCAGCTGGCTGCAGGGCCTTATTCTGATAGATCTGAGCTGTACTATTGTGAGAGTTTTCCAGACCTGCAAAGGAACATTTTAATTCCAAATAAGAAAAAAAAAAAAAAAAAAAAAAAAGGTGGGGAAGACTTGGAAGACTTTATAAAATCATGACTTTTCTTTAAATCATGCCAAACTTAGTAGGTTTTTACCTTCAAGATATCTGACAGCACTAGGATAATATTTTCACTGCACACAAAGCCCTCATTAGGAGAACTTTTAAGCTTAAGAATTAGGCTCTTGCTTATTACTGTTTCTTAATGTTTCTTTACTAAAAAAGATCTCATCTTTATTCTTCATTTATTACGTTCTTTCATGACAAATATCAGTGTAGTGGCTCCCCCTACACACACACTTCTCCCATCACCCCTCTGTTTATTGATTACAGAAAGAGTCAATCTATTTTTTCTTTTTTTTTCTTTTTTTTTTTTTTTAATGGATATATATCGCTGAGCGTTAAAGCCACAAAGAACAGGCATTTTGAAACTGGCCTGAGCTCCACATGCTGAGTGGGCCAACAAGGATTTAATTCGAAGGCTCCTAGAATCAATACTAGCCTTTGACTCGTCCTTATTTTATCCTTGTTGATGGTTGATGTCTGTTGTCAAAACTCCTGGAAGGCGTCTGCTGTGATTTGCTAGACTGGCTATGGAGACTTTAATGAGCAAAGTCGCTCTTATATTTGAGATCACCTTCAAAATCCATTACCTAGTCTCACTAGAGAGATCTTGGAAATCTTCCACATGGAGAAGCAGCCAAACACCTCCTGTTGCACTGTTTTCTCTTTTACCGTTGGACTCATCCTTCCTCGGATCAGCCACTTTGCAGCCCACAGCCCTCATGACCTGTCTTACCAGCCCAGGGCTCACTCCCCACAGCAGCAGCAGCTGTGCACAGGGTTTGGGGACCTCCAGCCTCCTGCATCCCTCAAGTTCCCAAGACAAGCTGGTTGGCCACAGCTGCCTTAATGCTCCCCATTTGTCTAGTAGTTTTTACAGGAGTATTTCAAAGAGCATCCCAAGCTGACAGGGAGCCATTATCCTCATCGCTCTACCCAGGAGAGGAATCAAAGGGAAAGATTTGCCCCAGGAAACATCCATCAGTGAGTCACACAAGCCACAAAATCCTATTCCCAGCTCCTGGTCTAGCAGCCACATCACGCTCCACAAGAGCTCATGTGAAGCAAGAGGACTTACAGCCTCCTCTAAAGAGACCACTAAACCCATTCCCAATTCTTCCTTTATTCGGACTGAACAGCTTGACCTCTGATAAATGCCCAAGATGAGACAGGGTCTTTATCACTCTATTTTGGCCTGTAGCTCTGAGCAAACTGAGAAACCACATCCTTCCTGGCGGTTGTGGCCCTGTTTCAATGGAGCCATAAAAACTATCACACCAGCCCTGTCCACGAGCCGGCCTGCTTCGCTGAATGGATGCGTTTCATGTAATTTACCTTCTGCTTAATCGTTCTCATGCACACGTTAATTGTTCTCCTACATGAGCAGGATACTAATCGGAGCTCAGATAACCTCTCTATCCTACTTTACATGCTGGTTCACGCTTTCCCTTATTTTAACTGGAGCCGTTTTTAATTCCAGTTAGGAAATTGATTATTCACACTTTTATTTGCCTTCTTTAAGAAGAAAGCACAAGGAGCGCGAGAGGAATTGTAAATGCCTAGGTTAAGACCAGAAGTGGAAATCTTGCATGTCAATGTGTGTTCGTGTACGTGTCGTGCACACGGACAGGCAGGCAGGAAAGTGTCCTCATCGTGTTCCCAATCAATACTTGGGATGCCTTTTGCGGCAAAGGTGCTGAGGCCGGGTCACCGGGGCACAGAGGATATAAGTCTGTTTAGGCTGGCAGAAGGGCCGAATGCAGACCGCAGGCAATCAGAGAAAAAAGTCTCAGCCCAGCGCGAAAGCCTTGACAATGTCAGGGTGTGCCTTGTTTCTAGGTGCAAAAGCCTGCGCATGTCTCGGGGGCTCTGAAATTTAGGATAGCAGCTCAGATTGGGACTGTGGAGCCAGAAGAGGAAATGGAAACGGAGCTGTGCATCGGGTGGGTGTATGGAAACAGTCCCCTGGCCTTGGGTCACCAGCAGGAAAGTGTGAGGCTGGTTCATTCTCAGTTCTTCCCAGTGGTTTGCTTATAAGCAAGTATATATTCTGGTCCCAAAGCCCCCAGTGACCCCATCAGACCTCTTAGCTACATCTAGCAACACTAAATGCAGACTCCGCTGTGCACTTCTTCGTCTGAGTTCCCTCAGCTCCCTCAGCAGGCAACAGAGAAATGGGCAATCTCTGGCCACCAGCCACCTGAGCTCTTTTAGGTGCTGACACTGGGATGAGACGGTTTGCTGTTTAGAAATTCCCACTGCTTTCCAAGGACACCAGGGGTGTGGGATGACTGGGCCCCATGGAGCCTTCTCAAGGTTTTCGGAGACAATGTAGACTTCACGGGACCAGTCCCAGGGCATCGCAATTTTTTACAAGGGAGTTACAGAAAGCAGAGGCGAAAGGATTTGCTGAAAAAAACCCAGCAAGAACAGATTTCAGCTACAGCAAGCTGAAAGATGCTAGGAATGCAGTAGGGAGGCAAATGTCCAGAGAAATCCCCCAAACAAAATGTTTCTCTATTACCCAGGCATGTTACTGAGGTGGCTCATTTAAAGCTGCAATTTTAGATATCCTAAGTTTCCATGCCCCTCTGCTACGGTCTCCAGATTAACACCGTCCCTTGTGATACATCACAGTGGGTGGTAGGAAATACTGCATCGTATAATTCTCTGGCAAATGGAGAAAGAGTTTATCGGGGGTTGTTGTTCCTGGAGTAAAGGAGGACACACAACCAAACCACAGCAATCACCATTGTCAGCTCTTTTCTTTTTCAATATTCTTTTTTAGTCCTTTCTTTTTTTTTACTTTTTGATAGAAATACCAGAAATCTCTGCATAGAACAGTTCACAGAATCATAGAATACTTTGGGCTGGAAGGGACATTTAAAGGTCATCTAGTCCAACCCCTAGTCCACATAGTCCACATTCTTTTGAAAATAAAAACCATTCAGTAAAAAAGCTGGCGTTGT
This sequence comes from Rissa tridactyla, assembly GCF_028500815.1. NCBI lineage: Eukaryota > Metazoa > Chordata > Aves > Charadriiformes > Laridae > Rissa > Rissa tridactyla. The sequence continues at coordinate 216,244,490 of NC_071466.1, forward strand.
GCTAAAAACAATAATAACAATAATAAGGAACAAAGCTATTTTGGACAGATAATGCTTGACTGTCTCTTATAAAAACCTAGAGGAAAGACCCAGAGCCTGATTCTGTGCTCACATACATGGACAGTCTCGGCTTTCTCTTGCACACTTGATTCCACTGAGGTCAAATCGAGTAGTCAGGTTGATGATAATGTGACCGAATTTCACCCGTAGGTTAAGAACACACACAAAAAAAGGAACTTTTCTTTCCTTTTGACCCGCTCAAGACTCAGAATCAGACCGACAGCTATAGGAGCTAGAAGCCAGCATAATGCAGCAGCGCAGTATCCAGCTATTTAACCTCTGGCCAGACATGCTCCGATGGAGTAACAACAGCAGCAGAGGCCAGATGCATTCGAGATAGGCTGTGTGCCCCTGTGCATAACGCAGCGAACCAACCCACCGAGCCCGGCAGAGGCAGGTAGCATCTTTATTTCAATCTGGTTTCTACTTTTCCAGTCGAACGTATCGGGAAGCTCCATTATCAGTCGTAAAAGGTTTGGTGCCGCTGAACTGGAACTGTGTTTCTAATATGATCGACCATTAAGAACCGGGCTTTGCTTACGATTTCTCCGGCACCTTTAGGTCTCTATTAAGCAAGAGTAGACTACAACTGGAAAAACTCCTGGAAGCCGGGGGGATTTGACTGCTGGAAACAGAACTCCTGCAGTGCCGGCACAGCCAGGCGAGAGGAGGGAGTATCTACAGTATACTTTAAGTTCCAGTTCTAGCAACTTGATTTTTCAAGCAAACTAGATGAGGACCTGACCAAATGCTCTTTCCTCAAAGCTCTGAGCAAGCAGCAGTGCCAGGGTTATCACCTACTTCTCCTGTCCTTCTACTCCCGGGCTGCGCACTGCCAAACCCCAGCAGGATGCAATTGCTGGGATGTGGACTAAAAACTCAGAATCATTAAGAATCAGATCTGTTTTCTCCAAATGGCTGCAGTTTGGAAACACCAAAGCCCAACTGTGTTTTTCTCCCCTCCCCAGACTGCAAGCTGACCAGCAGGCGAGGAGCTGCTCTGATAGAAGAGGAGACAGCAGGACTGGGTCCATAAAAAACAACACCTGCCCTAAAATCTACCTCAAAGTAACAGATATTTTAGATACTCCCTGCTTACAATGGCCCTCTCCAAAGAACATCTGCTCTGGTGAGCATCAGTTATGAATTCTCCTCCTGGAAGCCTCTATAAATAATAACACACTGAGGGCTGGGTGAAACCTCATTAAATTTGGCAAGCCTGAGGACCGCTTTTTGCTCAGGACCCAGGCAGGGGTGGAAAAGAGAAGCAGCAATAGAAGGCAATGCCCAAAACGAAGTCCATGTGCAGATTCAGTCAGGACTAGGAGCCCCAGGGGCACAGCCCTGTTGCAAGGCACGTGGATTCAAATGCTGGGGATCTGATGAAGCGCCAGAGACAAACATAAAGAAATCAGGCTGGGGTCCCCATAGGGGGCTGGAAGGGTGGAGGCAAAGTTTTTAGCCAAAGTGCTAACCAGAAAAAGGAACCACAAGCAAATTTACTCCCCTTGTTTGATGGCCAGATATATTCAGGGAACAGAACTTTATGCATCCTTTATACGAGAGTGGGATTTCATCAAAGGGATAATAACTGCATCATCAATTTCTCCTTCGAAATGAAACCCAAACATTGCCTGAATGCAGAAGCTAATGGCAGTAGCAATAACATTGCTGGAAAGAACTCTGTAATTGCAACTCCATAAACCATAATCTTTGTTTTAGAAATAACACCTGCTCTCCAAGTGACTTACTCTCTGTGGTACCCCCTCTAGAAACTCCCTGCAAACAGTGTCAGCCAGCTTAGGAGCTCATATAAAAAGCTCAAGCACACCCGCTTCGTGAAAACATATTAACTAAATGGAGCTGCAGGCTTCATTCCCCTTTGCTGGAAGATGATTCCTGCCTCCAGCTCCACTCCTCATAATTTATTTTCCCTTTTTAAGCGCTGATATGCACTCTCTTACACAAAAAGAAATGCCTTTCTGATGACACTGGCAGAGAGGAGGCTGCTGAGCTGCTTGCTGCTCTGCATGGGAAACTTTAGTTCACTTTTCTCCAAAGCCGATTTCTGTTTTTATCTCCTTTGGGTGTTTTCTTTTTTTTTGGTTGGGTTGTTTTTGTGTTGGGTTTGTTTGGTTTTTTGTTGGGTTTTTTTTTTTTTTTTGGAAAGTGCAGTCATACTTAGTATCTTCTCCATCAAGAAACCTCACAGCTACCAGAGTGTGAGAAAAATAATTACCCCAAAACGCAACGGGGACCTATTTAAAGCAAGGAGGCAAGAGGGTTTGTGCAGCACACTGGGAGAGGGCAGGGGATGGAGCAAGCGACCCATCTGAAGGGGACCAGGTGGAGTTCGTGCCACTCCATGGTTCAGGGCAAAGTGAACGAAGGGCTTGTGAAAGGTACTGGCTTGATGGTCTGGGCTGCAAAGGGAAAGCTGCTTTCCCTACTTGTCATTCATCTACCTGTGTCCATGATGGAAATTTAATTGCCTTTTTTATCAAGAACGGGATAAATCAAGGTCACTGTGAAGGGGCACAACTTTGTTCAATCCCCAGTGACTTTCCATTCCCCTTCCCTTCTTGCCAGAGCTGCCCATGGGAACCACCATCCTCTCCCCATCCAGGTGCTGAACGCTTCATTGGGAAGACTTGGGTGCAAGGGCTGAATTTCTTTCTCACCGGTTTCCTCTGTGAGGCCTGCCAACAAATTTCTTATCAACCACAAGGCTTAAAAATTGTGTGTTTGGAAATTTCAGCCTTTAATAGGACTCACATGGCCAATATGAAAGAGGGAGCGAAAGGCACTGCGGGAGAAGGAGGGAGCATTAGGTGGATGCTGGCCTTCACAGGAGGAGGGGATGCTTTCCGGAATTGGAATAAAATTCACCCAATGCTGCTGCAAGAAAATTACTTTGCATATTGCCTGAAGCCTCCCGAAGTAACAGGAGTTTCCCACTGACTTCAAAGGGCTGTAGACAAAGCCCACAAAGAGTTTTTCACTTCCCTGTGCTGACAGAAAACTGAAAATTGCAGGAATGGAAGCAAATCTTTTCTCCGCCTTTTGTGATATGCAGGGATTCCCCAGATGGGCCATTTCTATGTGATACAATTTAGGAGAGGCACCGGGATAATGGCTTTGAAAGGAAACTTGCAGTTTACCCACAGAACACATAAAGCAAAGTAGAGGTGAGTCTGAGTTTAAAATTTGGCGTAAGTCTGGACCCCCTCCCTCCACTGACTTATTCTGTGCTTGCCTTGGGGTAGCATCAGCAGGAGGACAGAGACAAACTCAACAGCCAAAACTGAGATGTAAAATAGACACAGGAAGCCTTTTTCCCTCCTGAGAATGGAATAGCAGGTTTGGCAAACCTTACATTCACGTACACCCCAGCACCATCCACTAAGGCTAGATACTGATGTGAGCCGTGCTGGGTCCTATGAATCACAGAATAGAATAGTAGAATCATTTAGGTTGGAAAAGACCCTTCAGATCATCGAGTCTAACTGTTAACTTAACACTACCAAACCCACCACTAAACCATGTCATATGAAACGAACACATCCAACTGTCTGGTCCAAGGGCAGAAGGTTTCCTGCCCTGATGTAAAGGATCAAGTCCAATGGTGCAACCTGGTACTCTCACTGCCCACGGGGTTAGACCACCAACCCCAAAGGCTTAACTCCAGCTTTCTCCTCCTCCTCCCGCAGAGTTGATAAAACTGGTTTGCCCTTTATTTGCCTCCAGCCCCAGTGCTCTTTTCCCAGCTCTGCCTGTGGGACTTTTGTTCCTCCCAACAAAGGGAGACGCTCTGTTCCCCAGCCAGGGAGCTCCCTTACCCTCTGAGTCCTGATAAAAGGAACGACACTTGAAACCAACCCGGATGGCTCGTGCCCTGTTTCTAATTAGCACATCATCTGCTTGCTTCTAAAAACAGCCGCCTGCATGTGTGCCTGGAAGGAGAGTCGCTTGCAACAGCACCTCGCTTTCCAAGCAGCCTGGAGTCAGGCCGGTGGGGCCACCTGGCCACGCACCAGGGGATGTGCCGCAATTTTATAGGGATGCTGGTACCCCAACCCAATCCAAACAAAGGAATTCAGACCACGGGGCATTCGGCAAAGCAAAGCAGGGTGTTTTTTCCAAGGGTAAGTTAAGGGGAAGCAGCTGAGCTGGGAGACTCCTTGTCCCCTCCATGCTGGGAGCTCTTCAGACCATCAGGTCTCCTTGAGCTTCTCTCCATGCTTCAAGACTCACGCTGGGGCACCCAGACTGTGTCTGGATACTCCTAATTAATATCTAAACTGCTTGTCACAGAGGGTCCAGATACACAAGTAAGCAAGCTGGAATGGGGTTTTATGGTGTGATTTTGAGCTGGAAATCTAGATGCAGGTTCTCTCCCCATTTGGATTCATTCCTTGTCCATACACTGATGTCCTGAACCTTTCTTTCTTTCTTTTTTCTTTTTTCCATTTTTTCTCTTTTTTTCCCTTTGTTATTTTTTCCATTTTTTATTTCTTGTTTTCTTTTTTTTCTCCTTTTATTTTTTTTTTAATTCATTAGGCAGCACAGCAGGAGTTCAGCCACTGAGAAACTTTCTGCAATGCCAAAATCATGTGCAGGCTCAGGGAATAGATACGTGTGGGAGAGAGGTAATTACGGCTCTCCATATCTGTCTTTAGTCCTGAAATTAATCCATTGAGAGCACTGAATTAACTTAAGACCAGAGAGATCTGAGGATTGTTTCTGGCAGTTTGTCCCAGTGATGCTGGACCTGGTGTGAGTCTTTGGACAACAGCCAATGCTGACTGCAAGCCAAAGACAGGACTGCAGGCATGGCAGGTCCTGCAGAAATAGGTGGCCAATCTCTGCAAGGGATGCACACAAGAAATTAAGGAAGATTTATTGTCCTCATCACCTTCCCAGATCTCAAGGAAGCCAAAGTCAGTGATGCTGCATGTTAAAGGTCTGTCCTTAAATCTCTTATAGTAAGAGAGAAGGGGGCAATTAGAAAAAAAGCAGAAGGGAGGAGAAGAGTCAGATGCAGGTCAGCAAGGAAGCATGTAGGACCAAGAAAAGGATGATATTCCCTCCAGCTTGGCTCCTATTTCAGATGTGAGTCCAGCCTAACCCAGTCACTCCCGAGCTTTAGTTCTGCAACAGCAGTGAAGCGACAGAGATTTTTTTAGTTTTCTTTTTTTACTGTGAAACAGCCACTGTGCTCAGTGGAATCTCTGTGGCTCTGGCTGGAGTGAAGCAGGAAGGGGACCCCAAACTGAAAAAGAAGCAAAGATTCAAACAAAGAATAGAGAGCGGATAGTGAAATTCGGGATTCACAGCCCGTTGTCTCTCCAAAGGGTGGGTCTTCCCTAGATTGAGGCATTAGGGATGGGAAGCATAAACCTCTATTTATATCACATGCTTAGGCACAGCCCTGATTTAACAATGGAGTTAATCCTAGACTTCAGGGCTGCCAGGTAAGTATTAGCTCTGCTCCAGCCTGGATGCAGCTTCCTACAGACAGCAAGGGCAGGCTTTGAGCTTAGGCAAGGCTCTACATTTTGCTTAGGACTTCTCCAAAGTTCATGCATGTGAGTCCAAATCCGAGTTTAGCTCACAACAGAAGACACATAATCCTGATCCATTCCTGGTCCAGGCTTCATACCTCCCACTCAGCAGCATTCAGATTTGTTTGGTCTATCCCTTTTTAAATGTCCCTCCTCCTCTGTCAACGTGAGATGCTCCACATAGTCGGAGAGGCTGGCTGGGCAGATTCAAAGCACGCTAGTCAGCTCTGCCAGCTTGCCCACATGACACAACTGTGGCACTTGCAAAAGGTATCGGGGTTTTGCAAGCTGTGGGATTTCCTTTCTGAGCACAGCTCGCCAAAGACCAAGACGTGATTTCTCTGATGCTTTGCCCAACCAATCTCTAGCTTGCTGCAAACCCCTGGAGGTATTCAGCTAAACGTGGTCCAGATGGCACTGGAAGACACAAGACATCAACAAGTCTAAGGCTAAGACAGTGATGTCTTTACAGAGGCTGCCCAAGCCCAGACGATGGCAAGTAAAATCAGAGCTGACCTGAAAAGCAAACTGAGCTTTCCCTCTCCACAATGCTGCCCCTGCTTCGCGAGGCTGTTTCTAAACCGATCCATTACCTTGCTTTTCCTTTCACAGTTTCCTCACAGCTCCATCTCAACCAGAAGTTGAGCCATCTGAGCACATGAGAAAGACTTTTCAGATGTGAAATCTGGCTCGAGGGGAGACCTAAAAATCTCAGAGGCAAACTGGGCACATTCGGTTCACCAGCAAATATCCCGAAGGCTTGTGTGTTGCCAGAGAAGAACTGAGTCTTGAACACGTAATGAACCCTCTGAGATTTGCCCATCATGGCTCAAAGCCACAAGATAACTCCCCTCCCTAAAGCTGTGTTCAAAATCTCTCCCTTATAAACTCATCTTTCAGTTCTCGCTGTTTACAATTCATCTGGCAGCGCCAGCTTGGGAGGATTCAGTCCATACAAAAGGATCTCATGGCACTTTGCAAACGCTCACGAGCACCCTTGAGAAAAAGGCATTCAGTAAACAGAGTCCCTTATATCTCCAGAGAATTAACGCAGAGTAAACTACACTGACTGACCCTCCCCACATACCAAGAGACCATGGCAGCATCTAGCACACAAGCTTCACCTCCCAGGGCCTGACAGAGATGCTAAACAGCTCTGTCTCCATGTGACAGTACAGTAGGCACTGATTGAAAAGCCCCCGGCATGAAATGCCCTCACATTACCTCCGAGCACCGCTGACATCCCTCAGTCTGCTTCATGCTGGAAAGAATCTGCTGTATCAGTTTGCAGCTATTAGTCATCGGGAGAACTGGGAGTCACCTTCGAAATGCCTCCCTCCAAGCAACCCTGTCCCCTGCCCTGAATGTACACACAATCTGTAGCTGGAGCTTGGTTTCCACAACTGTATCTACTGGGCTATTTATATCCCTGGTCCTCTCTGCATAAACAAAATCAGTAATTTATACCTTGCAGCACCAACTGTGCCTACAATTATCGATCGGAGAGCCCTGGGTGTGAGTTCTCAGCGGCAAAAACAGGGAAATACCATTCAGTATTCACACCTGCGCCCTGCGAGACTTGCACCTCGGTTTTTCCATCTCTAACAAGGGTGATCGCTCACCACCCAGGGATTGCAAACCGGGGGATTTGGAAAGGCTTATGCATGGAAGGGAGATTAACACGGACTTGAGCCGTCTGGCTGGAAAACGTGGGAGGCATGATAGCGGTGTTCACAGCAGCGAACAGTTCAGTCCAGGCAGGGCAGTCGCTGCCTTTCTTCCCACCTTTTACAAGCAGAGCTAAGAAAAGGTTTTACATGCACTTTCTTTAGATTTAATCTTTTGTGGTTTCTTTTTTTTTCTTTTTTTTTCTTTTTTTTTTTTATATTCTCAGCTGGACCACAAGTGGATGATGATTTTCATGGAGTAGGTGATCCTGTAGACTGCTGGGCGGAGGATGAGTATGGTCCGCCCCCAGCTCGGGAGAGACCTGCTCACAGGGATTACCTGTTCCCTAAGCCAGGTGAAGAGAGGATGATGTATGCTTGGGGCACCACGGATCTAGGTTAGTGCCCCCCCGCCTTGTGACAGGTTCCCCCCGTGACCCTGAACATGTTGCTTAGAGGTTCATCTCAGAGCCGATTAGGGGATTTAAAATAATTTTCCTTCAAACTAGCAGGAGGGGTTTGCTTGGATTTTTTTTTCCCTGTTTCTCTTAAATCTGTTAGGTGGGTTTGAATATCTCAACCATAATCTCCCTGGGTTGCAGATGCAACCATCCAGCAGATGCAAGTGATATACACACAGCAATAATTAATGAACACCAAACTCTTTTGACCGAGTGCACGGTCCCCAATTTGTAATTTCTCTGTTTGGCCAGATTAACTGACTTTTCACAGGCCAGTCTCATGGTAAAAATTAACATGAGCTGTAGTATCTGAAAATAATCCTCAGAAGAGTTCTGCGTCCTACAGAATAAACTTTTGTGTTAGTCTCCAAACAGGGCAAATAGAAATGAGGTGGGAACTCCTGAGTGCCATGTCCCATCACATGCATTCACACCAATCATCCTGCTTTGCAGGACCTGGTGCCCTCAGATGACCTGGAAGGGGACAAGACTGACCAGATTTCCTGGGACCTCCCTTGGGACCAGAGCTAAACGAGCTATGAGATCTCTTCTGGGCTCCTCCAAAGGGAGCAATATAAGCACAGGGAAGAATAGAAGCCATGCAATCAGATGGCCAAGAGCTATATTTAATTCTTGTCTCTTAATATTCATGTCTCTTCTGTGCCCAAATTAAACCACAGGATTTTGCGATACTTGGGTGTGAATTCGTCTCTGGTACGGAGATAAACTGAAACAGAGCTGTATGAGATCTCCTAAGATAAAATCCTGTCCTATTCCTGATCACTCCAGCTGTGACATTTTTGCCCTCTAGCTACAGGGACTGGGTGATCACAGACTTTATTTCAGCACTGCAAGAACTCAGTTTAGATCTCCTGTCGCATTGTGGATGCTTGTTTTGCTCTCATGTTAGAGGAACGCTCCAGACAGAAGAATCATCAATGATCTTGAAGAAAAAGGATACCATCTTCCGTGAACCTCACTGTGTGACCTCCCTAGAGAATGCTGTGTTCTCAAGTTCAGATATTGTTAATATCCTCCCTCAGCGGGGGAAAACACAGCTGCTGATCTTGCGAGACTGACTACTGACAAAAATCTCCCAGCTACGGCTTCAGCGTCAAGGAAACAGGGAGAGGGAAATGGTATTAGTCCAAACCACCTCAAGGTTTTGGTGGAGATGGATGTTTCTGCTGTTTTCCCCATTTCTCCTACGTTCTGCCAAGTCAGGAATGTAAAAGCACTGGGACAGAGATGAGCGAAGCTGGCTCTCAGAATCAATATTTAACACCGGGATGCCTCTGATGCAAGTGTTTGGGGTTTTGAGACAGTTTGAAAACTGTGATTTGTCTTCAAAGACCACTAGAAAAACAGGAAGAAGAACAGAAACATAGAGGTATGTCTGCACTGTGAGATGAAGCAGGTTTGCGAATGGCATGTCCCGCTGCCCTGGTGTTTTTAGCTCAAGGGCGCTGCATTTATGCATAGGTACACCAGGTACCCCACAACCCCTTGTGACAGCCATCGGGAGCCACCTGCACTGTGGCACTCTGAGATAATATGAAGGGACATCCTTCATCCAGCCACAGGAGAGATCAAGCTTGGGTCCATGTGAAAGTATTAAGTGTGCCCTGCTCAGTCTAACTTCGTTTAGACTGATACTCTTATGTACCATGCAGTGGGGATGAGGAGCAATGCTGGGCTTGACAATGGGCTGGTAATATAGACAGCCCCCCCCTAGAGACAGAATAAGAGGGAATAACCATCTTGAAAAAACACCCAGAAGAACCAACCACCAATTTTGGTGCTTTGACAGCACCCAGGATTTCCTTTATGCTGAATCCAGCGCACCATCCCCATCATCTTCTATAAGACCTCACTAGTGCTCCTAAATTTGGCAGCTGTCATCTACAGGAGTTACGTGATCTGGAGCTAATGCAATTAGCTGTGACTTTGAAGGCACACAGCAGCTTCTCATCATTCTCAAAAGAGCCTTAGACAACTTGGGGACAGCAGCCAAGCTCAAAACGACTGCCAGGAGTGTCATGTGCTGTTCCAGAGCTGAGATAGTGTCTGCAACAGGATTGGAGCCTTGAACAGATTGGGGGAAGGATGTGGGAGGGAGGGAAGACAAGAATGAATGAAGACAAAGAGGGATCAACTTCAGAGAAGGGATGGCCACAGGTTACAGGGTCAGAGCGGGAAGGGAAGGGAAGTGAAGGAGAGGGGAAGGATGGTGGGGATGGGGGAAGATGGCACACAGTATAAAGTGGGGGAGGACCAAGAAAAAAATAATCAAGTGGATTAAACAGGGGGAGCTAGAAGAAAGCATATACATTGAGAGGGGGAAAGCCAGTGCATTGAGATAGGGAAGTTTGGTTTAGTTTGTAGTAATTATTAGGGCCGGTGCTTAGAGCTTCATCAGTCTCATCTATACGGCATCGGCACCAGTATCTCAAAGGAGACATTTCAGGCCAGGTATTCAGTTCCAGTTACAGGACATGCCCTTGATGGTCTGTTAATGCCCTCCCATCAGTACAACTGAACCCTTGCCAGTGGGTACCACCCAGAACCCCTTTCATCCAGCGCATTTGAACATTGCTGCCAGTATCCACAATGCTCGGCACCGAATCACTGGCTGAGGACAAGCTTTTCAAATGCTCTCATTGATGGGTTATGATTAAACATGGCCTGGCAAAAAAGGTGAGAGGATTAAACTGCCATCAAAGGCAGAAAAGAGAGGCTGGCTCACAGGAGATCAAGCAAATAAGTCAAGAAATAGTCTCTACTGGCCCATAAAGCTGCTCTTGTTCATGTGGTTGGGTCTTTTATTAGTCTTGACGTATTGTAAAAAGTTACAATAACTGCTCCCAAAGATCAGATTTTCTGCTAGAGGCTTTTAGAGGGCATGGCCCATTCTATTCTTTCATCTTACTGCCAGAGAGGCACCGTTTGTGAGAAACACCTTTATCAAGGAGACCCCACCGCTCGTGGCTGGGGGAAGAGGGTCCCAGACAGACTGTGATGGTGTTTGTGGACTTGCATGTGCTCTCCCCGTGTGCCTGCAGAAGAGAGAGGGAATATTTAGGCAGGACTTGTTCAGGCTAGATGTAAGGAAGAATTTTTTTACAATGAGGGTGGTGAAACACTGGCCCAGGTTGCCCAGAGAGGTGGTAGACACCCCATCCCTGGAAATATTCAAGGTCAGGCTGGACGGGGCTCTGAGCAACCTGATCTAGTTGAAGATGTCCCTGCTCTTTGCAGGGGCTTGGACTAGATGACCTTTAAAGGTCCCTTCCAACCCAAACTGTTCTATGATTCTGTGGATGGCAAGGGTCAAAAAGGGCTGTGATATTACAGCAAGCCATAGTGGCATTTCTTAGGTTTTCCAGCTCTTATGCCAGCATTAACATATCTTTCAACCCAGTAGGACTTCCAGATTATGACCTCAAGGTGCATATATGTTTTCTAGGCTGATCTGGGTCACTCCTTAGCATCCTGCGTGCTCAATGTGGCTATGAGTTATGCATCCAACCTGCGCACACACACAGATCTGACTTACTGTGTCTGCCATGGGCAGCCACCATGTGCATACGCTGCGGACATCTGGGTTTCTTGGCCATCCAACAGTCCTTGATGGGAAGTCTGTGCTTGCAGACAGTTAGTGTATGGCACCTGCAAAGTAGACACAGTAGGAGCCTTTCATCGTGAAGAAGCCTGCCAGGATCCAGGAGCCACAGATAAATGCAGGACTGCCTCCAGCTCTACGTAGGAAAGAACATGCCTTCGTATGCTCTCTGTGTAAGAAAGTTATGTGCAGATGTCTTGAGATATTTCTGCCCTGAGAAAGAGTTGGTCTTTAGAGGCTGCAGCTCAACAGACCATTGAGCTCTGCACAGAGAAGGTCCCTTGTGTTATTCTGAGCTCCACAATAAGGTATGTTTGGATTCCCATGTGTTTGTTTTCAAGAATACAATGTTCATACAATGTGTGCAAGGACAAAAGCAGCCTGAAAACAGATGATAACCCAACCAGCATAGCCTGTTTTCTGCAGCTTGGAAAGGAGACACGCCTGAGCTGTCCCTGGGCAGTGTCATGGCCCCACTATCTGGACCATATTCCACCTTGAAGCGTCCCTGATTTTACAAAGCAAAAGAAAACCCCAGCCTAGAGGTTCACACCTTGCAGGAAAATGACTGCATTAATATGAGTAGCTCCTTCAAGACTAGAGGGCCTGTGGGACGAGACTGGAGTAATTATAAATCAATCCAGCATCACGCTTAGACCTCATAAGCCTAAACTCCTCCAACAGCCCAGCTTCTCCACCCCTGCCAGTCCACACACCTCAGTGCATGCCATGGTAACCAAGAGCAGATGTCGAGAAGCTATTGCAAACAGATGCCGATCTAATGAATGCGTTGAGGTTGGGGCAACCGGGCATAGAAAGATAAGCAGGTGTCAACATCGCATCACCTATGACACCATCCATCACGCTGTCAGGCTGAGGCAGGCTGCCTCCAGATGGCATCTAATCCAGCAGCGCGGGACGCCAGGCCAACAAAAGGGGTTGCGTCAATGTGCTCCACGGTGGTGCCAGCCATGTGAATCTGAAAAGGACTGATAGGGGTGGGAGGGAAAGGCGTCCTTCTGTGGTTTGCAAGAGGAGTCTGCCTCTCTTCCTGCAGCGGCTCGAGGAGGCAGCCTGGATAAGTACAAAAGGAGAGACAGGCGGCCGCTTGAGATGTTCTGGAGAGACGTGTGGTTCACCAATGGTACAGAACTTCCTCTCCCAGAGCAGCTCAGGTAATAAAAGCTGCACAAACACTGTCTGCAGTGCAAGGGGACTGGGAAGTTAATCATTTGGCGGGGGGAAGCTTAGAAAGAAAAAGAAAGCTTGGGAGTAAATATATTTTTTCCCCAGAGTGGCATCCTGTATCACGCTGGAAGATGACAGCCCTGAGCCCAATCCTGTGCTGTATCTGGGGGAGGCTGCAGCTGGGGCACCTCGGTGAGTGTTACCCACCCTGGTATAAATTAGATGGCAAAGGATGGAAAAATTGAGGCTAATATTTCCAGAACAGCCAGGACTTGGAGGTTGTTAACCCCTATTTTCTCATTAAAATTGAGCTTAGGCAAACGTTTGTCACTCATTTAATGGAACCCAGAGAGATGAGTCACTTTTCCTTCCCATCCACAGCTGTCAAGAGCATCGCTGGGCTGTTACCCGACTGCAGGGAGACCAGCTTTTCTCTCCCTGTTGTAGCAATGTATGAGAGACCAGAGCCCTCCCCTGCACCCTTTCCCAGCCTTGGTTGCTCAACCCTGTCCCCATGCCACCTTTTTCCTTGTGTCAGCACAAATCTGTGCCCACAGTGCCATGTAGCAAACAAATATGTGTATTATTTCAGTCCCTGCAATTTTTTCACTACCCGTCAATGACCTGGCTGTACAAGGAGGATGCAACGATGTGAGAACAAGTGCCCAGGACACTAGGGTCAGTTTTCTCTGTAGCGGGTCATGCTTCTTGGACCACACACAAAAGCAGAGCACGGCAGTGCAGGGATGCTGCAGGAATAGACTCAGCAGAGCCAGGGACCACCCCACCACGATCATGAACAGAAAACTCCATCTTAATCATAAATCACAAAATGTGTTGGGTTGGAAGGGACCTTTAAAGGTCATCTAGTCCAACCCCCCTGCAGTGAGCAGGGACATCTTCAACTAGACCAGGTTGCTCAGAGCCTCATCAAGCCTGGCCTTGACTGTCTCCAGGGATGGGGCCTCCCCCACCTCTCTGGGCAACCTGGGCCAGTATCTCACCACCCTCATTGGAAAGAACTTCTTCCTAATGTCCAATCTAAACCGCCACTGCTCTAGTTTAAAACCATTGCCCCTCGTCCTATCGCTACATGCTCTTGCAAACAGCCCCTCCCCAGCTTTCTTATAGGCCCCCTTCAGGTACTGGAAGGCTGCTATAAGATCTCCCTGGAGCCTTCTCTTGTCCAGGCTGAACAACCCCAACTCTCTCAGCCTGTCAATCCTAAAAATGATCAGAAAATATCATGTTGGTCACACCCAGCTCCCTGTCACTACAGGCATCTTTAAGGCAGGGGGTCTGCAGAGCATCTCCCACGTGCACCATGACACACGGTCACTGCAAAGCGTTTCCCAAGATCTCCAGTACAATGCTAAAAGCTGCAAAATGGGATGCGCCACAGGAGAAGGGAGAGAAGGGCATTGCCAACACCAGCTCCTTGCATCAGCCGGTTAATTTGTCATGTAGTAATCCACTACATCTTAAAACACAGGGTGGTTTTAGAGCAATAGGAACTTAGTAGTACTCAATGTACACATTCTGTGGCATGCCAGCAACATGGTACTCTCTAGACAGCCGCAGATTTGTTATGTTAATACCCCCATCTCCTTCTGAGATTATCAAAAGGCAGGTGCTGTCACCCAGCAAAAAAATTACAGTTGGGGAAGGATGGATGTGACTGGTGTTTATTGCTCATGCACTGCTGGGAAGGCACTCAAAAGAACATTGAAAAAAATAAGAAAAAAAAAGGATTTTACCATTTTCCTTCTCATGCCTTTATGAAATCTCTCCCAGTTGAGACTCTCTGGACCAGATTCTTCCTCCAAGAATACGCTGGAGTAACGTCATGGATTTCTACAGAGTGCCTCCAGTCGGGATGGAGTAAAGACAGTGGGAATCTGACCTTCCCTCTTTAACGTAGGCTGCCCTCAAAAGCTTCAAGCCCCAGGGAACCGGGCAGTGTGGGAGTGCTTCTGAGCCTGCAGGCAGAGCCTACGGTCCTAGACTGGCGCTCAGGAAGAGCTGCTTTAGTTTTCAAGCTCCTAATTGAACTAATTGAGCTTCTGCAATTTGCTGGAGTTAACCCTCCCCTCGCCCACCGCAGGAGGCCAAAACCTTGCTGCCAATTTGGTGTTGCAGGGCACCCGTGCCTGCGTTTTCCACAACAAAGGGGAGACGGAAACTGTTGTTGCTCCCGGACCTCTCAGGGTCTCCCTTTGATTGTTGTATTTCCTACCAGTGTCAGCACTTGTGATATTAATGATCTAGACAACGGGTCATTAAAAACCATTTGGGAGGGGGACTGCAGCCACATAAGGAAGGATTAGAGCCCCGTCGCTATTAAAGAGTGAATATTCACCCTGTCCAATTAAAAGGATCTTTGCCTAATAGCGGGAACACCGGCTCCTCCAACTCCCCTCTGGCAGGAAGGCTGCGGAATAATTTTATCACCCTCCCGAATAAAGCCGAGGAGATATCTGACAAAGAAGCTGTTTTTCTGCATCTGAGGTGCCCACTTCAAAACATAAAAGTGATGCCGCCCAGGGAATCATGGGCTACAGTCTGACAAGGTTCGTAGAGATATTTCAGCCAAGGGGGACTGGTGGCTACGGCAAGGGGGGACCTCCAATTTCAGTGTCCTTTCATTTTCTTTTAATGTTAATTGGATTAAATTTTCAATGGGTTGGAGGTGTATTTTTGCGTGTGTGAGATAAAGATGCATAAATAGGAGCGCTGCTGATGGGAGAGTCAATGGAAAAAGAGGAGGATGAAGAGGCTGCGATGGCTGAAAGAGCAGTCACATCCACGGCTTCTTCCCTGGGCATGGGGAAAGCACGGTCTGTGAACCTGATCTTACCCCAGGTTCTGGAGCAGTGGGAAATCCCTTTTCTTTGTCAAGAAGCACCATTAATACGAAGACAAAAGAGCAATGAGCTGTGAAGCCGCCAAAGAGGAGTTTGGTGAAATGAGTCCTGTGCAAGCAGCTCCATTTCTCATGCCTGTGCTACTGATGGGGAAACTTAGAGGTGAAGGAAAAAGGGCTACAATAACCATAGTCCCCATGGCCCTCTCAGCGTGGCCTCCACCAGAGCTGCTTCCAATTTACAGCATCTTCCCGTATTGCCAGTCCAAGAGGTCAACAACCATCAGTCTCCCCCAGGAGACGGTGCACAAAGAAAAGAGATTCCAGCTCATTCTCTCTTGCATCCTGCAGCCTTTGCTCTCCTGCCCCCCAAAATGACCCTGCTTCACTTAATTGGACCCCCATCTAACCTCCGAACCCACCTTCACCTGCAGAGCTTAGAGCAACCTGCGTTCTCCAAATGAATTCCCTGGCCATGGGGGTCTCAAAATCTGCTCCCAGCTCACATATTGCTCTGCTGATCTCCAAGCTCCCAAATCACCTTGCCCCAGCCATTAAAAGAGAGCACCTCTCCCTACCCTCGACAGGTTCTTGGCTGTAATCTCCTTGAATGAAAAGCACAATGCCAAAACGCAACATTATTACGGCTACTTTCCCCACCGGAGCTGAATTTAAGGAAGGTAAATAATTGGCATAAAAAGCGGCTTTTGAAAAGCAGGCCTCTGTACCCATTTGCTTGTGGATTTCTAGCAAATGCATCACCAGGCTCTCTACAGCGAACTACATCACCACCACATGGAGAGAGAGACTGAAGAAAAAAAAAAAAAGCTTCTATTTATTATAAAACTTTAATTGGCTTTAAAGAGTGACTGTCATGCTGTCTGACACTTTAAAGTGTTCTGTACAGTAGGAGACATAAAACATGAATCATTGCACTTGTTTTTCATCGTCTTTCGTGCCACATTTGCTAATTATTTAATCTCCCATGTCAGAAGCGGGACTTTTGCTCCTTTTTCTGCCCAGTTTTTCCCTTCCAATTTTTTCCCGTGTTAGAATATGGTGCAGGTATTGCCCTGGTGCAGCTTGGGCACAGACGGCAGAGATTTGGAGGGGCCAAGGAGAGGGAGGGATTCAGAAAGGGGTTAAGCGCATGCGTGGGTGGGGGATCATCCACGGCAATTCAACAGGACAGTCGCAACACAAGTTCTTGCACAAATTCCTCATCTTCTTGACGGAAGCTGAGGGTGTAGGCACCAGGTTCCCCCTCTGTTCTTCCCCCATTCCCGTAAATGTCTCCTACTGACCGTGTTGGATATGGGACACTTGCCCCAAGCTGCAGGAGGCCTCTCTTTGCTCTGTTTGCCCCTTAAAGTCCAGTCAACTCTAGGCTCACAGGTCATGATGCTTACACGGGCCCTGTTGACAACTGCCCAAGAGATGTTTGTGGAACAGCTCCCTGAAGCACCACAGAAGTGCTGCTTCATTGGGTCAGAGCACCTGCTCCTCTCCATTCAGAAGAAAGGACATTCTCCCTTCAGAATAGGGGGAGCAACATCCTCACGCAGCACTTTGTACTGCATCCATCACCTTCTGAAGACACACACCCCCTTCTCTTCATCCCTGTGGCAGTGTCCACGGAGAGAAAACAGCTGAAAATCCTGCATCCACCAGAAATGGTTAGAAGATTTCAGAGAGAAAAAAAAATAATTTTTCTAGTCTGCAGAGCTGAAACAGAGGTCCTAAAATAATCACGGAATCACGGAATTTTTCAGAGTTGGAAGGGACCTCTAGAGATCTTCTAGTCCAACTCCCCTGCTAGAGCAGGATTGCCCAGAGCACATTACTCAGGACTGCATCCAGATGGGTCTTGAAAGTCTACAGAGAAGGGGACTCCACAACCTCCCTGGGCAGCCTGTTCCAGTGCTCTGTCACCCTCACCATAAAGAAATTTTTTCTCATATTTGTTCGGAACTTCCTATGTTCCAGCTTGTGCCCGTTACCCCTCGTCCTGTTACTGGGAACCACTGAAAAGAGTCTGGCTCCATCCTCCTTAAACCCACCCTTTAGATACTTGTAAACGTTAATAAGGTCTCCCCTCAGCCTTCTCTTCTCCAGGCTAAAGAGTCCCAGCTCTCTCAGCCTTTCCTCATAAGGGAGATGCTCCAATCCCTCAATCATCTTTGTTGCTCTAATGCAAGATATCTTGGGGGTAAGCCACAGAGAAAAGCCCAGACAGACAGATGGACAGAAGTCACCGTCACGTCTTTATACACTATAAAAGATTGTTAAGAAAACCTTCCAAAAACAAACACAAAAAAAACCAACCCAGATTTTCAGCTAGAAGCTATGGATGCTGATGTGAGATCTGTCCTCTGGCCAGCCCCTCGCAGGAAAGCACGGCTCAGCAGTGCCTCTGCTGCACCACACCGGGCTCTGGGGCACGGTGCCTGCTTCCAGCGGAGAAGTGTCCTCCTCAGCAAACCCAGTCCTTAAATAACAGAGTGATTTGTTAGATAACAGAGTGATTTGTTATTCAAAATAAGGGAGTGAAGGACCAGAGCAAGCCAGCAAGACCTCATCCACCTTCCCACACTTCAGGGCAGGACCTGCAGGATATAGACCACTTTCCAGTGGGCCTGGAAAATTGGGCTTTCTCCTCTGTCTCTAGCGACCAGCTCCCGAGGGCTGGCACCCTGAGGGGATGCTCTCCTCTGCCAGCCTGCATGCCCACGCTGTGATTTATCTCTTGGCAGCAGAGCTACATGGCACAGCGGTTTCTGATGCACACATTGCCCTCCTGGAGAGATGCATCTTGGAAGGGGACAAGAATGCATCCCCTGGGATGCTCACCTGTGGTTTGGGGCCACTGAACGGTGCCTCTGATTGTGAGTTCCTGAAAGCTGCCACCATTTTCAAGCATCGGAGTTGGGGGGGGGGTGGATGAAGAAGAGTCTCAGATGTTTGCGGAGAACAAATAATAATACCGCTAATAAGGCTGCATAATTTTATGGTGCTTGCTTCCCCATCTTCAAAGGGCATCCCACAGCTTTTGGCAAGCCCCTGTGAAGCAGAAGCTAGTCACCAGCCCGATGCCAGCTCAGGGTTTAGCATTAGCAGGATTTAAGGTGACTGTTGATATCATTAATACGGACGTTAGAACACAAACGCCGGCTGCCAGCCGGCAGGGAAAGCGTGGGCCTGGGGACTGCTCACCAGGGGAAAGAAACTCATACGAGGAGCAACCCTAATTCTGGGTGCTTTGGAGGCAGAGGAAGGGATTTGGTCCCCAGGCCGGTACCTCTTCAATAACCATGCACCTCACAACGAGTGACCCAAGCAAACTGCTCGGCTTCGTGTTGGATGGTGGCAGAGCATCACCTGTCCCCTGCTTTCCAGTGTGTGACAACTGCTTTGTTGCTCCCCTGTTCCCCTCCACCGACCCCCCGTACCTCCTGTTTGTCCATCAGAAGGTACAGCCCAGGTGACAGCTTCATGTTCTCCAAGCAAAAAGCCCAGGGTCACCTCTTCCCACCAAGCAAAGCCTGAGCTGAGGTTCCCCTGTCTCTCCATCACCCCCTCCAGGGACTTCAATCAAAAGGGCTGGGGATGCTTCTGTGCTGCAGGGATGAGAAACTGGCCACACATGAGACCTTTGCAAGGTGGTCTCTTGCGATCACAGCCCTAAAGTGTGTTCAACTTGGTACTCAAAGGCATCTGAAGAAGGAATTTCTGCACCCATGAAGCCTCTTCTAGGTATCGCAGCCCTCTCCAGACACCCCATGCGCCGAAAACAACGTGCAAAGCATTATCAGAGAGGGGCTGCTGGGACAACTTACTGACCCATACAGGCAATCAGCTTATGATATGAGGGATGGGATCATGTCGGCTGAGCAGGCACAGCTGCTAATGTTATTCTTGTTCATCAGAATACTTAATCCGACTTTTTTTTTTTTTTTTTTTTTTTTAATAAAAATAAATCCTCAATGACTATTTGCCCGAGGCTTTAGTTAGAGCAGCTAATGGGGCGGTCACGTGAACTGAACCCTCCGTATGGAGTAATGAACAGTATCAAGATAGCTGAACTCTACTAGGGAGGGCAGGAGGAGCCCAAACGTGGGAGAAAAAAAAAGTGCAAAATGCTCTGCTGTGAATCCATAGGGGTGTGAAACCTCCGGACGAATGGGTGTGAGAAGGTCTGATATAGTCACGTGCAAGCCTACGTAGGGAGAGATCAGGAATTGCTACAACCCTTGGAAAAATCACAAACAAACATCCGTGTCACAAGCCTTGGGGACGGGAAACGTGGCAGGTTGGAGCTAGACGGGAGCAGAGCCCAAAGGAGCGAGCTGCTGGGCAAGGGTGGGAGCACAGCTCTCCTCTCCTGCCCCAGTGCGCAAGGACTCATGGCTGGGATGTGATGCAGAGACGATGTGCAACCGCTTCCTCCCCCAGACGCACAAACACGGCAGGTCCTGGCACGCAACAGCAAACCTCATTGAGGAGACAGCAAAGAGCACGTGCAGCCCCGCACTGGTGCCAGGAGGCGAGTGCTGGCACTGTCCTGCTCTGCAAAGACACATCCTGGCACCCGCCGGGCTCCCTGCACCCTCTGGCTTTGCAGGGAGCCATACACCAGCGAGTCCCTGCGCTGCTGACACAGCCCACCCGCCGAAGGAACCACGGAGAGCCTTGAAAAGGGTTTAAAAGGTTTAAAACCTCAGCCAGCTGATGGAGAGATCTCAGGAAGAGGAATGCCAGAGGGGCATAGCCAACTCTGAGCAGGGGGCGTTACCATGCGATCGCTTTTTGTAGCCTTTTTTCTTTCGTTTTGTTTACAGTCCCCAATCATCCCCCTCTCCGAGCAGCCACAGCAGTTCACACCTGCTTCTCTCTGGGCACAGCATCCCTCTGAGCCAAGCCCTGAGCCTGTCCGCCAGTGCCACACAAGTCCTGCAGCCAACAAGTTTCCAAGACACGCACGGCATACAAAGGAAAGAAAAGAAATGCCGGAAGATTAGACCCTGAGCTGCAACTAATTGTTCAATAAGCCATGAACAATATAGCGTCCGTGCGGTTTCCTTCTCTGCCTTTCATCTGTGGGAAGGAAAAATAAACAGTAAGGGGAGAAGGGCAAGAGGTGCCAAGAGCCAGGATGGGGTGAGAGAGACGGCATCTGAACGAGGACAGGGCTACGATGCTTTCTCCTAGTCCCGTCACAACACTGCCTGCTCTCACGAGTGAGCTGCTTCACCGAGGCCGTCGGTTCTTTGGTCAAAGAGGGCTTGATTCAGCTCAGAGTAAATCAACAGCATGATTCCCAGGCCAACAACGTCAGAGTCTAGTCCACAAAGCAGATGAGAAATAAGACCTTACATTCAAGGCTATTATTCTGGGAATGGCAGCGCCTCATTCAGATTACATTAATTGACAGGAATAAAAAAGAATATGTTGATAACTCCGGACATACAGAACATTTTTATTCATGCTGGAAAGAAGCCCAGATGTAATAGACTCGCACAGGCACCCCCCTGTCTCCCCCCCTTCTCAGTGCAGTAGGCACCATCAGCAATTTCAATTCCTGATCCTTAATAAACTAAGGGCAGGACGGGATCTGGGGCACCCAGTGAGATGGCATTCTAGCAGCCTCGGCACGGGGCAGATTGCTGGTCTTCGCCCGACTGAAAAATTAACCATCTACCCAACATATGGGTCCCAGAGAGTCTCCTGCAGAGCCCACTCCTCCCTCCACCCCCCACCCCCCCAAGCAGGATAATCCCCTTATTGTTATTTAGAGACACAGAGATGGGTCTGATCCACAACCCCAAAATCCCCGTGTCTGGAAAGGACTGAGGAAGAGAGGAGATTAGAGATTCACCTCCCATGAAGGGGAAGAACTGAAGAGCCAGATCCAGACCGCCCTGAAATCTGTGAGCATCTGAAATTTGGATCCAGATCCAAATTTCTCAGATGCAGCCCGGCTCCATCAGCACGTTGTGTGCCCGTACAACGGGCTTACTGCAACCTAGCAACTAACAGCTGACTGCCTCAATGAGCTCAAAGCTTAAGGAAGAAAAAAGAAGATCAACTTCAAAACAAGGACAAACACCCAACAAACACCAAAGAGTTCAGGCACATGAAGCCTTGATATAAGGAAGAAAATTTATACAATGCGGGTCACTGGCCCAGGTTGCCCAGAGAGGTGGTAGATGTCCCATCCCTGGAAACATTCAAGGTCACGTTGGTTGGGGTTTTGTGCAACCTGATCTAGTTGAACATGTCCCTGCTCATTGCAGGGGGGTTGGACAAGATGACCTTTAATGGTCCCTTCCAACCCAAACTATCCTATGATTCTATGATTCTATGAAATGTAGCAGTGCAAAATCTCCCTGGTCCAGGAAGCAGCATCTGGAAAACTTCAACAGTTGTCCCTTCTCCAGCTTTGAGTTACCAACCCCGAGGCTCCTGCATGGGTTGGTAACTCAAGATTAAAGGTAAAGCCTCCTGCTCTGGACCCAGACTGGAGTGCCCGGCTTTTCTCTAAGAGTAAATGCATAGTACAATCCAGAGCAAGGGAAATCATTGAAGCATTCAGAGAAGCTTCCCAGTGAACGGCGGGGAGGTAACGATGTGGCTTTATACAAGAAGCTGGATAATGGGATTGCCTGCACCAGATCCCACAGTATCAACAGACATGATGCTGCCCAACTGGATGGAGTTCAGTCAAGGCAACTGGAAGGTCTAGAGGTCTCACTGATGGAGGAATCACAGAGATAAACAGGACCAGCATCTTTAAGTCAAAATGGGCAAATTTTTTCTCTCCAAACACAATCCCAACCCCTCTGCCTGTTCATGTGGCATGCAGAAGAAGGAATCCTTGAAAAATAGGGCCCAAAGATGGGCTACACCAGCCCAGTGCAATCCTGCTGTCTCTCCTGCTCCATGGCTCTGTGTGCCAGACACGTCCAGGAGGCAAATCCCAGCTCAGACCGACCATCTGGGGCCTGGCAGGGAAGCAGGGGACATCTGCAGTGCTGCAGCATGTACCTCTATGAGATACTTCATCACCTGAAAAGAAACCCACAGACAACCTGATCAGCTCCAAACAGGAGTGAGATGGCAATGACATGCTGAGACTGGATGGGGCACCAGCTCACCTTCTAAAGGTCCCATCGTTTACTGAGGAACAGAGAGCCTCTCAAATGCTGTCTCCTGCAAAATGAATCTCTCTTCCTTTCACACATGGTCTCAGTGCCACCATACAAGGGCCAGGCAAAGAAAAACAACTTTTATTCCTTCTCAGAGCCTGTCATTCCTGAAAAACAACCAATCCTGGATTGCTTTGCTCATATTCCAAATTCACTACAAGATCAGATCCAGAGGGAACTGAAATCCAGTGAAATCTTTCTTTCTGTCTTCCTGTTTATAAACGATCAGAAAATCCATCCACATGCCCTGAAGCAGGCAGGAATAGCTGGGAGGGGGAGGAGAGACTGGGGCTGCAGGGCCTTTGGGGAATGCCTTGCAGAAGTTCAGAGGGCTACCAAGATGATTAGAGGATCAGAACACCTCTCTTATGAAGAAAGGCTGAGGGATTTGGGTCTTTTCAGTCTGGAAAAAAACCACTGAGGGGGGAACTTATAAATACTGAAAGGGCGGGTGTCAGGAGGATGGGGCCAGGCTCTTTTCAGTGGTGCCTGGCAACAGGACAAGAGGGAACGGGCACAAACTTGAGCATCGGAAGTTCCATCCCAACGTGAGGAGGAACTTCTTTACTCTGAGGGTGGCAGAGCCCTGGCACAGGCTGCCCAGAGAGGTGGTGGAGTCTCCGTCTCTGGAGACATTCCAAACCCACGTCCTGTGCCACCTGCCCTGGGTGACCCTGCTCTGGCAGGGGGTTGGACTAGATGATCTCCAGATGACCCTTCCAACCCCTATCATTCTGTCATTCTGTGAGAAGTGGGATGCCAACATGCTGCCATGTGTTCTCTGCAATTCAGTGGCCAAACCTACTCTAAAGGACACACACTTCTTGCTGGAATTAAATTTCCACCTTTTTCCAACATGCCTGGGACTGCACAACTGAGGGAAACCAAACTCTGCCATTTTCCCAAATGCCACGCTGTATCCCCAAATCCTTCCATGAATCAGCAGGGAACCTTATCGACGTGCTTGTTGTGGCAGCAGAATTAACTGCTGGGGTGATTTTACCAGTGCAACACGTCAATCCCATTTTCTATTATTAGGCATCTGTGTGTTATGTTCATTGATCCTGGGCACTAAATTTCCTCAGGGGTTAACAATACTTTCAACACGCGGACAAAAATCCATGGAAGCTTAAAGAATACTCAAGCGCAAGATTCCCAGAGGTCCCCAGGGCACGTGTTTTCTTCAGTTTACACAGACACATCAATATATCTCCTTAATTTCATTTCATTATTCCTCCTGTATGGTATGTATGTTCCCCCTAGATTGACTTGAGGGAGCTTTTTTATGACAGATTGGAAGATACACTGCCCCACTCATTAGGTCTACCTTGTGTTTTGTCAGCTTGATGGTCAGTCTTCAAGACCAGAGTGAAAACATGTCTAATTCCTTTGGCTTCCCCAGGAATAAAATGTAAGTATTAAGGCCTCTTGTGGATGCAACGTGCAATTCCAAAGGGATCCTATTATAGAAGTCTAATTAACGTCCTATTACAAAATGAGATCAAATGAATATCCCCATTAGCTAAGCAAAGATGGGGAGAGATTTAAATATTCAGAATCAGCAGTGAATAGGTAAATGGAGTCTAAATGAACAGTCCGGGGTAGATGAGAAGAGCAGACAGATACCAGGTAGAGGGATGGGAGATCACCCGGAGACGCAGTAATAGGAAGAGGCATACAGTAGCTTGGCACAACAGTTGGATGGTTGATGGATGGGTCATCGGATGGAAAATTGACACTGACAGCATTTGCACTATGTGCAACCTAGACCTATCCTGGCTCATAATCTCTTGGCGTTCCCTGACAAAGGGCACTTGAACACCAGATCAGGCTCGCAAGAGGAGGCTGGAGAAACAGGAAAGAAACAGCTTGGAGTAAAGGTGCTTCCCCAGAAACGGACAACTTCCCAATCAGGACCCTGATGTCTTTAAACCTAGCCCTGGGATCTCACTCATCTACCAATGTCCTGTAGAGAAGGTTTAAACAGGTAGTGAAGAGCGTATCCGTGGTGAGGGCTCAATTTTGCTTCCCACGCTGCTACTCTCAACCCAAAAGTGTTTCTCTTCCTTACGCAAAGTTACACCAGAACATAGAAAATCAGTCCGGCCCATTAGAGCTCACATTTACCTTCTGTGCAGAATGCAATTTTCTTACATCTGTTCTAGCTAACACGCAGATAGAAAGGGTGAGACACTGAAGGCAGAAAAGACGGGAACAGTAGCTAAATGATGGCTAATGGGCAGCTGATCGAGTAGAAGGACAGATGCAGGGAGAGATGAATAGAATAGATAAACAGGCATCAGACCCCAATCTCCCAGCAATTACAGTCTGCACTGGAAATCCTAATCTTCTACGCTGTCTCTCTCCAATAATTCCAGTTAAATTAGTTATTATCCCTCATTTGTGTTTGTCCCTGGAATTATTTTGGTGGCATGGATCAAAGAAGCACCATGGGTTTTAATGCGGCGTGTGCTTTTAAAAAGTCAAAGCATTAGGAAGTGCTCCCCACTCTAATGCATTCTCGTCTCGTGCCGGAAAGTGGATCTTTAACTTCTAATTAGCGCGTCTCAGGATCTGTCCAAACAACCCTGCCATGTCTTTCCTTGCAAACACAAACAGATGAGGTTCCCCAGGGACTCGGAGCCAGCTCTACACCTATGAGGCGTAGCAGGGCTATCATAATTAATAAAGCATGAGCAGGTACTGAGCAATGCTGAATCCAGCCCTGTAACTGCAACCCAGTTGTTTGTACTTTATTTTCCCTTTCCCACCTGATTCGCTAAAAAAAAAAATCCCTTCTGCAACTGTACTCAAGAAAAAAAAAAAAAGAATGAAGAAGGAAAAAAAGGTCTCATTACATGTTTAATTTAAAACTCTACCAGTGATTAGGATATTCTGTGGACTGATCGCCTGCCAAATGTTATGGTTTAAATCAAAACTGCTCCAGAGTTCTGCATGAGCCATAAAGGAGATAGAGGGTTTGAGGGTTTTTTTCCCTCTTCTTTGGAAACAGTCACTGACTCAGACATTATGCCGGGAATTGCCAGGAAAGCAGTGGACAAGGAAGCAATGCCGAGATGGATAAATGAGAGGGTCTGACAGAATGAGGGGCTTAAATCTTTGGCTGGAGGGAGATCCTCCCACAGAAGACTTGGAGATCCACGGTGACCGGCACATGCAAAGCAATCAGCACTTAATTATACATATCAATGATGTGAAGCAAACAGAAATGTGCAGGGGAGTTCGCCAGCATCAGCTGCTGGTTGTGGATGCGTAAATGGGATGAGTCCCATCATTGCACCACACACAACAGCTGGGACAAGCAAGGAGAAGGTGCTGGGATGTCCGCAGGGCCAAGAGAGGCACCTGTGGCAAAGGGATCCTCCAAAAAAGGGAGAGGCTGAACAGCAGCAGCCTTGAGGTCCCAAGGAAGAACCACTTTACCCACAGGAACAGACGGCAACATCCCCTTCCTCCCACATAGTCCCAAAACCATATTAGCAGCAATAAAAGTGATGCCTTTCGATGCCAAAACTCAAAGCAAAACACGGCTTTATGGATGGAAGTGCATCAACTGCAAGAGAGGGTGATTTGGGGACAGAAGGCAGGTTCGTCATCTGTGAGGATGAAAAACACTGGTGCCACTCCAACTGGAGAGGACCACGCACAGCAATGTGGCCAGAGATCTTCTGTGCCCAGACTGACCAAGTGAGCTGGCAGGGCTAAATATACATTTTCTTCTAATTTCAAAGCTTAATTTAGGAGACCAAACTATATTCAGGTCCTAGATCATAGCAGGAAGATCTGATTGGGAAGCTGAAACCACTTCGCTTCCCACCTTGCCTGGATTTGAGACCAGACCAGCCAGACCTGGAGGAACCTCTAGACCTTTCGTGTCCAGAGCATCTTCACCTAAGGACAGCTTGGATCTATTTTAGGGTTGCCACTTTAAAAACACAAAAAATTCAATTTAATCTTGAACAGACAGCCTCTTCACATGCAGAATAAGTCTGTGAGGAGCTTGGTAGCTCCATCAAACCCAGAGGTCCCAGTGCAATGGGCCAGGCCCATCAGGAATTGCCCAGGGGACAGTCATAATCTGCTTTCTGACATGCAAAAGGCCCATAAACAAATGATTACACTTCTGCGCCTGAGTTTCTCTAATTTGCAAAATGTTGATAATGATCGGGGCTAATTGAAAATTTCCCATCAAGCATTATTAGGATGGGGAACAGGGGTTTTCAATGAACCATTTGCAAAAAGCCCAATTTCCTCCATACATCTGATTTTTGACAGCAAAACAAACAAATAAAAAACCCAAAGCCATTTTAAGTCTTTGGATAAAAGGACGAAATTTTCCATGGAAAATACCCACTATTTCCTGGATAACTCAGTGACCTCCCAGGCTTCATAAGGCTTCTGAGGTTTCTTTTATTGCTCTCTGAAATAATTACAGATACTTAAATGGGAGGCTCGGTAGAGCAAGCTTTATTTTAAACGTCCCTGCCACGAGTTTAGTCTGAGACAATGATGCAGGGAGAGGGCACTTCATGCACTAAAGAGAGGGATATCGAGCTGATGAAAAAACTGCACAAGAATAGGCAAACCTATGTTTTTTACATCAGGTTTTTGAATAGCAGTTGCTGACAGCGAGGAGGGCAGGTCTAGACCCTTCTACCACCATGTTTTCATGAGGACTGAGTGGCTATATCTGTAGATAAGCAAATAAACCAGATCAGAGTTTATTCCCTAGCCCCTACATCAGTTCATATCTGCACTCCTACCAGCACGGGAGCTGCATCTAAACTGCTGACTGGGGATGAACTCCAGCCCAAGCAACCCCAGACCATGTCTGGTCATCAGCTGGGAACTGTGGGGACAACCATGGGCCAGAGCTTGCCCCTGGTGAACTTTCTGTCCCTCGTGTAGCCTGGAAAGCAGAGCCAGGCTGGTGGCTGGGACATCTACCCAGCCATCAGTGGGGGTGGGAGACCTCAGCAAACCATTATCAACCTCAAATTTGGAGGTCAGTGCATTTAACACCCACCTAAAATTACTGCGGCTGCTACACCTGCCCTGACCTTCTGCCCAGCCAGGACTGGCCTTCATTATGGTTTAATTGCAGAGGTGACCGGAGGGTCTGGGGCCAGCGGTGTCACTTCCATTAAGCGGATTGCCATGTCCCTTTATAGCCTGTGCTTTGCCTGGAAGAGCAGGGCCAGCAAGAAACACAAAGGGCAGGAGAACGCACCAGTTGGATGCATCATTGGGCTAACGAATACACACACAACACGATGTACAGCAACATTACCAAGCAGTTAACAACAGAGAATAACTAGCAGGGCCCTGATCAGACGCACAAGCAGAAAACCACTGAAGGCGATGGGAAGACTTCTATCAACATGAGGAGAGGTTTTGGATCCGACACCAAAAGACATATTCATGTATTAGTGAGTTTTAGACACCTACATCCTTGCCTGCAGTATGCCTTCAAGCCTGGCCTCTAGATTTTTTTGCAGCGTAAAAGGAGCAGAGAGGCTGGAAAATCCAAGAGAAGAAATATCGCTGACAAGGGTTGAAGTTTCACAGAAAATTGTCTCCAGGAGGACTGAATTTGCTGCTGCCTGAGAACTTCGGATCCTCCCATCAAGGACGGACCCGATCTGAAATCCCAGCTCCCACCCGAGTCACGGGAAAAGTTAGGTCTGAAAACCCGAGCTGCTGTACTCTGCATCTGGAAATCAGGGTTATGTGAGACTGCGACTTCTGATTCACAGCAAACACCACAAATTTGGGCATTTGCTTGTGGTTGCTCAACTGGATAAAAAATGTCACATTCGGAAATTTCCCCTGAGTGAGACTGGGAGGCTTGTTTAGTGTCAGCAGGGAGGCTTCGCTCTGATTTTCTTTTAAATGAGCATGGCAGAAAAAACACTCCTTGCAAGGCAAAAATTCATTAAAAAAGTCAAACTACATGATCCTGATGGAAAACAAAGCAATCGCTACTTTTCTCTTCTTTAGCACGAAAGCCCCGCATCAAAATCAATAAGCCCTCGCAGGAAGTTTTGACACGAAATATGTTGCCTTGTTTCAAAAAAAAGAATCCACTGGAAAATTGTGGATCTGCTTGAAAAAAAACCACGGTGACAGCGTGCGCCCAAGGATAAAAG
Source organism: Rissa tridactyla (assembly GCF_028500815.1). Lineage (NCBI taxonomy): Eukaryota > Metazoa > Chordata > Aves > Charadriiformes > Laridae > Rissa > Rissa tridactyla. The sequence continues at coordinate 216,273,290 of NC_071466.1, forward strand.
GAAGTTTGGAAAATGCTACGGAGCTGCCATTCTCCGCTCCGGCCTCTGTGTCCTGTTGGAAGGCCAGCAAACGTACAGCGGACTTGGGGCTCCCTCTCCTTAGGTGATGCTTTTATTTGGAGAAGAGGAGGAGAAAGTGTGATGCTTCTTTCTGTTGGCTGTTGCTGCTTTCCTTACACTGAAAAAAACCCTCTTTCAGATGAGAAACTCTATGGAATTGGATCTGGAGGTCCACCAGAGACCCTCCTCAAACTTCATTTTTTCTGTGATTTGTGGAGGTCCCAGTATGTGGATAATATAAAGCCCCCTCCTCCAAAAAGTTCACAGCATCTCAGTGCTCACCAGCACGCCGCAGGGACTGGCACAGGGCTGTCTATCCCAATCCACACTGCCATCTGGGAGCAGCTGGTTACTGATCATCGTTCGTGCCACGAAAGGTTGTATAATACAAGTGGCCGAGCAGGATTCATCTCCCCAGTGCAGGTCACCTGCAAATACGGAGAATTACAGGAAAGATTTGCCATCGCAGAAGAAATTACCAGGCAAACTTGAAAGAAAATGTGAAATTTGCAGAGGGGAAAGGAGAAAGGCCGGAGGGGGCAGGGGGGAATCAGGCACTGAAAAGAAAGGCAGAGGGGAGGAGGAGAGCGGAGAGGTGAGCTGTGCCACGGAAAGGGATTAGCTGCAGTGCAGGGCTCGCCGGGGCAGGCAGAAAGCCTGCTGGAGCCTGATCCACCGCGCTGCGACCTTCGCAAATCAATTTGGTGCTCCTGCTCTGCCTTGCCTCGAAGAGAAAAGGCCGTTCTTCCTCCTCTGCCCACCCTGCCTGAACTCCCAGTCCCGCGTCACATGCTCTGGGGGACATTTCAGTCACCCCCTTTTCGGGAGGAGAGCAGAGGAAGCCTCCTATCAGGCTGAGCTGTAAGTGTGGGGTTAACCCTTGGCAATGCATTTGTCAGGGGCAACCATCAGCCCCCCCGCATCCTGGGCTACATCAAAAGAAGCGTGGCCAGCAGGACGAGGGAGGTGGTTCTACCCCTCTGCTCTTCTCTGGTGGGACCCCACCTGCAGTGCTGCCTCCAGCTCTGGGGGCACCAACAGCAGAAGGACATGGACCTGTTGGAGTGAGTCCAGAGGAGGCCACGGAGATGACCAGAGGGCTGGAGCACCTCTGCTATGAGGACAGGCTGAGAGAGTTGGGGTTGTTCAGCCTGGAGCAGAGAAGGCTCCAGGGAGACCTTATAGCAGCCTCTCTGAAGGGACCTACAAGAAAGCTGGAGAGAGACTTTTTAGAAGGTCATGTCGTGATAGGACAAAGGGTAATGGCTTCAAACTGGAGGGGAGATTTAGATTAGACATCAGGGAGAAATTTTTCACTGTGAGGGTGGTGAGCCCCTGGCCCAGGTTGCCCAGAGAAGCTGTGGCTGCCGCATCCCTGGAGGGGTTCAAGGCCAGGTTGGACGGGACTTGGAGCAACCTGGTCTAGGGAAGGTGTCCCTGCCCAGGGAAGGAGGGTTGAAACGAGATGTTCTTTAAGATCCCTTCTATCCCAAACCATTCTATGATTCTATGGACATCAAGCCCTGCAGGAACAGAGTCAGAAGGTGCAGAGATTTCAAGGAGTTTGCAGTGTTTTGGTGGGTTCCCATAGGTGTTTGTGGAAGCCAAAAGGAAAGTGCTAGAAACTGGTCAGGGCAAAGACAGGATGAGTACGGACGTTCTCCAGGAACCTTCCTCCCATCGTGTGCCCCTTCCCAACCATCCCTTCCAGGCAATCAGAGCTGGCTGCAGCCTCAGCATCCCAAAAACTTTTGCAAGGCTGCACTGGGATGCTGGGAGCATGGCAGCCATAGGAAGAGAGATGCACATTGCAGGGGTGGAAAGGTAAGCTCAGGCAGAGCTCTTCTCCATGACTGGAGGTCTCTGGCTGCCTGTGAGCTACAATTTCAAAGGAAAGGCTCTGCTTGTGCTGTCTGCAGAGACCAGAAATCAACACCCTGCATTGCTTAGCTCAAATGCTCCCAAAGGGGAGCAGGATCATGACTGGATGGAGCCCCTCCGTTAATCACAGGCAGCACCACTGCCAAATGCAACATAGGGAAACTGAGTCACAGCTTGAGAGCTTTGCAGTGCATTTTTCACTCTGTTCCCCTTTCCATCGCTTGGCACATCCCATTAAACTGTGAGCCCCCCCTAACACCGTCCTCCAAGTCCCCCTGCTTTCTGCCCATAAAACCAGCCCTGTCAGGAAGGGGCATTGCCACGTTCCCAGCAGGACAAGAGAGCCGTAGGCATCCCGGAGGAATCAGCCCTGCCAGGCAGGATAACGGAAAAAGCAACATCCCATCCCATCCTTGGAAAGAGAGAGATTCAGCTGCCTTTGAGGTCCATGCATTGCTCCCCTAGCTGGTCAGACCCCATAGGGTCCCCACACTCAAGAATTTCATTTTTAAAAAAAACAAAAAAAAAAAAAAAACAAAAGAAACCCCTATTTAAAATCAGTTCTCCCAAGTCTCTGTAGAAGGACTCATAAACTCTCTCAGTAATTCAAGGGCTTTGCAGACCTCATCTCCTTCTGCTGCACGTGCGAGGGGAAGTTCTCGGTCCCTGCCTTCCCAAGCATGAACAGCTGGCCCCACATATATTAAAAAAATCGCCCGGTGTGCAGCTCAGTTTATAAAGCCTGCTCCCTTGTGCCGTTCACTCAGCACACATTTTCCTGCCAGCCCCACACCATGCAGTCTCTCTGGTGTCCTGTAACGTGGTTGCACTTCACACTGAGCTTTGCCCTCAGCGACAGCACCGGTTTGACTCCCTCTCCTGTACTCAGCCACCTGCTTCCATAAAACTCACGTGAACTGAAAATCTTGGAGCCCCTTACCTCCCGTCAGATCTGGCCGAACTGGAGATGATTTCCTAGTGCCCCTTTGTGCAAAGAGCAGCCACTGGTCCATTAACTGCAAGCACTGGAAAATTTGCTGGCAGAGGGGTGGGAGATGCTGGGAGCCAGGGTGGACCAAGGCTCCCTCCAAACAGACGTCACACCTCTGGCAGGGCTTCATGCTGATGCTCTAAGAAAAAGCAGATCAACCAAAACATGCCACACGTGGCCAATTTATCTGTGCTTTGCAGGGAAGTAGGAGAGGATGAGATTTCAGCTGCCTTCCAGATGATCAGCTGAGGTTGGTGAGCCTTGTCATCCATGGAGAAGACAGACCATGAGGGTCCTGAGTCAGGTCTCAGCATGGTGCATGAAAAGCAGCTTCTGCTGGTGGCAGAACTGGGTCCCCCTCAACAGCACCGGGAAAAAGGATGCCTTTAATATCAACTATCTACACGGAACAAGCTTACACTGTACCAGAGCAGAAATCAAATCAGGTGGGATCAAAACCTCCGTTTGGTAGCAACACCTTGTGTGATAACTCCAGAAAGGTCTCTCGTGCCTCTTACAGACCAAATCCCAGGCACTGCAACACAAGGATCCAGAGCTGGTTCCCACAGCATGAAAGCACAAAGGGTATAAACAGCACTTAATAGAGGCAGGTCAGGGCTGGAGGAGCAATGGGAAAAGCATCATTCCTCCACTGGATCTTACATGACAACACTACAGAGTCTGGTAAAAACAAAAAATGACTGCTTATTTCATTTAAACATTCTTAATGTGACTGAGGTGAAGTTGATCCACATGGCAAAGAGTATAGGATAGTACCGGCTGCCAGGAGTGCATGGGGTGGTGGCCATCACACCAATAAATACAGTAAACTTCATATCATGCACTTGATCTCACCAACTGAAGGCCCTCAGGGACAGTTGAGGGACAGTAAAATGATCCTCCTTGCCAAAAGTGGGGAATGTGAGAGAAGGAGGATCCTTCCAAGGTCACCAAGCAAGCCAGAGGATTGTCCCAGGACAGCGTTCGTTCGCTAGGTGATGATGTCCTTCCTACCAAGCATTGCAACCTCTGGATTCATATATCCTGAGAGCACGGTGTGCATCCATATACCCTGAAAGTATGGTATGGTCCCTTAACTACTCAGACCAGGTGGGATTTGCAAATTAACTCTTGTAGGGGTATTGCAGACTTAGTCCAAACGCTCATCCCTGTGGTTAGTCCATGAGCTCCAACAGCTGCGTTGAGTAGAAAGGCCTGACCTCTAAAGGGCTCTTAACAGTGCAAGACTAAACAGCATCTAAAACGTAGATGCAAGTTTGCAAAACAATCATTATTGAAAATAATTATAATCATATAATTTAAAAATAAACATTGGAGTTTTACAGCCAAAAAAAGCCAAAAAGAGAAATCACTCCATGCTTTAACTCCAAGACTTGAAATCTCACATAAAGTGCACATTGTCATTCTTGCAGCTAAAGTGTAGGCCAATTTCTCTTTAATAGAATAAGATCTTCCTTGGAGGAGATTGTATGTTGCTGATAATTATCTGATGACATGTTGAGGTTTAGCAGATGGATTAATTTCGTTTTACATTATGTTATTAGTGCCACTGGAGGGGCGTGTTGCTGCATCCTTTTGGGTATTAAGCTAAAGAGCTTGTAGCATACTTTACAGACAGTGGCAACTGCTGGGCTGAAAACAAGCCTCCACCGGCTTTTCAGGAAAAGGTGTCTACAGAAAACTGTGGATCATGTGCTGTCGTGCCAATCATAGGGAAAGGCCAAACTCAGCCTGTTAACTGAAGGTGAAGGATGCTCCGGGTGTCCAGGTCCCCGCCTGAGTCTCAGGAGACCTAGATGTGATACCAAACCGTGCAGCAAACATAGATGCCGATATGATACCAGCTGAATATTATGAGATGCGATGTCCTTGAAGGCTTCCTCCCACCTGCAGCACTGGGAGCAGGGCAACTTTCTGCCCTCCACAGCACTTGCTGCCAAACAACTCAGACCTCTTGATCTGCCAGAGCAATTTTCCGTGCACTCTGCTGCAGCCTGTACATACAGCAAATCAAATGACTCTATCCACCACGTAGAGTGCATGCTTGTTTTAAAGATACTTCCCGATCTATCCACCCCTGCTTCCCCGAAGAGTTATTATACACAGGCACATGCAACTGGGGAACCAAAAGGCTGCTGCTCTCAGAATATTAAGCAAATAAATTGGTTGCCCTCTAACATACCTTTTCTCTCCCAAGATGACCCAGGCTACTGAAAAGCTAATCCAGCTTTCTGCAGACTGGAAAAAGAGTGTGTGGAGTTCAATAGGGCTCAGCTACCGAGCTCAGCTCGGATAAGCAGCAAAGGTGGAAAACAGGAGAATGAAATGACTCTAAAGAAGGATATTGACTGATTATCATGTGGGATGTCTGGAAGAAACTTGAGTGGTATCTACAGAAAATACACTGAGAATAGCATCTATTACACTCTGAAACACTCTCGAAGGGGGGGAAAGAGGGGAAACTCCATTACCCTCAGCAGGAATAGTCAGGTTGGACAAAATAACCTTGCAGTGAAGAAATAACCTGGCATTTACTTACTTTACTGCTCCCTACAAGCCTTGCCTCGCTGTGATGGGACTCTGGGGAACTAAGTGGAGTTTGAAGGTTGCTGCCACTCCAAGAGGCTGGGACGAGGGTTGTGGGAGAGAGGAAAAGTTGGCTTTGATATGATTTTATGCCATCCTAATACCAGCCTGCTCTAACACAACAACCAGAGGCTGCTCTAACACTCCCGGGTTTTATAACCTCTCGATACAACCATGAGACAAGCCATGCCAGAGGCAGAATAAGGCTGTTTTGATAGGGGCATCCCCACTTGTTTGGACACATTTTGGAGGACGTGGGACACTCTGTCAGACCCAACATGGCTGGAAGAAGGAAAGCTGCTGGGTTTGCAGCTGATGGTGCTTCAGGAGCCCCTGGCTGCCATTGCTGCTCCCTCCCAGCCACATCATTACATGGCGTAGCATGTAGCTGGCACTCTCTAATCCCCGGGTCATTACTTGGGCACACAGCCCCCATCTCAGGCAGCTCTGGTTAAAATCATCCATGCTTTTTATTTCCTTATCTATAACCTAGAGCTGGCTGGGGCAAGGCAGAAAAATCCAGCGGGTTAGTGGAGGAAATTTCGGAGATGAGGACAAGGTGTTTGGCCTTGTTGAAGGTAGCAGCTCTCCAATAGAGCAGCTCCTTTCCTGCTTCATCTGAAAGCTCCCAGGAGATCAGCTGGATCTCGCTGGACCTGCTCTCCAGCCCCTCTTGGCACGTGGAGGCTGGTAGGCGTTTAAACATTGCTCTTGAAAAAAATGACAGGCCTCGGGGCCCAGGCTTGCGATGAGAAATGGTTCTCATTTTTGTGAGTGCAGCGGGTTTAGCCAAGGTCGATGGTTGACGCACCAAGGGAAAGCCACTGGAAAATATAACTAACTTTCCCGTCACTCACTCCCCTCCTTCTTCAGCAGGCTGGGGGCTTGCTGGAGGATGCTGAGCAGAGCTGGGTGGGTGGACAGCCTCTGAGAGACACTGGGTCAGCCTAGGTTTGGGCTAGGCTCCTCTTCAGCCAAGGGTACACCCACCAAGCACACACGCTGTCAAAGACACCGATACTCCAAGCCACAACACGTGCCAGCAAGGGTGCGTCCCCTCCAAGCCCAGCTCGTTTCAAACAACCACCTGTGAGTCACCATACAAATATTATAGATGCCACAAAACATATATTCACATAAATACACCCAACAACAACACAGTGCAGCCTGTACCCTCTGATTGCACTGGGCAGAGACGCTCTGCCTGTGCATGCACCCATACGTATGCTCACATGGGGTGCATGCTCCTTCCTTGAGTTTCTAATGTCCTAAAAGAGAACATCTTTTTGAAACAAGGTCAGAAACTTGTGCTTTTCCCTAAACAGACCCCCACTGTCACAGATGGTAAAGTATTCCAGCAGGTCACCTATCTCAGGAACTGCTGGGATGAACTTGTGGAATCAAAACTAAGAGCAGAAATGTTTTTCACTGCAGAGACTACTTATTTTAAGGAAACGCCTCCCCTATGCCCCCTCACAAAAAGTTCTTCTACCATTGTGTGTTTTTACATAAATAATTAATAATAGAGTAGTTGCCAAAAGTGGCATGACAAAATCCAGTCTCAGAAATCTGGTCCCATGTTGAAGACTAACCTTAATTCTTGTGAGCAACTCAGGCTTTACATTCATTTTGCTTTCTTTATACAATCCATTTGCTGCAATAAGAGAGACCGCTGCTGATAAACTGCAATCAGGTTGGTTTTTTAACTGTGGGATCACAATTCAATGCAAAGGTTTCCCTTTTGCAACAGCGTTCTCTGCATCAGGACTTGGGATTGCATCTCTCACTTGTGCTTGGCTCTACATCAAGAAGAACATCCTGTTTTTTAAAGGCTGCTGGGTTCACATTTTTAGCTCAGGAGATGCAGCTTCAGTGCTGAAGGTGCTGTGCTCCTCCGAGATGGTCATTACACCCACCCCCAGCACTAAATCAAACCATGTGTGGGGGTTGGCATGCACATGTGGAGGCAACATTGGTTATATTTTATTGGAGTTATATATTAAACTTTAGTCCCCAAACTCCTATCATTTTCCTAACAAGTTACCACCCTGCGCTCATGCAATGCAGCAGGACTTCTGAAAGGAATATACTGGGCTTTGACACGAAACCGCAGCCGTGCAACCAAGAAGACAGCCAACCCATCCTCTGCTGTCCAAAATTTCCCCACGTAGGGAATACCCCTGCATTAACAGGAACCCTTCAGTGACATTTTACCTGGCTGCATCAACCTCCTGCCACATTTCTGGCAAGCCCTTGTCACCCTTTCACATCGTCAGCTCCTCTCTGATCATATAATTCAGGAGGAGCAGCGCTGGGTCCTGGCCAGGTAGACTTGGCACTCGGTGCCTGGCAGAGATGCGGGCTGTGCCGCCCGCTGCCTTCCCCGACTCCAGCCTCACCGCAAATGGAAATAAAAAGCAATCCAGCTTCTGCCTGCACTTAATACCAGTCGCAGCTGCATCTGCGTATTGTGTTGTACGGCTTCATGTCACTGTTTAAAGGTTGACACATCTGGTCCCAGGAGGAGCTGCAATTAAGCGGCATGTTTCTCTGTTGTTTTTTTCTGGAAACCCAGCAGTTAAACCTCAGCCCTGGTGTATTTAATGGTGAAACTCTGACCGGGTTCAAGCAAAACTTCCCCCAAGATGTCAAGGAACAGAGGGAAGAGTGAGTAGCTTCCAACTCCACTTTCCTCTCCAGCCATCCATCTACCTAGATATTTATTTGATCTTCTGTCACCACAATATCCGAGTGTTTACAGCACACCACCATTCACGCCAAAGCTGAATGAAAATCCTTAATGGGACTTACGTGCTGTGATGCACCACCGGTGCTCACGGTCACCTCCAGTGCATACGAATGAAAAAGAGAGATCCTCTCGTCCCTTGCACTGACAATGCACATGGGGAGAGAGATTTGCTGAGGGCTCCCTGGGTACAGATTTGTGATCTCGGATGAATAATGGTTTAGTTTATTGGAAATTCGCTTTTCATTTTACTTCAATTAAGTGACCAGTGAAATCAATCACATACCTTCTGCAAACACTAAATCTTCCAGAGGGAAAATATTTATCAAGTCCCAAGCCACCAGCTTTAGCCCCCTTATCCCTCTAGCTCTCTGGAATTGCTTTGCAATGTAGATTTAAAAAAAAAAAAAAAAAAAAAAAGGAAAAAAAAAGCGCCAACTTGACAAACTGGAAGTTCAGAGGATAAAAAGCAGATTTTGAAGCAGCAAGGAGAGCTCAATACAGAAACATCCCATGGACTTTAGCAGAGACAAAACCAGGTGGTTATAAGCATGAATCCAACTGCCACTGAGATGAGATAGCTGAGGATGAGCTCCTCTGCATAGAGTTGCTATATTTAGGGGTTTTTTAACATTCCCTGAAATGCATACTCTATGTACAAAACTCCCCAGGCCAGAAGATGGTTGCAATGAAAAGTTTGCTGTTTAATTCTGCAAGACTCCTCCGTATGGCACCAGCAGGAATCTGCCATCAGGGAGCTGAAGCAGAGATGCAACAGCTTTGGCAGACTTGAAATAAACTGGGCTTCTCTTAAGCATCAGGTCATGGTAAAATCTCATCTCATTATACCTCGCCGAGCCTAGCTCACAGTACAGTGGTCAGGGATGGACAGGTTGTCTTCGGCAATACCGCATCAATATTTCTAAGGATTTACACAACCACACCGCCTTTTCATCCCAAAGCTATTGCTTTTGCAAACCATAGGGATCCAGTTCCCATTCCACTTTCAGTTCTCAATTTTTGAGTACTGAGACACTGCAGGACCATCACCCACAACCCAAACTGAGCCACGTGGGGAATTTGCAGCTGTGTCCTCATCCACATCCAGATTTCCTTCAAGTGGGATGAATAGAGAACTGGCCTTCCTCTCCAGGCCCATCTCTAGCTATCCTTGCTCGCATAGGCTGAGGTTTTCTGCTGGATTTGGAAATGCCACCCATGAAACTGATCCTCAGGAAAGTGGAGTGACGGCAGTCATCTGCCTGCTGGCAGAAGATAGCGGACTTCAGCTACCCTGCAACTCAGTCCCTGGAGGGAGCTCTGAGGTATGTAAAGGTCAGAGGAAGGCCCTCCAAACCCCCTAGCACACTGGGGCTTAGATCCTCACTGCCAGCACCCAGGGAAGCAGCTGATTTATAATAATGCAGGCACTGGAGATCTTTTTAAAGAGCTGCTCTTTCTTCAGCTGGTTCTGCACCCTCCTCCCAGCGCCGCCCCAAGAGACACTGTTGAGTATCTTCTCGGCTGCATGGCAAAGGACACAAACCTGAGCTGCAGACCTTGTCCTAAATGAGAATAGTGCTTTACCTTGGGCTTCCCAGGCACAGTGGTGGCATGGCAAAGTGAAAGTAAGAGCAGACTGCTCAGCAGAACCAAGGTCCCTCCTAGGAGCACCCGGGCTATGTCACAATGGAGGGATCTTCTGTGTCAAAAAGGCTTTCGAGAACAGAGGCATTTTGGTGAGGGAAGTCTTTCCTAGCAGCTGCGTAACAGCCTCTAATCAAATACAGCTGAGAGAAAATGGAAACATTTGGGGAGACTAGTGTGGATGAAGCAGAAACATTAAAAAATAGCTGTCTTGGGAAACACTGTGTGCAAACAACACTCAGTTGTCCCATTGACCAATGCACAGGGCATCTGAGTGAAAACACAGTTCCCATCTTGCAGGCACAGACAGGCTGATTCCTACAAGAAATCCTATGCTAGGGACTTGACCCAAGGCATGGAAAGTCAGAGCGAGGTTGTCCTTCAATTTTAGTTGGCCTTAGACTGGTCGCCATGCAGGCACTGTGTTAGACTGCTCACAAGGACCCGGGGAGCACCGACCTGACCTGGGACACCCATCACGTGTCATGGTTTCTCCTGCTTCTCCCAACTGACCAATTCCTGGGATGGGGGATGGAAATGGTCAAGCAAAACAGATCAGAGCGCTGGGAAGGACCAGCAGCCACCACCAGACAACACACAGGCACCAAAGCTGTTTGGACATGATGGGACAGAGGCTGAATAAATCAATTCAAAATCAACAAGGAGAAGCTTGAGGGCAGGAACATGAGTTTAAAATGCTGCTCAGTGATTAGAAAGGGCTTTCAGACGGGCAGAAATCAGCAGCACGGTGTCAGAAACAGCTGAAATGTGTTGTTACACACAGGAAGACAATGGAGCCCAGTCCTACCAGAGCTCCCGACCCAAGGATGCAGCCTTCTGCAGCCCCACATTCCCATGAGATCTAAGTGACTCTCCTCTCGCTTGCTTTGTCCTAACTTTAATCACCCATTTCCATCCCTCTGCCCCCCTCAATAAACCACTGATATGATGATTCCTTGCTTCACATGCCAGTGTGTAGCAACCATATCCTCATTCCCCATCCCACAACACCTCTGCATCTATTTTTATGATGTTAATACAAAGCTTTTTTCTCTCTGAAGCTGCACTGGTCACACAGCATTCTTCAACCCTTACTGCCTTCGCAAGCTTCAGCCTGCCCATGCAACCCCCAGCACCACCTGGCAAACATATAGAAACATAGAATCATAGAATGATTTGGGTTAGAAGGGAGCTTAAAGATCATCTAGTTCCAAGCCCCCTGCCATGGGCAGGGACACCTCCCACTAGACCAGGTTGCTCAAAGCCCCATGCAGCCTGGCCTTGAACCCCTCCAGGGATGGAGCAGCCACAGCTTCTCTGGGCAACCTATTCCAGTGCCTCACCACCCTCACAGGAAAGAATTTCTTCCTAATATCTAATCTAAATCTCCCCTCTTTCAGTTTAAAACCATTACCTCTCATCCTATCGCTCCACTCCCTGATAAAGAGTCCCTCCCCAGCTTTCCTGTAGGTCTTCTTTAGGTACTGGTATATGGTTCTGTGTCTTCTCTTAAATTATTAAAACCCAGTCTTGAGCCACTGGCATTAATATGTCAATCACAATTATGATGCCAGATGACAAACCCTGGGATAGATCCTCAAGAAATTAAAGCCCAAAAGCCACTCATAGTATCCTACCCCAAAATAGCCGACTGACTCCGAGAATCTATCATGTCATGGCAAGTTTACACACAAACAGATTTTTGCTTTTTGTGTGCAACCATTGCAAATGTCTGCTCTAAAACTGCCAGTAATCCACCTGCCAACTGCTCTCCACACATGGCGAGGTCCATCCATCACCGTGTGTGACTATTACCGCAAGCTTCCCCACCACAGTGATCTGGACCCTGTGGGAAGTCCATGCAAGTCTCCATGGAGTGAGACTCAGAGTAGACTTGACGTTATTGGGAAACAGTGAACACATAGACTATATTCAACTGTGCACATATTGCTTTTGCCTTGACTCTTTCCACCTCTCCTTTCCCTCCCCACAGCTTTGTCCTAACTCTTCCCCTCTCAGGCATAGATATTAAAGTGCAGGAAGAGAGAAACAGGGTCATTTAGATCTTAGTCTAAATCTCCTAAAAGTATTCTAATCCCAGCCCTAGTTCACATGAAGACAAACCCAAATTCTCCCAAAGAGGTGTCCACAGCTGGTCTTAAAACCCTTCATATCATCTCTGTGTGCTTCACTTAATACTCCTCCATACACAACAGCTGAAGCACTGGAGAATATTGTGACCCGGTGCTTTTTAGTCTCCGGTCCATAGGCAACTTCTATAGCCACACAAAAAGGTGACAAAGAAAATCAAATTCATACACAGATACTATAAGGAAAACATTTTGTGTGACATCCTTAATAAGACAGTTAGGGTCCATAAATCCAAGAACTTTGAAAATGCCCACAGAACAGTTAATACCACTCAAGTTGTTTTGAGAGCCTAAGCTGGATTTGGCCAGGATGCTTAGGTTCCTAACCTCAGTCTGCTGGCTTGGGCTGTGGGGTACTATTGATTTAAAACAACCATAAAGAGGTCACGATTGATATTTTAACAAGTCTAGTTTACCATCATGCCAAAACACTAGTGCAATCCAGACTGCCTCACTCTGAGAGGTAAATGCCACCTACCCAGTTCTTGCACAGCTCCAGCTTCTCCCACTTTGGGGTTTCAGGGCTCCTGTCCAAATACCAGCCTAGTCCAAACACTCTTAGCTTAAAGGTTACAGCAAAATTAATGCTTTGGGATCCCTAACTTCAGCTAAGTACACTGCTTCCAGCAAAACTGCTTGACTGAGGACCAAATAAATCCCTTGCACAACTCCAATAAAGCAATTCCAATGGGCAGAAAGACTTTAGAGATTTATCTGGTTTCAGGACAAGGTCATCTTTTCATGCAAAAATCAGCAACTTTCTTGTGAATCTCATTTAGGTAGCAAGAGATTAACAATTCATTTCAATTCTTTATGGATCTTCATTCATTGCTTCCTGCAGACAGAGGTTCCGCCAGGCGTGTCCAGTTATGTGTTTTTATCAATGGTTATTGATGTTTTTCAATTACTTCTGTGACACTTTTTCAAATACATTTGTGTGTGGAAAGCACTCGATATAATCCCATCCCAGCACTTTCCAAGCTGGTATCCTCTTATTGCTGAGCTGGGCTCACGTCTCTGCAGTTGGTACAGCAGCTCTTCGCTGCTCAGCCAACACATCCCTTAGTGCCAGCTCATGGACATGCTTATTGCTAGAATAACTCCAGATGTCTCTGGAGAGGCAACTAGTACAGATTTCTGTGATGATCAAAGGGCTGGAGCACCTCTGCTATGAGGACAGGCTGAGTGAGTTGGGGTTGTTCAGCCTGGAGAAGAGAAGGCTCCAGGGAGACCTTGTAGGGGCCTTCCAGTACCTAAAGGGGACCTACAGGAAGGATGGGGAGGGACTCTTGATCAGGGAGTGTAATGATAGGACACAGGGTAACCACCTCAAATTGAAAGAGGGTAGATTTAGATTGGATATCAGGAAGAGATTCTTTACTGTGAGGGTGGTGAGGCACTGGAACAGGTTGCCCAGGGAAGTTGTCAATGCCCCATCCCTGGAGGTGTCCAAGGCCAGGCTGGATGAGGCTTTGAGCAGCCTGGTCTAGTGGGAGGTGTCCCTGCCCAGGGCAGGGGGTTGGAACTAGATGATCTTTAAGGTCCCTTCCAACCCGAACCATTCTATGATTCTGTGTGTGATTCTGTGATTTGGATCGGATATCTCAAAAGCATCCCTACGCAGTGACATTTTCTCTAAACGCCTTTGTAATCACTGTATCCACGTCCTTGAATTAAGACCCTTGCAACAATATTCCCAAAGTGTGGTTATTCTGCCTCTTAGCCCTTCCCTCCAATAGTTTTTTCTTTCCCTGCCTTTACTGCCTATTCTTTTTTACTAGTTTCTAGAACTGCAATTGCATTTTCTTTGAACAACCACACTATCGTACTAAAAGAAATCTCCTGGCATCTCTACACTTATTGCTACCGAATGTTGTCCCACACTGGAATTTATGCAGAGAATATTAAATAATTATAAGGTATGTTGAATGAAGACCTTGCTTTGAAAACAATATTCCCACAATCTGTGCCCCCAGCTTCCAAGCAGCCCGGCAGTCTAGCCAAAGTGATCACTTCTTTCATCAAACTTTCTGCACACCAAGAAATGACAAATGAAACCAGACCTTGGCACTTTCCATTTTGCCTTATTTCTCTGGGAAGAAACTCAAAATCTGCTGTAACTGCTCTACAAGATATCCATACAAACCCCCGGATCCTATGTGTGATCGTTTCAAAACACAGTGCATTTCATCCAAAGAACCAAATGTCCTCATGGAAACTACACAGCTAGCACAAAACCGCAACCCTACCACAAAATGAACTAAAACAGAGCACAAACAGAACTGACAGGAGGAACATTTTTCACAGAAAATAATCCTTCTCCAATTTTTCATTCCTGACCGTTATCGTAAGTTTATGAAATATCTTCAATTTAGGGAACTAAAATCCCTGGTTCGGCTGAAATTAAAGACTATGGACTACACAAAGCCATTGGTTTTATGGCCATCTACAGCTATGCAGATGGCATCTCCCTTCTGCACTGGTCCTAAAAACATTTTTTCTCTCTCTCCCACTGTGGCTACAGAACTGCCTCCTCCACTATTTCTACCACCCTTCTCGGCTTTTCAGATGCTAATTGCTTTCCTCACTAAATTGAAGGCTTAATTAGATTAAACGAAGAACAATAATTGCGTCTAACTAGTATTTAACTGGGATTTTGCTTTTCCTTTTGAGATCTCATGAAGAGATTCCTATACAAAACTGGGCACCCATTTCTTTTCAATTCTATCTGTTGATTCAATAGAAGATATTTTACCTCTTCTTGCAGACCCGACACGCTCATATCCTTCCATCTGTCTGGATACAGCATCACCACAGCTAAATCCACATTAATCATTCAGAAGATCATATGTATATTGTTATTGTACCCGCCGCTTTTGTCTTTGGGTTGTTTTATATACAAGGGAAGTGGACACAACTAAACAAATAATAAATTAGACACACAATTGTCATAATTGCATTCAGTATTTTACAGTACTTGCCACTGATGGACACCGGAAGGGATTCCTTTAGCAATATCAGCGAATTAAGGTTATTTTCCAATAAGCTGAACACAAAAACAGAAGGGTTACTGGTGGAACAGTCAAACCCTGAAGGTCAAGACAGGCACATACCTGAGAAGACCAGTTCAAATAGCTTCAGCCCTCACCTCCACCTTCAATATCTGGATGCAGGCTGTATCTCAGGCATCTATACCATGGAGATGTGTGCTGGCTGCAGCAGTTTTTCTAGGTAAGCCGCAGCAGCCCTGTCCTTGGCAAAGCCTGGCAGGATCCATCAGAAGCTAGAAGCTACTTTCCGACTCAGACAGAGACAACCACATCCCTCTTTGATGCTGCCGCAAATTTTAATTGTTAATAAGGAAACGAGCAACTGGCTGAGGCCCTTCCTGACTCTCTTTTCCCATCCCACTTCTGCATACTTAGGATTATACTGAACTTGGCAAGAGCCCCTTAAGGGAGGAATAGACATTGTTTAGGATCCTCCTTTTAGCGATCTGTAGGGATCAAAGGTGGCACTCTGAATAATGCAGTACATCAGCAAGACGGCAATGCTTCTCCCAAAGAAAAAGCCATAGGGTGCAGAAAAAGTCAGGCATTCTTCTGTGTTTGGTCTGGTACACTCTGCATAGCACCCTCCTGCCAACAGCTCTAGAAATGGGGTACAATAAAGAAGCTGTTGTCTGCCAGAAGGTTTTGCTGAGGAATAGGAGTGAATATGAGTGAAGGAGTATTATTTATGCAAGCTAAAACAGAAGCTGAAGAGGTCTAAATCCTCTGGATAATCAAAATTAGATTAAATTCTTGGTGTAGGACCCAATTCAAAAAAAATTGTAATTACAATGAAATGCTATACAGTAAAAGCATTTTTTCTTACAGGGCTCTTCTATCTTGAAAGATCCCCAAGTCACAAGTGGCATGTGGTTTTCTCCAGGATGGGATGCAGCGAATAAAACAGATTATTATCTAGCTGGAAAGAGGGGAAGCAGAAGAAGCAGAAAGAGACTGCAGTTTGGGCTAGGACACGCAGGCTTATCCTTCCCTGCTCTCAATGCCTACAGATAAATCACCAGGCAGCTCCACAGCAAATGTATGAGAGTCAAAGAGAAATCATCACAAGTGGACATAATGTACCCTGCCCACAGGACAATGTACCCTGGTTAGCAAATTTAACCTCTTGCTGTCTCTAGAGGTTTTTCTGGAAGATAGCCACAGCTATCAAACACACTTGACTTTGGTCAACTATGAGACCAGAAGGGGAAAACAGTGACTCCGATTCACACTAAAGCCTCCTTACTCTGCCCAGTGCTCTAAAATAGATATAAAAAAGATGTAAATATGATCAACAACCATCCCAGTCAAGCTCTGTCCTGTTATCCAGAACAGGGTAAGGTGGCCTCAGCGCAATAAAAGACGGGCTGACATAGGACACTCAAAACCAAGAATAATTCCCTGAGCAAAACTCTCATCGTCTCTTTCTCTACTTGTTTTGTACCTCTATAACTTTGTCAGCTTCGTGTTCAACTCACGCACGGTGACGTCCCTGGTTCTCACACTGGCCAAGAGGACATAGAATCATAGAATCATAGAATCTTCATGGTTGGAAAGGACCTTTGAGATCATCGAGTCCAACATCTGCCTTTCCAAGACAGACCGATGGACTGGGAGACCGATGGATTTTGTCTTGGTGTGCCCATATAAAAACAGGTCTCAACAAAGCCATTTTAGAAGGCTGTGCTCCACACTGGTTTCCTCCACGGGAAAAAACAGGCTTGTCACCTCTCCCTCCTGTGGTCTGGAACAGCCACTGCTTGTTTACAAAGTTTCTGCAGTTTTGCTTAATTTAGAGCAGGCTCTTCTGGTGAGTGTCGCCAGTTCCACTTGGCTGGCTTTGATGAGTGCAATGTGACTTCTGGGAACTGAGACAACCCTTTCAAAGCACTGTTTCTCTGCTTCTTTCTCTCCCTGAAGCATCTTCTGGGTGGAAGGAGGAGAGAGGAGCGAACGCTGTCGGATCGAAAAGTACACAGTCATTTGCTAACTGGCCTCAGGAATGGGTCACTACCCAAGGCCTGAGCGACCAGAGGCATTCAAGTCCTTGCTTGACAGCAAATAGCTTAAAGAAAACAACATTTACATCTTCAGAGAAATCAGTGATAACTCCAAGTCAGATGCTTCCAGGGACAGCAGTAGTCCCCATCCCTAGGGCAATTAAAACAAAAGTTTCATCTTCCCTGTTTGAAGACTGTTTGAACCATGGCACGGAAAATAAAAAGATTTCCTGCTGAATCACACAAACTTGGTAACCAACACTCAAATAGAAACCCCATCTCCTACTCTCTGCCTCATCCCTCATTGTTTCACATGTCTCTTTTTACACTGTCTTACACGTTTGATGTGTTGGCACTGGCAAGGTCAATGGCTCCAAATCTCATGTCTCACATGTTCTTTACAGTTGTCCTTAAAGAGGAAAGGCAAGAAACACAGCTAAAAGCAAGGATGCAGATCTTACATTCAACACAGTGACCGGTAATGACCCACATGCCTTTATCTTCTCTAGCTATCTGTGGTGTGCTGCAGCCACGCCCTGGCCATACAAACATGGATTGTTGCTGTGTCACTAGTATGTCCTGCATTTGCAGCATTAACTGCAGACTCCTTTTGCGCTGGGATCCCATGGATCCCATCTGGACAACCAAATGGATCCACCTGGCTGGCCAGGCTTGATGAGGCTCTGAGCAATCTGATTTAGTTAAAGATGTCCTGCTTACTGCAGGGGGGTTGGACTAGATGACCCTTCCAATCCAACACATTCTATGATTCTATGATCTTTGACCTGACACTCAGATTAGACCAGTACGTGCTGCCCCAGTGTGAACAAGAGGTCATGATACCCTCCTGAAGATAAAGCAGTATTTGGGTTCAACAGGGTCTCTCCCATTGATCCTGCTCCACCAGAAGGGCTCAAACACAGCCTCAATGCATGATCATGTTTGGTCTCCTGGTCTGAAAGGGAAGAAACTTCAGAGGTTTGCCAGTGTGGGTAGTTGGAAACCGCATGACATGAGCCAACTTAGGAACAAGTCTCCATCAGAACAAAGCTGGAAGCAGTGGTGTGGAAGGGAAGGATGTTAGCAGGAGGTATCAGCAGGCCCCTGAAGATCGAGGGAGCACTAGTGAAGAAATATGCCAAGATCCAAAGCAAAAAGCGTCAGAGCCTGCAGCTGTAGGCTGGAGACCTATTTTGTTTTGAAAAGCTGTCCACCTCCGCTGGCTTGATTAAGGAGTATTAATTAGCCAAGCAGTGAGCACCAGTGAATATACTGACCAAGGTTTGACCACTGTCTACAGAAGAAGAAAAACTGATATGAATGCTTTAGGGAAAAGGGGATATAGCTGGAAATCAACATAGTCCTGTTCCGTGGCACTTGTCTGTCTCCCTCTCCGCCTCATCCTCTCATCAAATACTTAAGAAAACCTCAGAAGACTGGTCTCCTTTTCTTCCCTCTGGCAGACTGTACTTCCTCTTTATTCACAATGACTGTAATTGTATTATTTCCATAACAACAGACTGTGAGATCAGAGAGCTGCAGATGATGGGGTGGAAAAGGAAACCAGCCAGGTAGATGGTCTTAACCTCTTTGTGCTCCTTGTGTGATGGATGGGACTTCTCAGGAGAAGCAACACCTAAACTACCCCATGAAATGTCACTGGAGCTACACCAATATACTCCAATCGAGACCCCGGCTCATGCTCACAAACACCTAAGGAAGGAGTGGGACCATGTGCAGCCTTTCTGCAGGTGATGACAGGGATAAATGAGGAGATGGACCCTGCCATATACAAAGGCTGTTGTTCATGAAGCCCTTTCTGCACGCACCAAACATGATGCACATGCTTTGATTTGTGTCACTGTGAAGCCCATTGTCTTTACATAAAAACTGGAGCAGGTCAGAGTCTCTCCAGAAAGCAGCAAAGAGCCTCTTTCTCTGGAGTGGCAGGGCAGGATTTGTGGAGTGAGCAGGCGGGGAGAGCGTACGGCCCCTCAGCAGGAGCGTCCACCCCAGCTCAAGGGGTTGCAGAGCATCAATGCTCTTTAAGGGAACGGTAAGTGACAGGAGAGGATGTCACCTCGCAAAGCAAAAGCTGCCTCAGTTTTCTCCCTAAATCATTTTGTCCCTTTCTGTTCAAGGCTTTGAAGGTATTTTACATTGCCACTGGCAGAGGAGGGAAGAGGGGAGAGGAGATACTGGTAACAGCAATCATCAGCCCCTAGAAGAGGCAAGAAGCATTAATGCACCGAGGAGAACATGCCAAGAGCTGAACTAAGAAGCACCAGAGTCCATAGCCAGAGGGAGGGGAGCTATTTTGTTCTGAAAAGCTGTCCACCTCCGCTGGAGTGAGCAGAAACAGTTGTCACTGGTTCCACGAGCAAAGAGACGGCAGGAGCCGAGGGCTATTTCCTGACTTGTCCGCAGTCACGCATGACAGACACATGCAGGAAAAGCATTGGCTATGTCCCCTCTTCACCTTAATACTGCACATGGACAGAAAAAGGACATCCCAAGGATGTATAGGTTGGGCAGAGCAGCCTGGCTGACAAGGTGTTACTAAACCAAGTGTGGATACGGCTCTAAAAAACAGAAGTCACAGCAGCAAACAGTCCTGGCTCTAAGGTGCAATCACAACATGATACCAGCATCCATGTTGCAGGGACTGGACTCATAAGGCACCTTGGAACTTCAACCAAGGTGGTTCCCCGTGACATTGGCCAGCAGGGACAGCCATGGATTGCTCATGAGCAAGTTAGTAGTAGCATTAGGCTAACGGTTGGACTCAATGATCTTAAGGGTCTTTTCCAACCTAAATGATTCTATGATTCATGCAACAGGCTGTGGCTGTGCCCAATGCTTATGCGGGAGCAGAATAGATCATTTTTCATCCTACTGCATTCCCAGTCAGAGTTTTCCCCAGCAAATAACAGACACACACAATTAACTTGAAAAGAAAAATATCTCTAAGACGCATCCGGTCAGAGAGATGACTGGCTATTTTGTGGCTTTCATTTAGGGACTGGATAAGGGGGAGGGGGTGAGGGGTGTTTTTAATAGCTCATTAGATAGTTTTCTCAAGCAGTCATTAAAAATCCGCTAATTATCCCATGGTCTCAGTAAGAAGAAGAAAATCTCTCCCTCCGGATTATTCCGGCGCTGGTGAAAAATCTTCAAGGCCAACAAGTTGCCACTTTCAAACTTTGAAAATAAACCCCAGGAATTAACCTCACATTTGGATTCTCATTGTTATCACTTCTGCCTTGCAAATGGTTCCTAAGTGATCAGATGTGAGTGGGCTTCCCAATGAGCTACACCCAAACCAGATGCTTAAATGACAAAGTGATGAAGGTTATAAGGATTACTGGCCCTCGTGTCAGAGTTTAACATGGGTCTGGAAGAGCAGACAAAAGAACAGGCATTGTGATGGACCTTGGCAGCACTTGCACTAGCACCAGCAGTGTCTACTGGAGATGTGACTATCAGCTCAGTCCATTTGAGCTGTGTTTCTGCAATACAGGAGATGCCCAACTGGGTGGTTTGATTCAGAGGTCAATGTTGTCCCAGCAAGATCCAAGAAGGTGGATACCCCGCACCCCTGCTTTGGCAGGCAGTACTTAGCCGCAGACCGCTTGACAGCAATCCTGAATAATCTGTCACTTTGTGCTAGCACTTAGCTTCTGAGAGCATGGATATGGCTCAGCCCCTCTCATGTAGTGATCATGGTAGCATTGACCTGGGCAGACTAGTTAAAGCCAGCAAAATTCAGGCTCCTTGAAAATATTGGCGCAGAGCCTCTTGGAAGATGGTTCTGAGGCTTCATTTTAAATCAAATTAGTCGTTCAATCTAACTTCATCACATGAAGGATTTCCCTTTTGAGATCTGTGTTATTTATAAAAGTCCATACCTTACTGCTCAAGGCACTTCTGTGAGACAAGGCGAGAGCTGAGCGTCAGGAATTTCAGGCCTGCAGAAGAGTCTCATTCACTGCCCTGGACTTTGGACCATCAGGAGTCAAGAAGCTGTGCACCCAAGTTTGATGTCAGCTGAAATCCCTTTTGACTCTGGAGAAAAGGAACATCCCCATTTGGGCACCCTCAGAGTTTGGAGCCCTCCTCAAGCCTCTCCTGATGTCCTTCAGACACAGAGGATGGCACCACCGAGCTAGCATAGGGTTGTCTCAAAGCTCCTTACCAGCACATGCAAAAAATAACTCTGCCCCATCACAATGAGGAGTGGGGCAAGAGGATAAACTGGTGAATGCATCGCCTCATTAGCTTACACCTACAGACAGCTCTGAATGCTCATTTTAAAGGTTGCAACCTATTTGCCAGCAGGTTCAATGATGTGGTAAGGAGACACATAGAAGAGGGTCACAACTGGCTAAGGAATACCCATATCGGTTTGTAGGACAGAGTTGAGAGCAACCTATGAGGACGGCAGGACCAGTAGCAATCAGACCAGAGCAGAACCAGTAGCAATCAGACCGGAGCCACAGAAGCAAAGCACAGAGTATTTGGCAGGTTGTTAGAATCTTTCACAAGGACAAACTGAGCCAGCAAAGCTTATTCATCATGACAAAATAGCATATTGACTTAGACTCCCCAAAGAGAAAGGCATTAAAACAAGCAAACAAATAAAAACATTGCTCCTGAAAAAAACCCTTAGGATTTGTACTGTGTAAAATGAGTTGCAAATCCCCAGAAAGCTGGGGGATTCAGGTAAACAGAACAAAAGCAAGGTCCTACTTAGGAACCTGGCTGGAAGACAGGAGTTGGAATTTCCCAACTCTGAAGAAAATTACTCTGTTTTTTTTATGAATAGAAGTCAAGACACTGATCTTTCTCATAACTGAGAACTGATTCTCCTCATATCCTCCCTACTGTCCCTTTGCTGTACTGAAACAGAGAAGGAACAAATATCAGCTCATTAACACCTTTTTTTTTGGAACACCAATGAGTTCCTGGGGATTCCCCATTTGACTGCTCAGCTCAGGAAACCTAAGGAAATCATGACACGAGAGGGTATGGCTGCAGGCCAGAGACCACTTCATCACCCGGGTGGCAGAGCAAGAACGGTACTCCCTCATAGACAATGAATTGAGACAAAAATGAAGAGTGAGGATGTCTCTGGGGGCAGCAAAGCAAACCCACAGACTACCCCAGAGAAGACTTCCAAAGCAAAACACAAAAAGATTTGAAGTAGCCATCGTGTGCATCGCCTGGGATGGAAGAGAGAGCAGGTCAATGTCATGTGAAACCATGGCTGCTCACCTCGTCTCCTCTCCTTCACGCTCCCCAGCAGAACCAGGAGAGCTGCAGGAGGGGGTCCAGGCTGTTCCCAACCATCATTCCTAAGCCCTGCCATCATCTCCGAACACATGTTTGGGGATGGCATTTAGGGCATTCCAGTCCCAGGCTTCACACAGTTCATCTGTTCGCTTGCAGTTAACATGCAAAGATCCTCAGAGGAGACCAGGAGGAGAAATCAGCTTTGGTGCTGCTGCCTTCTGCAGAGGGAAACGAGGTCTGCAGGGAGCAGGGGCCCAGGAGGAGCAAAGGAGCTCCTGGAGGAGCTTTAACTGTGAAAGGCATAGAAGATCCCAGCCAAAAAGCAGGGGGAGGGATGGAGGGAGAGTAGACCAGTAGAGTGGCGTGAGGGTGCCTAAACACGGCTGCTGATGCAGGCGAGCCAGTTTCTGTTTAAATATGTTTATTCAAGACTGAGCCTGGAGTCTAACTCAATCTCCTTCATTAATGTCTGTGACCAGTTCAGCACGCTTCCAAAATGTGGATGACCCAGAATAGTTCTTATAGATCCACAGACTTTCTGAAATGGGCTGGTAAGAGGAGGAAGGGAGAGAGCTTGTTGAATTCTCCCTCTCTCTTTTTTTTAAATACTGAATCAACCTGCAGGCTGAGACAACAATAAAAAAAATATAGACTCCATTAAGCTACTTAGAAGAAAAATCACTGCCTCTGGATCGTTGAAGACTGCCAATTTTCTGCCAGTCGCGCTGTATTTGTTCTAGTCTGAGAAAGAAAGGAGGAGAAAGGGAAAAAAAAAAAAAGACTAATAACAGAAGAAAAACAACTGTGTGAAACACATCGAACTAACATGAGTTGCTCTGATTGTATTTCCCAGCAGCTAGTCCTTGGACTGTGTGAAGAGAGAAGAACGTAATGCAAATACGTAATGAAAGCAAGGAAAAGTGCACCTCATACCCCTCAAATAAATAAATAAATAAATCCTGGAAATGGTGGGAGAACAATTTGCCTCTGCGTGAGGCACATGCGCCTGGAGGCAGTGTTTGCAGGGGGGAAGGAACAGAGATTTCTTCCCCATTCACACCACTTCCCCCCCACTGCTCTGGCAGGTGAGGATTCTTCCAACGTCCTCATGTTGACACCAGCCTCTGCATCCCAGTGCCCAGGTCCTGCCTCAGCCCTGGCTTAATGGTTGGTGTAGGAGAATCATAGGATCATAGGATCACAGGATGTGTTGGGTTGGAAGGGACCTCCAAAGGTCATCTAGTCCAACCCCCTGCAGTGAGCAGGGACATCTTCAACTCGATCAGGTTGCTCAGAGCTTCATCAAGCCTGGCCTTGAATGTCTCCAGGGATGGGGCCTCCCCCACCTCTCTGGGCAACCTGGGCCAGTGTCTCACCACCCTCATTGGAAAGAACTTCTTCCTAATGTCTAATCTAACCCTGCCCTGCTCTAGTTTAAAGCCATTGCCCCTCGTCCTATCGCTACATGCCCTTGCAAACAGCCCCTCCCCAGCTTTCTTATAGGCCCCCTTCAGGTACTGGAAGGCCGTTATAAGGTCTCCCCGGAGCCTCCTCTTCTCCAGGCTGAAAAGGGAGAAAACATCTCCCTTAGCATCACATTTTCTAGTAGAACATCCAGCTATGACTTCTTTGAGGAAGGTCTTCTGCAGTATAGCATTAGGCGGTCTTCTCTGTTTTTCTGAGGGATGAGACCTTCCGACTGTGTCTGAGGTACCACTGGGTACACAACTGCCACCCTAAAAGGCTGCAGTCTGCCTAAAGACAGTCCAGAGAACTGCGACAAGACTGATCAAGGTCATGGCAAAAATTTGCTCATGAAGAGGGATTAGCACGGGCTCTGAGACCATACATTTCAGAGAGGAGATGAATGTGAAGGGATGATAAAGGTATATTAGAAAATGATAGAGGGATCTTTTGTTCTTTCTGCCTCATAACACAAGAAAAAAGGACAATTCCACATGAAAAATGGAATTAAAAATGGGGAATCGTAAAGCTAATACAAGGAACTGCTTTTCCCCTGTGTTACATCATCACAGGAACTTTTGGGGCAAAGAGGCTACTGAGACAGAGGAATTTGATGCATTTATGCAGCCTACAAAAACAGCCACTGCTAGGGGAATAGCCAGTAGGCCACCCTACATGAAAATATCTGCCAAGCCATGTAGTTTTGTGCCTGTCAGCACCGAGCAAATCCAGGATACATTCAGGAGATAGCAAAGGGTGCTTCTTCAGCCTTTGACAAAACCGAGTTGTACTCTTCGGGTTCATGCAAACACAAATCCTTTCCCCAGACCCACGGCAGCAGCTCATGGTGGTGAACATCTGGTGGAGTGGCACACAGGGAGGCATTTGCTGGGAGCTGTGATTCATTTGCTTGCCATTCCCTCACCCCTGGTCCCACCAGAGCTGTAGAGATTATAGGAGATAAGGCTAGAGAGGAATGTACCAGGGGCCACATCCAGCCTGAAAATCACCCATCAAACCATTCCCTAACTCATGGTACAGCTCTCAGATGGGACCACATCACAGCCTGTATGTGACACAACATTTCCCAAACTTTCTCCTGACTCCTGGTGTGTTCCCAGCACAGAATAAAAAAGCCCATCTCCCTTCTGTGATGGCTTGTGTGCTGCTGCAAAAAAAAGCAGGGCTGCAACAGGAGTAAGTTCTGCAATGCTGGATGGAGACAAGAGGGAAGTCAGATGCCATTAACGTCCATCCTTTTGCTGATGAAATAATTAGCTGAGTTTTTGGCGTTTCTTTTTTTTCCCCCCTTGATCATACTGGATACAGACTCCTCTGGTACAAAGTACAGTGCCAGGCAGGTCCGGAGCAGATAACAACACCGACAGGTCCAAAACACCCGGGCTACAAACCACCACTCCAAGATACTTCCTCCTAGCTCTATCAAGGCAGATAGCTTTTGGAAATCACTGCAGCAATTTGTCCCTCCTGTAATGGGTCACCTCGGGGGGTTCACGCTTTGCCTACCCTCCTAGCCCTCAGCCCCTATTTACCTCCAGGTGTGGACTGGATAATTTCTCATAGGAACCATGAGGAACCAGGGGTGGAGGTAGGCGTCCACTCTTCTGTCTTTCATCTCCAAACTTCCACCGCTTTCCAGCTGCTCCTTCTGGCTATTTCTCACCTGCTCCTGCCCAGAGGTGGCTGGAGATCGCCACAGCTCAAAACACTCAAATTCCCACGCAAGCTGGAGATGAACCACCCTACTCACAGCCTCCGCCTCTTGGTCCTAACAGCCCCGTCTCCCCAACCCCACTCAGCCCACAGCAGTAAGGAAACCTCCCATCCGATACCAAGAGCAAGCCTCAGGCAACATTTCTCCTCTCCGTCCCGGAGAGCCATGCGCAGAAGCCAGAGAGGTTGGCCAGCTGGGATGGTGCTGGCAGCGGCAGCCTGCAGGCACGCGGAGAAGTCAGCGGTGCTGGAAAAACAGCAGAACAGCAACGGGTTTGGAGGAAGAGAGGAGACAGCTCTGATAAATTAATTCCTCCTTCTCCCTCGACTGCCTCTGCTCGGTCGGCAACTCTCTGAGCTCCCAGCTGACAGCGCTGTCAGGACACGGGGCCCCAGATGGAGATTAGGCACCCGGAGACTGAGATGAGGAGGGCAAGTTCATGCCAGCATCCAGGGCTGACCCAAAGCCTCCTCCAGTGCCTGGCGCTGATCCCACGTGGATGAAGGGGGTCTGCTTCCCATAAGGGTGCTTCCCATCCCATAAGCTTGCCCTGCTCATCCCGGGGGTCGTGATGCTGCCGTTTGGTGGTCCCACTCTGTGGGATGCCATGTCACCCCGCTGACATCTGTTCTCTCCCGCTGCCATGAGAAACCAACGCTGAGACTTCATGCCTGGAAGATCAGGGCTTGTTTTGGCCCTCTCTAGACAAAAATAACAGCAGGAGTCCTACGGTCCCCCCTTCCCCCCGTGTCGGCAAAATAGGACTGTCAATGAAAAAAAGAGCAGAGGGTTATTAGACCAGGTCTCTGCTGGATCCCCAAACACCTCTGCGCTGCACATCATTGCAAAAAACCTTCACCTACACGGGGAGAGAGCAGCGGGTGAAGAGCAGCAAGATATTGTCAGAGAAAATGAGAGTCAACATAACAACAACTGACTTCTGGGGAGCTGCACCCCAGGGTTTCCCTGAAACCAGCTGCCAAATATGAAGAAAAGTCACGGCAATATCTAGCCCCTGGGCTCCTCCTTCTGCCCCACGTGGCCACCCCCAAATGCCACACACCAAACTGCCCCCTCTTTCTTTTATTCTCCCCCTCTGCAAGCAAATAAACAACTCAGTGCCAAGGGGAAAGGACCACAGTGTCTCCCGGCGATGGGCAAAGCCCCCCCGCGAGGGTTCAACCTGCGTCATTCGAGTACTGGAAAAAAGGAAAACAGCAAAGCTCTCGGGGAGGAGAGCTGTGCCGGGGATGGGAGAAGGCTTGAAATTTCTTGAATGTAATACAGAGCACATACGCACGAGCCTGAATGAGACATCCCCTGCCAGCGCCTCCCAGCCTGGCAGTGGTTCAGGTGTCCCCTCGATTCAGGTCCTGGCATCCAAGTCTCCACCATGGATATTTTTTTTTTAATTTCTCCTTCCCTTCTCTCTCTCTCTCTCTCTCTCCCTTTCTGGAAAGCGTTGTACTACGCTGGCAGCCTGCCATGCTCACGTCTGCCTCCCACTTCATCCCCGTCTGCCATTGTTTCCAATCAGTTTAGGAAACAGCGCTGAGAACAATTAGAAAAGATAACGAGGAAGAATTACATAATTACAGGCCACCGAATCCAAAGCATTTTTGCAGGCTGAGCTCAGCCTAAGGGAGGGAGGGGGACTTAATCACACTCTGTCTTTGCCTTAACTTGACTGTCTTACCATCGCCATCACGAGATACCTGGAGAGACGTCCCTTCTGCAGCCGGCCCCTGCAAACTGCCACAAGAAAGAGTTTCCCGCCCAAAAATATAGCTGTCCTGGGCTTGGGAGAGAGGGGTATCTTTCTTTCTCCCATGCTTTATCTGTCTGGGGGAGGTTTCAGATTCATCCCTGCCCAGCTGTCTCCCTGGATCGCATCTGAGCAGCAGACTTCACCGGCGGCAAGAAGGAAGACGCTCAAGGAATTAATCTGCTCTCGAGGTCCCCAGTGAGGCTTATGCAACAGTCCCCAGCCAAG
This sequence comes from Rissa tridactyla, assembly GCF_028500815.1. Lineage (NCBI taxonomy): Eukaryota > Metazoa > Chordata > Aves > Charadriiformes > Laridae > Rissa > Rissa tridactyla. The sequence continues at coordinate 216,300,906 of NC_071466.1, forward strand.
CCAGGCCCCGATGTGCCAGCAGAAAGATATCGCGAAACTGCAAGCAACTGGAGACACCGAGAGGAGCTCCGCACAGTGGAACGAATCTGTGTCCACAGCACATGCACTCCTCTACCAAAACCCTCGTCCCTCCGACCAGCCCTCCTTGCTGCAGGGAGCCGCAGTTCGGGTTGTGTGCACACATCTGTAGCTAACACAGGCCACACACCTGAGCTCTCCCGTCCAAGTCCTGCTTGATATTTCACCTGTGTGGCCCAGGCCACCCATTATTTCAATATTTTTCCAAATTACACGCACAGCAATGCTGTGACACCGGAGTCCGGCTTTCTCCAGGTGGCTCAGAGGTGAAGCGAGGAAAATCCAGCGCTGAATGGCTGCTGTTTGCCCTGCTAAACACCTGCCTAATTTCACCTATCCGGTTCCCCCATTCCTCCCCGCACAATAGGTTCACCACCTGCCACCTCTTGCATTAGAGCTACCAGAGAATACAATGGCAGGAAAGGAGACATTTACCCAGGAGAGCACTGTCTTGAATGCTTTTCTTCGGAGGATTTCAAAGCAATTCTCCCTATCATCATCCTCACGTGGCTGGAGGCAGGGACCGCTATGTGAACTGATATTTGATCTGGCTTCAGAGAAGCCCTAAGCTCACTGCATCTTCCTTGCCATACACGCCAGGGTTGATTTGCTGCTCAGCCGTTATTTCTGGGAGCAGAGAAGCATCTTCAAATTTAAGAATCCACTTATTTGGCCGTAAGCGACTCTTAACAAACATCAGAGTAATTAAAAATCTCCCAAAAGCATGAGATCTGGGAAATGCCTTTGATATTTGCTCTGACTACGAATGCTCTCTCATCCTGACTCAGTGTGTCACAGATGTTAACTGTGAATTCCCCTTCATTCTTTAACCTCCTGAGCTCAGCAAATCCGCCATTACCACATCCTTCCTGATCTAGGTGTAATTCAGAGCTTTTGAAATTAAACCCCTTTCATGACACCTTTGATTGAGACGTTCCTGCAGAAGGACTCTAGGGCTTCTCCGTTGCCTTTTAAGACGCAATGAAAGTGAGAATCCGTCCAAGCTTTGCAGGAGGACTTGAAATTTGAAAACCAGGCATGGGAAATAACACACAATGTATGGATGTACGGGCATTCATATGATCTTGGAAGAGGAGCAAAAGGGCTGGAGCAGTGGCTTCTTGGAGGTTCCTTCTCCAGCTCGGCTGATGGCCTCCTCCAGTCCCCACTTAAGAGGTCTTTGTGGGCAGGTGAAGCGTTAAGAGATCCTTGTACAAAAATACCCATGTTATCCTCTAATATAAATCAGACAGTGCAACCCAAGCTTGGGGAATTACACAGATAAGCGACACAGACATTTCCAAATTAACTCACTCTGAGATTCATCATCGCAGTGAGTATTCAGACCTGGACTCTTATCACATAAATTTAAGGTAACTTAGGAAACTAGTCACCCGATGCTGCTGCATCGGGCAATGAGATGAAGCGGCACCTCTGGAGAGCAGTTCAGACCTAAGGTAGAGACAGACCACCTTTGGGCATGCTGATGGCTCTCCATTGCCCATGAAAGCTCAAGGGTGGCCAGGCAGGTCGCTTACGTATCTAAAGCAGGTGGCACTATGCTTTTTGAGGATGTGGTTCTCAGTTGTTGCAATGATCAACATACGGGGATTGCAGCATGCTTAACTGGAGGGAACTGGCTCTGTCCCAGTCTGGACTGGGACACAAGATGCATTAGTCAGTGAGCAAAACTATCAGCATCTCCATGGTTTTTGTCTGTGGAAGATTAGCCTGAATTTCAGAGAGGGCCTAAACAACAACTCAGTCTGGACATTCCGCTTTGAAATGACAACATTAACCAGCCTGTTTTGCTACATTTCCACCCAGAAAGAAAGCTTGAGCAATCACACAAATTTGGAGATGCCGATAGGAAGTTCTTTAGAACAGGACTGAATGGACACCCTGTTTTAGGGCTCCCCAGCCCCACTCCAGATGCAGTAACATACACAAGCTCTTGCAGAATTTGAAGGACTTGGGATGGGTCTGGGAAAGAGCCAGGGGACTTCCCAGGGAGGGGACAAAAGCACAAGCGGAAGAAACATTCACAAAGGGACGAGTCTGTGTTTATGAATATGCCTCTATGGTTGAAAAGAAAACACAACAGAAAACAAATCAGGGGGATGGTAAAAATAAATAAATAAATAAATAAAACCCCCAATGTATTAAATGAGGGCTGAATGATCTATAAGGAAAATGCTCCTCAAAGCTTTGCACTAGTCGTCCATGGCTTTTCAACACAGCTGCATAGTAACGACTATCACAGGAGCAGCAGTTTTTTGCATGCACTTGAGCAAACTGAAAGACCTCTCCCAAGGTAAGGAGCCCAAGGTAGGGAGGGATGGGGGAAGGAGGAGGGGGTCTGCTTTTGTCTCTCAGCACTTCTTATGGCACTCGCTTGATTTCCCATTGTTCAAAAGATGGCTTCCCATCATTGCCACCATTCACAAGCCAACAAGGTGATAGAGACAGTCATTAGATTAGATGAAGGCCCCGGGGGGGACCCCTCTGATGCAGACCCCTTCAGATGCCACCTAGTCAGGTGCCTTTGGGAGTAGGATTTCCCTGGAATATTCTCCACTGCTCCCTGTAGTGACCAGCACCTTGCTGGTGGTCCATCCAGACCACACTTTGCCGGGATCCCTACAAGCTCTGCCGTGTTGCGGGACAATCCGTGAGGGGCTGCCACTCGAACAGCCCTCCCTGAGCCGAGCAGTTCCTCTTGGTACCTTCCCAGTCCCAAGGGCCCATATGCAACACATCACCCCAGGAGAGCAAATCTCCAACAAAACAACAGCAAAAAAATGAAACACTGAGGAGGAGAGAGGAGGGAAAAACGGTTTCAAACCCTGGACACATCAAGAGACTGTTTCCATGGCAACCTCTCGTTCCTACAGCAGCTCAAGCCTGTTTTAATCAGTGGCAGCATTTGCCAATAAAGTCTGCTGGGGTCCGCACTTCCTTCCTGTGTATCTGCACCGGGATGGATGGAGCGATGCATCCCCAGAGGCAGGGGACACCTTTGGGAAATGACAGTGATTGGTTTTTCCTTGGGGCTTCGGTAGCTGGAGCCAAGCTGCCGTGATACCTACCCCATGGGGGTGCAGGGCAGTGCTCTGGGCACGCAAACCTCTGCAACCATCCTTACACTCACTTCCCCTTCTAGAAAACCTCAATCCAAGCAGCTTCACAGCCTCCTTGACCCGCTGTCAGCAAGTTTAGCCCTTGGTGGCTTGCAAAATTGTCCCAGACCCCATGAGCTGCCAGTGCTGCCTGCAGCCGTGAAACCACGGTGGAGGCAGGAGTAGAAGAAAAGGTCTGGAGGCAGCTGCTGTGGTCGGTACCATACGGTGTGACAACGGGGCTGTACGGAGGGGACACACGGAGGAGATGAATAGCTCAATCCTCGACAGTGGACACAGGGGACCTTGTTTTTAAAAAACGGTTATTTCCACTGATCTAGTTCAAGCGCACTTTGTTCTTTGCTACCCGGAGCCTGCAAGGTGCCCAATTACGAGATGATACCTCATGGCAGTTTTCATGTTGTTTGTAATGCTGTTATTTCTAAGGAGTCCAAGAAGAAAATGTTTAAAATCAGTTCTGGTTCAACTCCAGAACAGCAGGTCTGGTTTAGATGGCTTAAATCAGCTTCCAGTTCAAGTTCACCTCAACTCCCCAGGGATTTCGCGCTGCAAATTTAAATATTGTAACCCAAGCAATCAAAACTGCCTACTGCCCTCAGCCTCAGCTCTGAAGTAGCTCTGCAACAAAAAATCCTCCAGCAGAAAGTGTCACAAATCTTTGTTAAAAATCTTCATGCTCCCTATTTATACTGCATCTGTCACATTGGGGTCTGGATTAAAACTGGACAGAGATTTTGACTTCTATACTATTGCCATCAATCAACAAAGGGTAAGCATTACCCACAGCAAAAAAAACCCAACTTATCAACAGTTCTGAAAAGTCTGAGACGTGCCTTTGTAAAATTTCAAAATTAAAGATGTTATTGCATTTTTGAAGGAATTTTTAAACAGTTTTAAAAATTACAAAAATTAGAAAATATCAAAGCGAGGGGAAAATATTCCATTAAACTTCAAATATTTAACTGGGCCCTGTGTTAAAGCACGACATTCTTTTGGTGCTTTTTAAAATGCCTTTATTTCAGCAGAAAGCTGGAAGAAAATGTTTTAGGTCAATCAAAAGATTTTTTCAGTGTGTTTTTGCTTTCAGCCAGTGAACCTAAAATCAATTATTTGTACATGTATAGCCCTGATCCATGACCAGGACTTCTCCAGTAATTCAAATAAACACGCATTGACAGTAATCTCACTCTGTTTGGGTTTGCTTTCTGCAGATGCTCTAACGCACCAGTTTGCTTTCTGCAGATGGGCCGGTTTAGCACCAGGGAATTTTGCAAGCGTAAACACGGAGCAATCTTCACGGACTGTCTCCGGAGAGCGAATTTTGAACACATTTACCCATCCTGCTTCTAGGAAGTATCTAGGACATACCGCATAAACAAGTGGACTGTCACATCGGACCACCGCAGCCTAAATTTCGTGGGCCTGCAATGAGGTGCCGCACCGAGCTCACCACTTTTTCCGACAGGGATCACCCAGTGGAGCTGATGGGCGGTGGGCTTAAAATGGTGGGGGCTATTTCTTTGCACAACAGGCCGTCATGAAGCTCCCTGCCTCAGGGCATCCTGGATGCTCAAGGTCTGAATGTCTTCAAAAAGCGCCCAGGCGGATTTGGGGAAGAAAAATCCCCTGCAGGCATTAAAATACAGTAGCAGCGTATAAACCATCCCGGCCGCTCCTCATGAATGCCTCTTCTCCACTGGCAAACTCTGTCCCCGATGCCTCCGTGCACCTTCACATCAGCTTCTGCTCACTGTAAATATTTAACAAAGCTCGCTCTCTCCGGAGACCCCCATCCTCAACGCCGCCTCGGCTGAACACTGTGCATCTGAACACCAGCCAAGGTTAACAAATTTGAGGGAAATGTCACGGCTTAGCCCTTCCTTCCTTCTCTGGCACCCTCCAGAGTGTAGATTCATGCTCCACAAGCCACAGGGTGTTGTTGTATTTGTTTTTTCTTGCAGGGAGCTATTCCCATTTAATGCTTTGCCTGACAGCTGCTGTGATTAATAGGTGATGTGCCAAAAGCCACATACTATTATTATTATTATGGCAACATTTAGAGGTCATAACCAAGAGCAGGATCCCATTGTGCCAGGCAGTGTACACTGTTGGAAGTGGTCCCTGACTGAGAAAACGTCCATCTAAGTAGGCATTTCTGGGAATGGGGGGAAAAAAATGTACAAAAATTATAAGCGCTGTGGGTTTTTTCTACAGTATCATGCACAAGGTAAGCAGGAGAAGAGAATAACTCCAACACCCTGACCCAACATGCTGGGGATTAACTTTCATGCATAATCATTCTACCATTGCACAGGGTACATGCATGGGTACAAGGGTTTTGGTCAGTAGGTTAAATTGCATCTGCAAGGTTAGACTAGCACACTCACGGGAAATAAAAAACAAAACAACCCAAAACAAGCAAAAAAACACAAAATTTTGTTAGTCAGTGTTAGAAAGCCATGCCTTCGGTATAGACTTGCTAGTACATCCTGGAGAGCTCAACCTTTCCTCTTTAACATGCGTGTTACCAGAGCAAACTGCCTTATTTTCTAAAAAGATGAACCTACACACCAAGCCAAGTGATTCGGCCAACGTTTCGGAGCAATTTGGTGGCAAGGGAACAAATAAAACCCTGAAGTCATAACAGCTTGCCAATGTGTTGTCACCTAGATCCCACAGATAGCTCTGGGAAATGCAACATCCCTCAGCTGCCTGTACCCTGGACCTTACTGGAAGTCTGCTGGCCTCCAAGGTGGAGACTACAGCTCCTGCTCAAATTTTGTCAGCTGCTGAGAAATGGAGATTCAGACGCTCAGTTAGAGTAGAGGAAATATTATGTGGCCTACATCCACATAGATGAATTCCCAAATTCATTCAGTTGCATAGCAGGGCTGGGTAGTATGCTATCTCCAGCTATTTGGTTGTCTTTGAGTTCAGGTATCCTTCCAACCCCAGTAAGACATTGTTGTTTAGAGGGAGAGAAACAACAACTGAAAGAATGAATCACAGAATCACAGAATGGTAGTGGTTGGAAGGGACCTCCAGAGATCATCCAGTCCAACCCCCTGCCAGAGCAGGGTCACCCAGAGCAGGTGGCACAGGAACGCGACCAGGTGGGTTTGGAATGTCTCCAGAGACGGAGACTCCACCACCTCTCTGGGCAGCCTGTGCCAGGGCTCTGCCACCCTCACAGCAAAGAAGTTCCTCCTCATGTTGAGATGGAACGTCCTATGCCCAAGTTTGTGCCCGTTACCTCTTGTTCTGTCCCTGGGCACCACTGAAAAGAGCCTGGCCCCATCCTCCTGACACCCACCCTTTAAGGATTTATAAGTGTTGATAAGATCCCCCCTCAGCCGTCTTTTTTGCAGACTGAAGAGACCCAAATCCCTCAGCCTTTCTTCATAAGAGAGGTGTTCCAGTCCCCTAATCATCCTGGTAGCCCTTTGCTGTCCCCTCTCCAGCAGTTCCCTGTCCTTCTTGAACCAGGGAGCCCAGAACTGGACACAGCACTCCAGGTGCGGCCTCACCAAGGCAGAGTAGAGGGGGAGGATGACCTCCCTCGACCTGCTGGCCACACTCTTCTTGATGCCCCCCAGGATGCCATTGGCCACCTTGGCCACGAGGGCACATTGCTGGCTCATGGTCATCCTGTTGTCCACCAGGACTCCCAGGTCTCTTTCCACAGAGCTGCTCTCCAGCAGGTCACCCCCAACCTGTTCTGGTGCATGGGGTTATTCGTCCCCAGGTGCAGCACCCTATACTTGCCCTTATTGAATTTCATAAGGCTGCTCTCCACCAAGGAAGTTTCCACAGAAGTGGAAACACAGGCATTAATTATTACTTAAAAGATGCAGTTCCTGGCAAGCTGGAAGCTCCTCATCACCCCAAAGTATTTGATTGGCAGACTTGGTTCAGGCTTGCGCCTGAACCCTGTGTGATTTCGGGGACTGAAATCTGAACCCTGATATCTGCCCGTATCCGCTTCTCAGCACCATTGTACAATTGATGGACTTTTCAAGTCTTCCTGGACACCTGTGTTGTCAGCATTGGGAAACGTAAAAATAAGACACAAAACCAGGCTACCAACCAGACACACTCTTAGCTGGACCCAGACTGGGCAGAAAGAAACCTGGATACCTGAGGACATGGCAGATTAGTTTTAGGATTTGTCCTACTTTCCCCTTCAAGGAAATTACCGGGTGAAAATGGACAGAGGAATGTTCTCCCTCTGAATCCATGAATCCACCCTAGAGGCAGCTCTCGGCCTTTCTCCAAAGCCCTGCACAGAAGTGGAGACCTTGCAACCCACCCAGAACTAGTGCAAAAGCTCAAGAGGGTGTTCTCTGAATCTCTTAATTCAATTTACCTTTTTCAGACCCACCGCTTACAGACCAGTCCATGCAGAAGCTGTTTTGTTCCCAAGTGCTGTTACGGTATGATTTATTCATGACAACATGAGCTGCTTTCTGCTCTCTCAGCCTTGAATCTCTACAGGCAAAGGATCAGCAAGCGCAGCTCTGCTACCTCCCACCCTCTCTTGCCATCCTCTGCTCTTCCCATCTCATGATGGCCAAGACCAGCTCCTGATCCCATTAGCTCCGTGTTATCCGCGTGAAGGTCTGAGATCTCACGTCACCTCCTTCGCTCCCAGGAGCAAGCAGCTTTCGTCTTCATGTGCAAGGCAGTCAGATCCAGAGTAAACCCTCTACCCAGGGTTATTTCCAACCCCACGCAAAGGAAAAAGAACTGAAAAGAGTGAAAGGGGGAAGGATTTCTGAAAATGCACCTTGCAGCACATGAACGACTGGTATGGTGCTATTGATTGGTGCTCCTTTCTAAACCCAACAGGAATAAATCCTCCGCTACCGCACAGCACTGGGATCCCTGTATGTTTTTTTATTAAGTAAGAGCCACCTTCATTTCAAAATAGAATAAATAAGTAAATAAGAGCAGCGCTACAGAAAAGCTGCCTTGGATCCTGGTGGGATATTACATTTCTCTGGGCCTGTCAAACCACGTAAGCTTAACTCCGCATAGGAAATTACATTACGATACACAACAGCCGACTCTGGAAAGAAAGAAAGTTGTCCCCCAATAAAACCCAATTGGCTTCTTTTTGCAGCGCTGTCTCTGAACTAACCAGCCTGAAACTGCCTAAAAAGAGTCTGACATGTAATTTATACTATGGCGGAGGATAATAATTTCATTTAAAGAGGAGAGATCGTCAACTGAATCAGAAAACAGTTACACCTGTGGAAGACGTTTAATATGATAACAGTTCTGGGAGAGTGAAATAAGTAATTTTCCCTCATATACTTCTACTTTAAAAAAAACCAACCGAACAAAAAAAAAAAACCAAAACCAAATTCACCACAACTGCAATGCTACCGCATGGCATCAATCAAATATCTCCCACACGGACAGTTATTAACTGTCCCTTGTTTGTGCAAAGGACAATCAAATAAGAGCCGGGCCTTGGAAGTACTTCTGAGTTATTGGCTTTTCCACGCTCATGAAAAAGTCATCATGTTTATCTCTGTAAAAGAAAAAACCTCTTCTTAAAAAAAAATAAAAAAAAAATAAAAAAAACCTGACAGCTTGAAGGCAAGAGCCGTGTGGCATGCTAGAGGAGAGGGGGAAACAGCACGCAGGGCACAAAGCCACCCCCAGCAGAACTCTAGCTAGCAACAGCCCGTGGAAATCCTTTCAGATGCAGTTAAATAGCGTTAAAAGAAAATGAAAGCCAACAAGAAGCGGGGATGGTTTTATCAAACCTCCACAAAAGTTGAACTGCTCCTGGGAGCTGGTTTGTTGTGTTTTTTTTCCCTTCTGAGCAATTCAGCGGCGACAGAGAGGATGATTTCTCCCGTGCACACCACCCATAATTCCGTCGTCGGATTTGATGTTTCAAAAGGAAGCTTCAATCTCCATGAACAAAAGCAACTGTTTGAAAGAGATTATTCACCTGCCATGTAACCTAGACAGGAGGGAGCTGACGGCTCACAGCGGGTTTGTGATAGGCCAGCCTTTACCCCTCCAAGTCGAGACTCAAGCAGAGACACCGGTAATGAATTTTCACCGAGTGCCGATAGGAAAGAAGGTATCTCTTCCTTCTCTCCGTGTCCTCCTCGCATCTTGAGTATTAACTACAACCTGCACTGTCCCTTTCTCCTACAGCCGGTACGTTTGTGCTTTTTCTGAAAGAGCAAAAGAGAGACTTGACTTCAGGGGGAGCCTTGTTTATTTTGCTCCTGCACGTAACTCTCCAAAGGCAGGTTATTGCCCCCATCTCATGGTTATTGGGGGCCTCGTAACTCTCCTCCCACTTAGATCCAAGGCCGTTGGTTGCCTGCTCTGAGCTTCCTTCACATTCTCCCTGTTACTTGACTTTTCCCCAATTACCTGTGTTATAGACCTTGGAAAGAGACAGTCAGTGATCACCTTGGAGATAACTCTAGGTTTTTCATCTGCTAGAAGGAAAGAAAATAGCTTTAAATAAAAATGGAAATTTTAAATAGAAGGAAGACAAGAGGTGATAACAGCACCCATGTCCTGCTGTCAAATAGCTTAGTGTAGCATTTACCCTTCATCTAAACCCATGAAATAGTCAAGGGCTTTTTTATCTTGAAAAGAGTCAGCAATGTATCCATCATCTATTTTGCTGGTGCTCTCCAAAACATGAGTGATGGAAACAATTCATCGCCATCAGCAAATTCATGCCCTCCCATTTTCCCTCCCGTCAGCCCTACTCAAGTCGCTCCCTTCGCCCTGCTTTCCTCCTCCTAGCTGGGCTAGCAGGTCACCTTTTTGGTCCCAGAGATGATGCAAGGAAGCATGGAGAAAAGAAGGAAGAGGGTCATTCCCACTTCCATCTTCCCAGGAGATAGCAGCACCTCCACGCACCTAAGGATTAAGAAACCACAGCACCCTCTCATGAAAAAAAGAGGCAAAACCCAAAGATTGCATTGAGTGAGGACCAGAATTAAGGCAATGGGTCTTAGAAGATGCTTTGCCAAAAGCAGAGCTAACACTGCCCTTTGAACAAGGAAGTGGTTCGTCCCCATTTGCACCAAAATAATGATAACACCCTGGACTAATCCCATGACGTGGTATCCACCCTGAACCACAGGAAGCACTTTAGAAGAGAGAACAAAACCTTCACTGTGGACGACATAAAAAATTCACTGTTGAAATTAATGATCTAGGACCAATCTCCAACCTGAACAGCAAAGTTTAAAATTCCCTCAAAACTTTTCCTTACAACACACACTACTGGAAGCTGGAAAAACGAAGCTGGCCTATATTCTTGCTCTTCCTCAGGCTTCTGCTCACTGTTTGGATAGCACAGTGAGTTAGAATGGTCTTACAACTGGCCCTGGTGGGCAGCACTTACAGCAACTGTGTAGAGATGAAAGGCAGCGCCAGCTGCTATTGGGTCTGTCTCCAGCCAGACGATGAGGATCACCAAGCACCTGGAATAGCACAACTTGCATTGTAGACTAGACAAGCTGTGCTTTACCATAAGTTCGGCTTACTTTAGCCTGAAATCGGAGCTTGTTCTGCAGGCTTTTTGGTTCCAGTGAGTGGAAGCAGAGGAAATCCCCAGGACAGCATGTGTAGCTGAAGTGTCTAGCTAAAGGGGAGATCGGGATTCCCTTGATACCCAAGGAATCTCGTCTTCCTCAGTTGTCTCTTTTTTTTCCTGTTTTTCCCATACATTTTCTCTGTCATGGAGTCTACCTCTGTTGTCCTCTTGAACCTAATATCCAATACATCTAGGCTAGAAATACACATTTTGTTTTGTGCATTTAGGGAAGCCACAGGGAAAAAAGAAAATGGAAGAAGCTGAAAGCACTGGGAAAAGGAGATGGCGGGGGTGGGGGGAAGATGAATAAAGCGGAAAGAGAAAAAAATTACAGCTGTGTGTGGAAAAAACCAAAAAGCAATATAATTAGCAGAAACCTACCCAGACACAAATTAGTCCTGTTCTTCTAGACAGCTTCCCAGGGAGAGAAGAAGGGTCAGGGAACCCAGTTTCCTGCCCTCTTTGGATGGAGCTTTCCAGTGCCAAGGGAGCAGAGTGTAAATTCAGTTGTGGAGATTCCCAATGCCCGCACACCCTAAACATTGAATTCTGACTTCCATGTTGGTCATTCCCTGGGAAATTGCTCACTGCAACTGGCACTGCTCTTCTTTCTCTTTTTCTGAGCCAGGCATGTAAGTCTTGGGACAGAATCAGGAATCCATGAAACTTCCTTTGAGAGAAAATGCAGCTGGCTCTCGTATGGACCGTGCAAAGAGCCACCTTCTCTGACACTGAATAAGAAGTTATCCACAAAGTTTTCCCATCATCCCAACCTATATTTAATGACAGAAAACCCATATTTGTATGGCAGAGGAAAGAGAAGACTGCAGATATTCTGGGCCAATTCTACAAGGAGCTTGTTATGCTGCTACCCAATGGTCCTTTCAGGAAGAAAGCAGCAGACATCCTTCTGGACCTGGAGTCAAAATGAGTAGATGTGATAGTACATCATACTGGTGCCTCAGACCTGTATTCTGGTACTTTTTACACACCAGTTGTGGGATAAATAGGCTGTATGGCAGGACTTCTGTCCTATTACACTGTCACTTCCAGCCTGACTATCACTGTAGATGTGAGCACATTTCCGTTCACAGGGAATGCCTTACTTGTATCCTTCCTCGAGGATGTATAATCACATTGCTGCAATTTTTGAGCAACTTCCATCATGGCCTAGGTAGACGAGACTCCAGAAGAGGCAGAAGCCAGGTCACCAACAACCTTAGTGCTCAGAACCACCTTGTTGCTCATCCACAGCACTTTTCCCAGAATGAGCACAAATCCTGGGTAATCCTTGCAGTCACCTGGCTCCTAAGTTTTATTCAGATCCCCAACAGGTCATCCTACTTTATGTATTCTCCTCTGACACCTTAATTGTTTTGTTCTGACTTGAAGAAGGATCTAGGTTTTGCTTCTCCTTGGTATTACTGAGAAATGAATAGCTTGAAAATTATTAAAACCTGCCATTCTACTTTCTTCATCCAGAGGTGACAATCTGTCTCCCTTCCAGCCAACAGCCTGAGGCAAGCTGCCCACACCCATCTTTTGGGACTGAAAAACTGAGATTCAGCCCTATCCAATGATCAACAAACCGAGCAACTTCCATCAGCTTTGGCTCAGACCTTAACTTCATAGAAAAAGGGTGATTAATTGTGTAGGAATGCAGCATCCCCTTTCTCCTTGCACTTGAAAGCATACTCAGATAGATCCTGAACCTGAAAATGACACCTTACAGTCATACAGCCTGGAGAGTCCCATCGCATTTGAGTAGAAGTTGCAAGCTGTTTACATATACAACCTCTACTGAGGAGGGGGAAGACAACCCCGGATTTTTAGACAGTAAGAACAGCCTTACTGGGTGAAGTCAAAGATCCAACTAGCAAAAGCTGCCTCTGGCAATGGTCAACAACAGATGCCATGGGAAGAGCAGAGGAAAAGGGTAAACATACAGCAATATGTGCCCAAAATACTCTTTCCAAGAGTTTTAGGCTGAAGAATGTCCCAAGCCAAATGTAGAAACTTCACAGTTAATGGACCTCCATTGACTACTTTGCTACAGATTTGTCTGGCTGCTTTTTTGAACCCAGAATGTGTCCTGCAGCAGGGAGTTCTACCAGTCAGTCAGTTTTTGCAACCAGAGAGATGGCTTTTTTCCCCCAGAACAAGTTTCCATTTGTTTTGAACCTGACGTCTGCCAGTTCCTTGAGAATATCCCTAGTCCTTACATTGGAAAAGACAATGAACAATCGATCTCCATCCACTTTCCATGAAAATGACTCCTCCCATCCGCAAAAAGAACCCACTAAAAACCAACAAAAAAAACAAGCAGTGCTAGAAGCTGGATTTCTCACCAGGAAAAGAAAATAAAGGAATAATGCTGGGGTTATTTATTAGGAGACCTGTCTCAGTTTTTAAATCATCTTCAATCTATTCAGGCTTTATGCCATGCTTCCATGCTTGCTATTTTTACAAAACAGTTGACCCCTCCATAAGAACTGCTTCTTTATCAAAACCTCTTCTCCCCTGGCAGAAATGTACATCTTTCAGGCTATCCCAGGACTTTCTGGATGACAGATCCATCCCGGCTAGACCAGAACACTTTCAAATTTTAGCAGTAAAACCTAGATTCAGATATCCCCTCTCCTCACTAGCACAGATACCTTGTCTGTCTCCCTCTTGGTTCTGCACATCTATTATGCGCATTTTCATTAGGAGCATTTTGCAAGCGATCTGTTGATTCGTTGTATTAGAATTGCAAACAAATGGTATCATTTTCCCTGCACGCTCTTCTTTGAGAATTCAGCATTGATTTCCCAGCATTGTCGCGCTACTTGACTGACACTTCTGGTTGATTTGAACCCTTTAAGATTTCTCGCCGAAGCCACTCCTGCTCATCAGTTCTTCTGCTAGGACTCAAGAGCTCGCAGGAGCTCAGGCACCTGGATTAGTTTACACAGTCCCCACATTTCCCTATTCTATATATGATTTATAATGCTTTGCCTTGAAGTCATAATTTGACAGAGGAAAGTGGGGAGCAAGGGGCCAAATTCAAATCTATCCCTGATGTAATTCTATTGACTTCAGTGTTTGCTGTGTGTCAGATGGGCCATGTGCATTTTTATCACCTCCAAACCTTCAAAGGGCCTGTTATGTTGTAGGCAGTCAATGCACTATTTAACCCTTCAAGTGCTGGGATTCTTTCTTTTTCCCTGTGTGCTTTTTTTGTTTTTTGGGCTTTTTTTGTCTTTTTAATAGACAAATGTGAATTTGCCACGGCTGCTGCTGTATCTGAAACCACACCAAAATACTTTCAAATGCTGTCACATTCTTTCCTCGCGCAGAGACCCATGTTAATGGGTCTCACACACCTTGACAAATATTCATGGATCTTTACATATCTAGCTTTCACAGTGAGGTTTAGGATCTTGCAGAGGAAAACAGAGGGACAGCAGCAGTAAACAATTTGCCCACGCTGTCGCATAGTGGGATCTCTCTGATTGCAGAGATCAACGGCCAAGAAAATAATCCATGTAAATGTGGCACTTTTGAAAGTCTAACTTCTCATTGGAGAAGAAAACGGGACAAAAAGCCCATTCGAGAACTGTACAGCTCCCACGGAAAACAACAGGAATTTTTGCACTGCCTTCAGTGGGAAGGTCCTCCTGTAAGGTTCTCAGGACATTTCAGCGTAATCTGCCTTAAAAGAATGAGGTTTTGGCACCTTCAGTAGTTAAGTACCTTCACGCTCTGATGAACCTGAACCATAATGTCAGAGATCAACTCTCCTTGCAAATGACCAAGTAGGGATGCCAAGATCAAATCCAGCTACTAATCCAAGACTTTAAGACAAAGCACCAGAGCATCAAGGCCATCTGTACTCACAGCCAGTGCAGAATCAAGGCATCTGGTGGGGAAAAGGGCCTTTGGATGCCCAGGATTCAGGATATTAGGCAGGAAGCACAAGGAAAGACCTTTTGCTGCAGGAAGCAATCTCTTCAAGACAAGTTAAATAATTTCAGACCTTTAAAACTGAATTGTGCAAAGCCCTGTAAAGCACACTGATTTGGTGCGTACTATGAGGTCTTGAAGAGGAGATGATATTGACTTGTTTTCAAACCCTTCCAAATGTCCGACTGGGTAACTGAGCCTTCATTCAGCTGGACTCAAAGTGGTCTCATGCAAAGACCTGAGGGCATCTCAGTGCAGGAATGCGACCCCCTCTCTGCTCGTCTGCCTCCCACACAGATCTTCGAGAGCTTGGCCCCGTGCCATTAACAATGCTATCTCCTGGGTGCGCTCCTCTTCCGGCTGGCTGATTGATTTTTATCGCTGCGGCAGAGAATTGCAAATATGAAGTGCTCGGTGTACCAAAATGACATTTGTGTAATTTATATTGTAAATACTTACTGACACGCGGACGTTGTCGTTAATGTAGGAATGTTAAGAGGCTATTAATTTCATTATTGCTTAATCAGCAGCAAGCGCTACTGCTGTCTCCAGCCCAGCTGCTTTGCTGGTGAGGTGTCCTCCAGAGAGGAGACTGGGAATGCAGGACAGTGTTGATGATGCCAACTGCTGGTGCATGGTAGGGTACAACTCCACACAACATCTGTGTACATCTGGAGCACAGATGGAATAGTTGCCTTTATGAGCCTTAAATGAATAGGGTGTCTGGAAGATTTCAGCAGTGTCCCAGTCTTGAACTTAATCTTCATGGAGAAAGAGCCTTCAGGCTTTTCTTGGTTCCCCAGATGAGCATCAGAAGTGATGTTTCTTATTTTGTTTTTCCTGCCTTCTCTTTCCTGTCTCTTCTCATCCTTAGAAAACCCTGCTACAAATCTGAGAAACTATTTGTCAGCACCAGAATAACTCAGTCTTTCCCTATGCCACCAAAAGTCATGTACATCCAGGACAGAAAAGACCCTGTTTCACCCCTTCTTGGTTACGATTCTCAAATTTACGAGAATGTCTAAACCTGTGGGATTTATGAACACCAATGTCTTCATTGCTTATTTTATCAACTCTATTCTTTAATACACTCTGCCAGAGTTCATCGTAGGTCAGATCCAGAACCTCTCAGACTCCAAGAAGTTAGAGCAGGAGGGGAGAAAAAGACCTGTAAAGTCATCTAGTCTGACCCTCTTTTTGTGCAAGAAGAAAGAGGTTCCCTTGGGGAGACTGGGGTGAAAAGACACAGAGAGACAGCTCTTGTAATGGGAAAACTATTAGCCCAATGAGTTGAAAAAGTGACAGACTGATAAGAAGTAGCCTGAGTATGAGGAATAACTTCCTGACAGCAAGATCTATCAGACTGCAGGAGAGAGGCCCAGGGGAAATGTCAGGAGGACCAGCATTCAAGCCACTTAAACCAGAATAAAACATATTTGAAAGCAAACCTGCAATGACCAGGAGACTAAACGAATGACAGTATCTTAGCAATAAGTCTTTTCCATAGCTAATAATTCATTGGGAGATATCAGGAGGCACAAACAATGTCCAAAGAGGAATGCAGCTGACTTACCCGACTTCACCGAACGAGCGTACAACTGCTACAGTTTATACGTCCCCTGGGACCTGGTGCGGCTTAAGTAGGCTGATCAGAAAGATTTGCAGAATGGCTAGAATGCAAATCCCTACCCAGCACTGGCCAAAGCAGCAGCAATGCAAGGTTCACCACTACACAAGTTCTTACAGGGAGATACGTTGCAGCACTTAAGGCTGCAGGACTTCTAATCTCCAGGTGACCCCAGGGAAGCAGAGTATCATCCAGTGGGTATTTAAAATGAAGCACCAGTCTTTCTCAGTAGAAAGCCGTGCAGGAAAGCCTCTGCCTGACCCCTTCCCACAACATTCATCTAGGATCACAAGTGACAACACAGCCAATTAGAAGCCGTTCATCACCACAACTGTCCCCTGGGGGTCGACCCATCAAGGACAATGTACTCATCAGTAGCCTCACGCAGGTCATGCTGGTTCCAAGGATCAACTAGAGATGGTTGGGAGTACATTACCTGCTCCCATCCTGCACAAACATCTGGGTTCGGAGATGCTGGGACATCAGACCCAGAAAGATTGAATGCCTCTAGCCTTGGAGATTAAAGAAGCGAGGGCTACTTGTGTACGCCGTAGCCCTGAATCAAGACTCGCATTCATTCACTGGTTCTGCCTCTGACTCACTGTCTGACCTTGAGAAAGTCATTTAATCTCTCTGTGCCTCAGGATCTGCATAAAAATAATTATTATAGCCGATGTTTTATAGGAAAAGACTGTTACCATATAAAGCAGCATTCTAAAATGCCCTTTTCAAATCCTTCATTAGAAAAAAAATTCTACAGGAGGACAGAATTTCAGAATCTTATTACGCCTTTCCCAGCGTCTCAATGTGTTTGACTAACTCTCAATACATGCCATACTACATTTAGATCAGAATTTGAGACTACGAATTGTCCATAAAATCTTCTAACTTATTCCAGTGGCAGCTTCAAGTTCTGAAGATAAATTGTATCTAATTAGTTATTTTGTCATTTGCAAAGATAGCTGGATAATAAATCTCTATTTCCAGCTAGAAAACTTTGACTTAGCATCTCCCCTCCTTCTTAATCAACTTTTGAGCCACTCATTAGGTTTTCGTCCAGAAATCCTTTTTCAAACAATTGTCAAGCAACCAACATTTTTCAGGTTAAAGTGAAGCTAGAGATTGGGCAGTTATTCTCTTATTTAAGGAAAAAAATTCCCTGATTGCCGTGAGCCAAAAAAAATATATATATATTCAGCTTAAAGCTTATCTTCTGTAAAATAAACATTGCTACAATTTTTCACCCTCTTCCAAGCCCTCCAGCCAGAGAGCGAAGGCAGGGTTTTGTTGACAGCAGTATTTGCAAGAACAGCTTTCCTCTCTCCGTTTCAGGTTACAATCTCTGGGGAAGAGGGTAAGAAAAAGGGGGAGTTTCTGAACTTTCTTCATACCAGCATCGCTCTTCAGCTGGCCATGCATGGTCCCTCAAGAGGAATAATTTTTAGCATCCCAATACAGAGTGTAGAAGAAAATGAAGGAAGAGATGGAGCTGTTCAGAGGGTTCCGTTCTGCCCTACCATAATATTTTTTCCTCTCTCACGGCACAAATTATTAAGCAGATCTTTAGCTGCCACTCATTGCAACTGCAGAGACAAAAGTCTCTTCTGCGTGAAGCCACCACAGCTCAATCAGTGTCATGCCAGCACCCGTCACTCACATATTATCCACTTCATCCATATTAAAGACCTACTCATATCTGAGACTGTTCAGCACCTTGGCATCATACACTTCTCACCCAGAAACAACAAAAGAAAGAGGGTTGTGCTTCATTTGGTTGTTTTGGAAGCTGCAGATGACAGCAGTGGTGGTTGCTGGTGTTTAGTGGATACAAGATTTGTTGCTGTTACAGTACATAAAAAATGGGAGTTTCTTTGCACGAGTTGTACCTCCAGTTATTTAAAAACAAAATACTGACGTAACAGCTTTCTGATCACAGCTTGGACTTCCTTCACTGAGTTTGTAGTGGGATCTCCTCTCCTGAGGCACTGGAGGGTTTCTGAAACTCCAAGCAAGCGCCTGTGTAGGACAGCCAACACCCAGGCCTGGATGAAGGACCATCTCTGTGCCCTACACTGCAGAGAAGGTCAAGGTGACCAGCCTTGTTAGAAACTCAACTTTGGCAGGATCAAGGAAAGTCAATGAAGTGCTGAATGCAATGACCCTTGCATTGAGCTCCATCATCTGATGGCAAGAGGATATTCCACCTCCTCATTCCTCTGTGCTCCCTCTGACATCCCCTCTGGTCTTATTAGGCAGATGTTAGGAGCATAGAGGAATCCAGCATTAGTGTACAGAGAGTGAATCCTAATGGTCTGATAGGGAGGGAATATCAAGGCCAGGGTCATCCTGAGTCAATTACACGAGCTCCCCGGGTGCCCGGCGGGGAGGGAAACCCCACACCCAGGGCAGGTACATTTCCGAACTGTTGCGCTCTCTGTGCTCAGCTCTGTTCCCCTGTGCTGGTCTTGAGTTTAACCACAATAAAATAATTCAGGTGACAGAGTCCCAGGGCAACAAATGAAGACAGAAGCACCCTGCCAAAGTCTTCAAACCCTCTTCCTCCAGGTAATAAATTGCTGGATGCAAGGTTACCTTCAGGAGAAGGCCTGATGCTTTTCTCATTGCTCTCTATGCAATAGGCCCCTCAAGATTAGAGATTTAGAAATGCACATGGATACCGCCACCACTGTGCAGCCACTTTTTTCATGGAGACTGATACTCTGCAACAGGCAGAGGCAATGAGATCACAGCATGCCTACCCTGTTTTTTTCAAGTTCAAAATGAGCTCTGGATTCATTCATACGCACTTAAAGCCTGGCATCTTTAACATGCCTGAAGGTTTTACCATCTTCTGAGATTTCCACTCGAATTACAGCAGCAGTGGGAAAAGACTGAATGAGTCACAGTCTGGAGCTCTGCCCTCCTCTCCTCCCGTTGAATAACACACACAGATAACCTGACGAGATGTTGTGCATCAGAAAGCACAAGGCAGCCGTGATTTGAAACATGCCTGACGTCCAGTACCAACAACTCGACGTTCAAAGCAGTGGGAGGAAAAGTCAGATACATCTCAGGCACAAATCTCACCCTGTTTTCTGCCCTCTTCTCCTGAGAGAGTTCATGAGTTGTTATGCCACGCTTGTAAGATAAGAGAAGGACGTTGCCATACAGCCATTCCCAGGGAGGGGAGCTGCCAATGGGTCCTCTGTATGAAGGGCAGGAACACGGGGTAATGGAGGAACACGTGCAGTCTTGGATGGTCCTGAATCCCATAGAAACATTCCATGGATTGCCTCATACCCAGGCTGTGGACTCCCTTACTCATCCTCCACAGCTTCAGCTGTGAGGACATTAACTGTTGAAAAGAAATACTCTAATACCAAGCTGGAAGTCTACAAGGGACATACAGTTTCATGGTTGGCATAAGCCAACCCTATATAGACGGATCTAACCTTATGTAGACAGCTCAAGGGGAAATATTCCTACAGGTTGGAATATCTCATAACGCCTTTCTGACAGCTTTCCTGCACCTTCTTCTGAAATGAAGGCCAGAAAAACACCAGATGAGCAGGACTTCAGATCTGCTCTAATTCTCTATTTGGTCAGCAATGATTTCCACCCCATGAAGCACTCAGATGTCATCTTTATAATGGGAATTTTGGTCCAGGGGATGGAGAGCGGAGAGAAAGCAAGAAGCTGACACTTCTGCATGCACCACATTCTAATTGGGGTCAAGGGATGCAACAGTTGGAGAGCAGCAAGTTATTTTCTGCATCACTGGCCTGTCAAAATGTGATTCTACTCAGATAAAAGGAAGGAAAAGAACAGAGCCCACGAATAGCTCGCTGTCACGTCAGTTCTAGGGAACACGGAATACCAGCAGTTGCCACCATGAGCTGGGCTCAACAAGGTGCTTCACGCCCTTTATCCTGGAGATGGTAAGAAGCTAGGAAGGTTAATGGAGAACCTCAAACGTCCAGAAAAGATGGGGAAGGGCATCTGAGGAAAAATCAACTAGAAATCATTTTCATAGGTAGCTTTTCCCATGAGGTAATATGATCCGTCTGTTGACATTTGGTGGACTTTGACTTAGCAAGTGCATTTACCTGGCTCTTGAGGGTACCAGGGGTGAAGGCTCACACTTGTATGTCCAGGACAGTTTCCCAAGGCCCAGAAAATTCAACCTCACCCCAGTACAAAAACAGAGCATTTCCCTTCCCACCTAACTCAACCCAAGAGAAAGCCTGTGAGCCAGACTCCTCGCTATATGTCTGGAAAGCTAAAGATCCATGTTCCAGCTGGTCGGATGGTATGACACCAAACCCTAATGTGGAATTGTCCCTGCTTACTGCAGGGGGGTTGGACTAGACGACCTTTAAAGGTCCCTTCCACCCCAACACATTCTATGATTCTATTCTATGAAAAAGTTGTTCCTGAACTTTAAGCAGGAGTGTTGATCTGCATGAGGATAGGGAGGCTCTACAGAGAGACTTGGATAGATTGGACCGATGGGCCAACGCTAATGGAATGTGCTTCAACAAGGCCAAGTGCCGGGTCCTGCACTTGGGCCACAACAACACCATGCGTCGCTACAGGCTTGGGGCAGTGTGGCTGGAGAGCTGCCTGGCAGAAAAGGACCTGGGGGTTCTAATTGACAAGGGGCTGAACACGAGCCAGCAGTGTGCCCAGGTGGCCAAGAAAGCCAATGCCATCCTGGCTTGTATTAGAAATAGTGTGACCAGCAGAAGGAGGGAGGTGATTGTCCCCCTGTACTCAGCACTGGTGAGGCCACAGCTTGAGTATTGTGTCCAGTTTTGGGCACCTCAATACGAGAGAGATCTCGAGGTGCTGGAGCGAGTGCAGAGGGGGGCAACGAAGCTGGTGAAGGGCCTGGAGAATAAATCTGATGAGGAGCGATTGAAGGAGCTGGGACTGTTTAGTTTGAGGAAGAGGAGGCTGACGGGAGACCTCATCACTCTCTGCAACTACTTGGAAGGACACTGTAGAGAGGTTGGTGCTGGTCTCTTCTCACAGGTAATTAGTGATAGGACAAGAGGGAATGGATTCAAGCTGCAGCAGGGGAGGTTTAGGCTGGACATTAGGAAAAAAATTCTTCCCAGAAAGAGTGGTCAGATACTGGAATAGGCTGCCCAGGGAGGTGGTGGAGTCACCATCCCTGGATGTGTTTAAGACTCGTTTAGATGTGGTGTTGGGGGATATGGTGTAGGGGAGAGCTCTGTAGAGTGGGGTCGATGGTTGGACTCGATGATCCCAAGGGTCTTTTCCAACCTAAATGATTCTATGATGGGAACAGATAGCACTGCTACAGACTCAGTGCACACATAGAACACAAAGAAGAGAGAGAAGACCTCTTCCTCTGATGATCACTGTGTTTCTCTGTTTCGGCTGGAGAGTATGATCAGATCCTTTCCTTCACTTGCTGTGTCAAGTGAATGCCCATTCCAGCTAAACAAACAGAGTAATTAGGGATATTTTCACCCAGAATGAGTGTGACCCCTACCCAAAGCTGCAGCCAGCACAGCTGTCCTGTCTAACTCAAGGGAAGTCCCCTTGTCCCCACCAAGGAGCTTCCCTATGAGAACTGGGGGACTGAAGGACAGGAAGCAAGCAGGGACAGGGACAGAAAGCTAAAGTCCATAAGAGACAGAATACAGTCCTGTAAAACCAAGAAAAAGCATTTCTTCAGTCACATAGCTAGCTGGAAAGACAAAGAAAATTTGGGGCTATCACTCAAGTGCATATGCAAAAGAGGAGCTGAACTGGTGATTCCAGACATGGATATGCCTGTGCATACCTGTGAAGGACCCCTGCACTGCACTGCCTTGATGTGATTTAGCTTTGAACCAGAAACATCACATCTCATGCTAAAAGCACAGCACAGTGTTTGGTCAGGCTCCTTTGTGACTTTGCCACTAAACAAGCACCCCAGTCTGATGCCCTCCTCATCCCAGGAGATGCCCAGGTCCCCACCATGGGCCAGAAGACACCACAAGCACAGTACCCTACAGCTAGAAATGAACTCCATCCCTAGCATGGCGTACACAGAGATGTTCCCTGCGTACAGCTCTTTATAAGCCTCCCTTTCTCATAAATGAATGATGAGGCCCCTTTAATTGAATTAATTCTCAATGCTGATCTTGGGATGAATTATCAATGTAAAACAGCAGCGCAAGCACAGGGCGTTTGCACAGCGCTGCCAGCCACAGCAGCTCGCTCACTGCTGACAAATGTTTTCAAACAATGATATGTGGAGGGAGGTAGGGAAGGGCCAGGACCCAAGGGCTTCCCTGATGGGATCCTCAGGAGCTCCTGCTGTGCTGCCTCTCACCTGCTCACAGCCCCCAACACCATCCAGGACAGGTCCAGGAGGTTCTTTGGATGCAAAAAGTCTCTTAAGACTGTGTGTTAAGGTATTTCTTGTATAAGGTTGAAATAAAACCAGCTGTATGCAAGGCAGAAAGATGCTGTTGTTGTCCAAAGGGACATCCAAGCGCCCCAATCCACCCCATCACCCCAACCAGGTGATGAGATAATGAAAGACCAAGCGTGGCCGAGGTTTTGGTCACAGAGGTGTGAGGCAGGATAAGCTCAGAGCTTCTCCATCTTGGTCCTATATCTGACCTGCAGAAACACCTACCCATGCTGGACCAGCAGCTGAAAACAGGGTCCAAGCAGCCAGTTCAACCAGCAGCCCCTGAAACACTAAGTCAAGGCTCCTCACGTCCCATCACCCTGTCTGAAGGCAAAGGATCTTCCCTGTCTCACACCAACACGTCGCCTTGGAGGGCTCGGAGTGGGATCCTGTTGCAGGAGCAGGGAAAGCCAAGCAGCAAGAAAAGCTGTTCTCACGTCTGCTCTTCCCAGCAGGTAGGTGCAAGAAGCCCAGCCGTGCAGGAGGAGAGCCGCAGACAGAAACATGTCAGGCCATGCTTTATTTCCTCAGGAGCCGGCACAGTTGGTGGGGAGGAGTTTGAAGGGAAAAAAACCCCAACACCGTAGTGGAGATAACTGAGATGTGAGCAGTGGTGCAGAAAGCACGATGGAAGCAGGTGAGAAGAAAGATCCCTACCCCTCCTCCCACAAACACTCTCCCAAGAAAAGAGGCTTTACTCCTCCATCACAACCAGCAAACCACCTCTCTCCCAGCGTGGGCTGTTCACTCCAACCCCAGTTTCAATGGGACAAGGATTTTACCTGTTTGGTTAAAACAAACACAACTCCTACACGCAGCCCAGACACACATCCAAAACAAACCGCTCTGTGGTGAAGGTATTGGCACCTCAATACCTTAATCCCTCACTTTGAGACGGGCTCTCCATCCCGCTAATTCAGGCTATCCCACCTGTTGGCTTGGGATTACCTTCCCTTTCCAATTAATCCTTGGCACATCCATCAGCTCCTCCACAGGCTCATCCTCCTCCTCACGCAAAAGCTCTATCCCTGGCAGTATTTGTCAAAGACTTTTCCTGAATTTCCTTACACCGAGCAGCCGCTCAGCTCCAGCTCCCTGTGGCATATCAAATATTCTCCAAACAAGAGTCTAAATAAATAAAACCGAAGCAATTGTCTCAGTTGAAATTTTAGGGCAAGATTTTGGTCCGAGGCCTGTCTCCTGTCTCCAAAAGCAATCAATCAGAGCTGGAGTTTTATGGCACAAGGAGTTGGGTAAGTGCAGATTGATTTTTCCTCCAGTGCATCCCAGGTCCGGGCAATAAGCTCGGGAAAATCTCAGCAGACATATAACACCCAAACACAATAGTAATGAGGATGGGAACAGATGATACAGCCTTACAAATCACAGCTAAAGACACCGGCAGGGCTGGTCACGGTGGTATCGGTGAATAACGGTGGGTCAAGCCTTATAAAAAGAGTCCCGTAGTTATAATGCACCTACTAGGAATTTAACCCCACATCAAAAACACTTGGATACAGCCGCTGCGGTCTGATCTCTCATTATACAACTGCCATTAATTGATATAATCAAAACATTGGTGACAAGACTATTTTCCCACGCCTTGGACCCTTACTGTGCTCAGTACCACTGCTACTGGAGAGTGGGTTTATTTACTACATCCAGTTTACGACGTGTTTATTCACATCTGCGCCATGACCCTTCTGGTTGGAAAATTAGCAGTTATTAGAGGTAGCTAAAATAAAATAAGATGAAATAAAATAAAATTGCCACAGCATAATTAAACTCTAATTATTATTGAAATGTGACCTAAAAGAGATGCCATCTGTGTGATACCCTTTCTTCAAATACACAGATATGTATAATATTTAAAATAAATACAGACAGATCTCTTCCTCTGTAGGTGTAATTATGCAGCTACATCATTTATATACAGACACACTGTGCATATTCCACAATGCAGATACAGTGGGCGGTATATGCATGGGAAGAAAGTTATAAACTATATTTAAAACATGATCATTACTCAGAGTATTTGACACCTCGAGTATCAAGGGAGATATTTGCACTGAAATCATATTCTGCTTTCTAATCACTCAAACGCAAGTTTCCTATGAGCTTCCCCTCCTCGACAGCAGGGTCCCAGCAACGGACTCAGCTATCTAAAAAGTCCAAGAAACATTTCCTGCTTGTCAATTAAGCGCAAAGCAGAACTGGCTGTGCTCAAAATAATAAACAAAACCAGCGCGAATTCCTCTGAGCAGCGGCTGGGTGCTAAACTGCTGAATCAGCTCCTCCGTGAGGCAGAGCAAAATGTAAAGCAGCCATCAGAAAAGCACTCAAAAAACAAAACAAAACAAAAACAAAAAAAAAACACCAAGAAGCTAACCCTCGCCTTCAGAACGAAATCAGAGGAGGCAGCAGCGGGGGCACGTATCGTAGCGTCTCCGCTAACAAATCCCTTCATCAGATTTGTCTGGTTTGTGCGCGTGTCTGAGGTGAGCATATGTCTCTATCAAATATTTCCGGCGGAGGCACTAATAGGCGAGACATGCTGAATGCCCAGTTTTTGCTGCTTTTTTATGGAACGGCTGGAGGAGAGGCAATTTTTCCAGTGCCGTTAACGGCGTGCTCTTTTGTGAGCGCTGGTCACCGCACGTCACTCCAAGGCTGGAGTCACTTCCCATCGCAGAAAATATCTGGGCTTTGGGGCTGTCATTTGCAGCCCCCTCTGAGGTCGTATTACTCTTGAACAGGCAGCTGCAGCCCCCAGACACCTTGCAAAAAGCAGCTTTTGGTGATCCAGGTCTCACCAGCTTTGTGCAGACAGATGAAATGTGGTCTGCTCGCTTGCTTGGGATGACTGGCTCTTCCCACACAGAGTAGAAAAGTCCCCTTGGCCCAACTCCTAAGATGTCACCTCCATGCTCCAGCGAGGACGCACATTACTGGAGGAGGCAAGTTTCTGGGTCCACCTCAGGGTGGTCCTCATCTCAGCTGGGGTGTTGTTGGGATAACCCTGACCTCAGTTTAGCACCCAGCTCAATTCCAGCCTCTCCCATCCACCAGCTATAGTCCTGTGGGATGACCAGCCTGCCCAACCCACCGACAGTGAGAAACCCTTGGGCTGGGCAAGCAGAAGCAGCAAATGAAGATGAGGATGGAGCTTGCAAAGTTTGCCAACGGAATCACACAATGTGATGCCAGCAATGGCAGGGGCTTGGATTTGACCCAAGGCATCCCTTCCAGTCCTACACCTCTTTGCAGTGTGGCAGAGCTCTGCTCTCTGGCCCTGATGTAGCGGCGCAGGGTCAGAAAAGTCATTCTGATGTGGAGCAGAGAGCACATTTTGGAGAGGACACGGATGTAGCTTCTTCCCTGACCTGCTTTAGTTTGAAATGAAGCCAAGGAAGAAATCGGGAGCTAATCCAGCAGCTCTGGAAATGAAGCAGATGATAGAGAGTTTTGTTTTTCATTACAAAGCCCCAGCTGTGCAGAAATAACTGCAGAGAGGTGACTGGCAATGACCCTCTGGGGAGAGCATGAATGAAATCATGGTGACAAGGGACTCTGAAAGCCATACAGGAAGAATGGGATAGAGGGAGTCATGAGAAGTGATAAACTGCAAAAAAGATGAAAAAGATCCCAGCGACACACCAGCGGCTGAGAGCAGAGAAAAGCGTGGCTGTCCCTCAGCACAGAAACGGCCCTGAAGTCAAGAAGACTTGGTCTTCAGAAATCAAAAAGCACAAGCACATGAGCAGAAGGAGAGGAGAGGTGTTCCCAGAAAGGGGGAGATTCTTCTGCAAAGATGATTTTAGGAAGAGCATAGAGGGAAATTTCATCTCAACCTTGCAGATTTTGCATCTCCCGGGAAAATCTCTACTCTTAAGAAACAGAAATAGTCACAGGGCCATGCATGTCGGGTGGTTCAGGCAGTGAGACGAGCTGGTCAGACTGTCCACTCTGGCCTTCAAAGATGTCTGTCTTGATGTCCAAGGAGGAGCTTTGGGCAATGGGATACCATGATGGGAGAAATGTTGAGGAGACGCAAAACTGCATCACAAACTCTCTGGGTTAAGGCAAGAAAAGACATTGGACTGTCAGGATGGCCCACCAAAATTACCATGCCGGAGAGATTTGCAGGCCGCTTGTGTGAAGCCTGTTATGACTGTAGAAACACAGGACTGGTGAAGACCCCAGCACCCACATGAAAGGTCCAATTCTCAACCAAAATGGCATGCAAAAAAAGCATAAAACGCCACTGGAGAGGCACAGGAATGGCTGTTTGAGCACCAAGCCTGCTTTCTCTGCCCATGTGTGCTCTGCGCGCTGAGTACAGCTTTCTTCCTAACTTATTCATGATGTTCTGGCAGTCTCGCCTACTTCACCCCAACTCAGCTCATGCAAAAAACAAAAGCTTGGAGCGTTACAAAGGGCATCTCACCAGCGTGGTGGAGGGAGGAAGGAGTTCACAGCGGTAACAGTGATCTTCCAGAGAGCGATACAGCTCCAGGAGCTGCAAGGGGCAGGGAGGGAAGGTTATGAACTCAGGCCAGTTTGTAGCTGCCTCTTCTGGGAAGTCAGGGCCTCCCACCGGGATGCAGAGTCAACTTCAAGCAGAAGGGTTTGAAGCAGAGCCACTGCGGGGAGCTGTTTCCAACTGATACTCAATAAGCACAGAAAGGGATCGTGTAATCAAGCTGCAGCCCTTCTACCTCCCTTACCCCCGCACATCCCTCCTCACACTTTACAAAGAAATAAATGTGCTCTCAGCAGCCTCCCTTGCAAAAAAAAGTTCATATAGTTTCTCCGTACTGATCTGGCCACCGGCCTCTGGTTATTGCCAGCAGCGCTAAAACACGTGGTCGGAGTTTGCATCCTCCAGATAAGCAGATATTCATAGAATCATAGAATGGTTTGGGGGGGAAGGGACCTTAAGGGCCATCTAGTTCCAAGCCCCCTGCCCTGGGCAGGGACACCTCCCACCAGTCCAGGTTGCTCCAAGCCCCGTCCAGCCTGGCCTTGAACACCTCCAGGGATGGGGCAGCCACAGCTTCTCTGGGCAACCTGGGCCAGGGGCTCACCACCCTCACAGCAAAGAATTTCTTCCTGATATCTCATCTCAATCTCCCCTCTTTCACTTTAAAACTGTTACCCCTTGTCCTATTGCTCCACTCCCTGATAAAGGGTCTCTCCCCATCTTTTCTGTAGGCCCCCTTTCGGTACTGGGAGGAGTGTGGTCACCTTCACTCTTCTTACTGCTCCAGGACACATCAGAGCTGGTGTTCAGGCTGGAAAAGAAAGAGTCGCAGAGACTTGTACGTTGGGGCTTTGCTAATTTCCTACTTTTTATCCTGTCAACAGCCCTGGGAGATGTCCTCTCATGTCAGCACTGTGAGAAGGAGATATAACAAATGTGATAATGCCAGATGCTGCTGATAAGGGATGGAAAAGAAGCAGGTAGGACTGCTTGCTCTGCCCGCCCCCCCCCAGGGAAAATAAGTGAGATAAAATTGCCAGCTCAGAGCAGCCTGCTACCTTCACCATGAGGACCCTTCTCCATTTAACTGAGATCCTCTCCTCCTGTCATTTAGGCACGCTTAGCACTTATTTGCAGCACCCCAAAAAGATCTGCTGGATGTTCAAGATGGCAACACAGTGCCCACCTCAAAGAAGGTGGGCAGACTCCTGCCCAGACGTGATGCATATCTCCAGTATTATTAACAATAAATGTTTTTTGCGCAAGGCAGACACAGAAGGGGTAGAGGTACGAAATTGCCTTGGAGAGCGTTGCCTTTAGTCCTTACAGAGAGCATCCCACAGGATATACTTCAGGGTCTTGCTGCATTTCATTCCCTGCAGGCTCTGCCCTGAGGGGAAGGTGAGGACGAGGACAGTGTCCCACGGCCAGGGGCAGCATCGGTTCAGGTCCACCACCCCACCCCAGTCTGTAATCCAGCCTCACCGCACCCTCCGATGCAGCAAAGGGGAAGCGGGAAGGGAGCAGGTGATGGTAACCCAACACTGGCTCCAGCTGCCCGGCTGCAGGCAGGCGATGGGCAGGCTGTTATAAATAACACAATCAGTGGTTCTCATGTAAAGCCGATGGAACAAACACATACATTGGTCTGGAAGGAGGGGATGGATACATGGACTGAGAGGTGGTTCAGGGCAGATCAAGTCCAATACAAACCCAAATCTCACAAAACTCATTCTAGCTCTTGGCTAGGCTGCTGGGAATTACAGTCCTTGAATCTTTTTTATTTTGCAGGGAACGTGCTGCAATCCTAGCCTGGCTCTACAAGTTATTTAACTCCTTTGCACCTCCAGCCAGAAGAACGGACAGGTTGTTTCCTGGCTTTGGTGAAGAGCTGAGAGATCCAACGGGGAAAGCACCCTCGAAACGCAGAGCACAAACTCACAGCCACCTACCCACGATAGACAGAAACACTGACCACCCTAAAAATCGGGGAAGGGAGGGTGCGAATTTTGCAGCTTCAAACTTCTCATCTGCCTTCTGCCTGCTAACCCAGCTCTGCCGGGACTGCCCCTAACATGCCAGCAAGGTTCAGCACAGCTGCCGTTTAAAATAAGTCTCCTCACAATTTAAAAATACCCCATACTCATGCCAACAATAACTTTATGCCACGCCACAATAACTCTGCATTTATAGCTATGATTTCTTCAAGCCACACACCCGCGCATTGCCCCCAGCAGTGGATCCAAGAATGCCCATCCCCATAAAAAGTGAATTTGTTATTTTAACAAGACGCGGTGAAAGCCATTTCTGCACAGGAGTGAGTTTCAGCCACATGGTCGGCCACAGATCCACGTCAGCACGGGCAGCACAGGATTTCTCCCCCCTGCTCCTCGCTAGAGATGACAGGGCAAAGTCTCCTGAGGGTTAACACAAAGCTACAACCACTTCCATTTGAGCCGTAATTGAAAATCAATAGGATCGGTAGTTTGAATGCTCATGTGCTTGAAGCCGAGATCTAGGAGTCAGAAGCAGAAGTGATTTCTTCTCCTGGCCCTGATCTGAAACAGAAGAGTTTTTGAGTTCTCTGAGCTTGGGATCCAGCACCAATAAAATGGAGAGAATCCACTGTTGGGTTGTAATTCACTAGAGCTTAAAAAGTGCTGAGGCATATGGGTGCACGGGACAGACTCATGGAGAGCAAGTTATTATTAAATATATTGAAGTGAGAAGCAGCGAGGGATGCCGAGTCTTCCTTTTTTTTTATTTAAACGGAACATCAAAGAAAACTCTGCATCAGCGATCCTTGCTTCACTTGACTAATACCAAGAAGCAGCAGTGCCAGGACACCCAAATTGAGATCAGCATCTAAGTACGCAAGATGCTGTGCAAAGACGCACGGTTCAAGCAGCCAACAAAGACTTCATCGTTCCTGAGGGGATGAGACTGGCTCTCAAGCAGATGCTGCTGACAACATGTTGGGTGGAAGGGGCTGTCCATGCTCCCCTCTCCAACTTGTATCCCAACCTCTCCAGCTCCACTGGAGACCAACACGGGTCTTCTCACCCAACAAACAAGCAAATTTCAACCTCTTAGCTTGGTCCCTCCACCCTTTTCTTCTTGCCGCATGACCTTGAAGGTCCAGAGAGGGAGGAGCAGCATGGATAGCTGTCAGAGACACAACCCACGGTGCTCAGAGCATCAGGAACATCCGCTGGGAGCAAGCCCACTTCTGTTGTCAAAATAACAGACCTTGCTACATTACCCAACCTCTGCCCTGTGCCCCATGGGACCCCAGGAACAGCACTTTCTCATTCTGCGTATTGCGGGGAGGCTCTGGAAAGGAGAAATTTATTTTACTAATCATAGGATGTGTTGGGTTGGAAGAGACCTCCAAAGGTCATCTAGTCCAACCCCCCTGCAGCAAACAGGGACATCTTCAACTCGATCAGGTTGCTCAGAGCTTCATCAAGCCTGGCCTTGAATGTCTCCAGGGATGGGGCCTCCCCCACCTCTCTGGGCAACCTGGGCCAGTGTCTCACCACCCTCATTGTAAAGAACTTCTTCCTAATGTCTAAAGGGGGTGAAAGACCATAGTGAAGGTGAGGGGGGAGGAAGGTGGAATTACTGATTTATTCTAAAACAGGATTCATGACAAGAGGAAAGGATAAAGGTGACACCAGTTGCATCTCCTTATCTCCCTTTTCAGCTGCAGGGAATAGCTCCACACACCTCCACAATCACCCATGAATGAGAAGGGGGCTTTAACCAAACCTGTGCCCCACTGCGAGCAGAGTTACGCCAGATTAGGAGGACTTATTGCAGCATGACACGTTTGTCCCTCTGCCATGGGAACTGCTCTACTGGTAAAAGCACTTTAATAACAGCAGCGAACAGCAGGGAGAACATCTTATTTCTTTATTACAGCCCAAGCAGCGCAACTCCTATAGCAGTCAAGGTTCGTGCTGTGCTGTCTGAGCTGGCTCCCATCTGGCCTTCAGTTCCGGCTGCTGAGCAGCTCCGAAGCCGCTGCCCGGTTCCTATCAGATCCAAACTTCCGCAAATCTGGAGAGGTAACACAAACCTTGTGTTCCCAGGCGCAGGCAGCCTCAGCAGAAACCTTCATTTTGCCCAGCCCTGTTCACCGCATGGCTTGGAGGTGTCATTAAGAATCCAATCAATGTGACGTCATGGGTGTAATTGAATTATATGTATGCTCAGCAGACCCTTTCCACTTGGTATCCCCATTGGCTAATGTTGAATTATGATGGATCATACACAGGGATATATGAAACATGCATGAATAACCCAAGCATGCATTTTTAATGATGCAATCCTGATAACTTCCCCCTCCTAACAAAATCAAAATGAATTAAACACAAGTAGCTGTCAGTGGCATTAAAAAAAAAAAAATAGAAAAAAAACCCTCATTATTTAAATGGCAACATGAAATGTTCGCCCAAATTGCAGCGTGACAAGGACCGTTTGTTGTAATGATACCAATTAACGTATCTATCCATTTAAAGTTTCCAGTGTAAAAAGAAAGAGCAGCTTGGGTGATATTAATGGCAGGGAAGAAAGGTGACAATAATGGATCACAGGGAGTGAATAGGACCGAACTGAATGGGGTAATTCAGATTAATTGTCTGACAATGGCTGGACAATCCCCTAGAAGGGCATGTCCTCCAATGTAGGGTAGAGCTTGCCTGCTGGTGACATTCAGTAAAATAAAATAAGGGCAAAATCTGCAAACCCAACGGTTAGAAATGATCCAAGTCAGGCAGAGATGCCAGGGCTCATCCTTGAGACACTACGATGGCCAAGTTAACCTGAACATCCCAGATGAATGGTTTAGCCACAGTGGCTTTTCCTCAGGGTAGAGGGGATCGGGAGATTTTTTGAGGTCACTTCACAGAATCACGGAATGGCCGGGGTTGGAAGGGACCTCCAGAGATCATCTAGTCCAACCCCCTGCCAGAGCAGGGTCACCCACTGCAGGTTGCACAGGAACACATCCAGGTGGGTTTGGAACGTCTCCAGAGACGGAGACTCCACCACCTCTCTGGGCAGCCTGTGCCAGGGCTCTGCCACCCTCACAGCAAAGAAGTTCCTCCTCATGTTTAGATGGAACTTCCTATGCTCAAGCTTGTGACCGTTACCTCTTGTCCTGTTCCATACCTGTATTCTCTGATTTAACTGATCATGAGCAAAGAACCACAGAATGATAGGGGTTGGAAGGGACCTCTGGAGATCATCTAAGAAAAGGGAATCATTTGCAGGGGTGGCCTTGCATCTTGCATTTTGACTCTGCTTCACTACTGTCCTCCTACAGATACAGTGCAGGAGTTATCTTGGACAGGTAAGCAACATGGGCCCAGATCTGTGTGTCCCCATCTCTCAGAGCCATCTAAATACTCTTCTTTCGCCTTCTACCCTGTCAATATATCAATATCAATTACCTAACACGCCCTTGTAAGCACTGTGTCCAGGGTTACAGCTTCAACTACCTGGGCTAACACCGTTCTGATTTCTGAATCCATAGAAAAATGGGCAGCAGCTCTGTTAAAAAAAAAAAAATAAGAAAGAAAGAAAAAGAAAAAAAAAAAAGAAAAAACCCTCCAATTTACAAAAGTAAGTCCTTGGGGACTTCTAAAGAATTCAAGTCATAAAGAAGAAAAATTTGTTCTCACTCTGCGGATCATGAGTTTCTGCTATGTTCAGTGAAAATCAGACATTTTTGTCTCGTTGCAGATTTTGTATAAAGCACAATGTCACAGACCTTGTTCCTAATTGCAGACAGGCTGGACACAGTGGCAAAGGACAGAGCCACTAGAGATACCAGTATATGTCTCATAACAAGCTCATTAGCTCTAACACCAGACCCCATGTTCCTCAAAAACTGTCCCAGGGCCCCTCTCAGGATTTATGCCGAGCATGCTTAAGCAGCAAGTCTCTTGGAAGACCTGTAGAGAGGAAGTCAATACGCTTCATAACACTTGAGAGAAGGGTCATCCTTTGCAATTAATAGCAAACAAGTTAAATAAATAAACGAGAGATTGTTCACCTTCTCCAAGGGGGTGGCTAGGATGCCTTACTTGCCCTTCTGCAAGAATTTGGCATGTCAAGCACCATCAGCAGCTTTTGAAGACGGCAGGATCTGCGTAAAACCGTACCAGGGGCAAAACAAAATTCAGGGTGGAAAAACAGTCAGAGAAAAGCCCTTCTTTCCCGAGTGCAGCAGAATAACTCATTAATGGAGTAATCTTGCTGTCATTCTAGGAACCTTGAGGTTCACCCCTGGAATAATCTTGCTGTCATTCTAGGAACCTTGAAGTTCACCCCTGTCCTGCACCACAATTCATGTAGCTTGTGCACGTTCAGACTTTCTGCTGCGATGTCTCACATGGAGTCACATACCCCCAGTGCATGTCTGCACCAACATGCACCAGGCATTTCGTGACTCTCCCCTTCAGCATTTTGAGTTATTTGTACAGAAAATAGATGGGTAGGTATCACGAAGGAGTGGTATAAGTGATGCTTTGAACTCCGCTGCCTATGTACACAAGTACATCCTGGCTAGGAGGTGATCTAGGCCACTTTCCTAAAATTAAATATCTACCTCTTTTCCAGGTAAATCCACTTTAGGCATCCAAGTAGGTAGCCTGAATAGTTTTGCTCTCTCTGCAACTTGGGGACATTACTACTTCCATACCTGTCAGCAGAGCTGGGAGGATAAATACATTATTGATTTGATCTGCTGGGCAGCCAAATCCTACGGCTGGAAAATCTCTGAGTGGCGCATTAAGTAGCATCCACAACACCCAGCAGAGATGTCTGTAGTCTTGTTTGGAGCACCAAGACTTCAATTCCTTTTAAAAAACAGCCATGATATTTTAAGGAACTGGTATTCATCAGGAGAGGACTAAGAGAAGACACCTGAAAAGGGCTTAATTTCTAAGGATGCTCACTTCATACTTGCTAAACCACCAGCATTTCAGACGCAGTAAAAGCTTGGTGTCCAAAGTCACATCTCAGTTTTCATGATCGTGGCTTTTCACAAGAGACAGTAGGTTTGTGAGAGAGTGGAAGCACTCTCCCTTGAAAGGCTCATTGGTGACCAGAGCTGTGAACTGTTCCTTACAGACAAATCATCACAGAATCACAGAATGGTAGGGGTTGGAAGGGACCTCTGGAGATCATCTAGTCCAACCCCCTGCCAGAGCAGGGTCACCCAGAGCAGGTGGCACAGGAAAGCGTCCAGGCGGGTTTGGAATGTCTCCAGAGACAGAGACTCCACCACCTCTCTGGGCAGCCTGTGCCAGGGCTCTGCCACCCTCACAGCAAAGAAGTTCCTCCTCATGTTGAGATGGAACGTCCTATGCCCAAGTTTGTGCCCGTTCCCTCTTGTCCTGTCCCCGGGCACCACTGAAAAAAGCCTGGCCCCATCCTCCTGACACCCACCCTTTCAGTATTTATAAGTGTTGATAAGGTCCCCCCTCAGTCGTCTTTTTTGCAGACTGAAGAGACCCAAATCCCTCAGTCTTTCTTCATAAGAGAGGTGCTCCAGTCCCCTTATCATCTTGGTGGCCTTCTGCTGTCCCCTCTCCAGCAGTTCCCTGTCCTTCTGGAACCAGGGAGCCCAGAACTGGACACAGCACTCCAGATGCGGCCTCACCAAGGCAGAGCAGAGGGGGAGGATGACCTCCCTTGACCTGCTGGCCATACTCTTCTTGATGCACCCCAGGATGCCATCGGCCTTCTTGGCCCACCCTGTGCATGACTGCATCCCTTACAAGAGTATTACAGGCTTCCACTGGAAGATTTCAAGTTAAGCATGGGGTTTTTTTCCCTTTCCCTTTTTGTTTTGCACCAACTTCTCTGTCGTATGTAAATGTTAAATTGTGGCATAATTCAGAGATGAGTTTGTTTATCTTAAAGAGAGGCAAGAAAAACCAAAAAAAAAAAAAAAGAGAAAAAAAAGATGCTTCCGCTTTGTTAAATTTCAAAAATAAAAATCCCTTCATAAAAGCTGCTCAAAGATGGCACATCACTGGGAGATATTTAAAATGCAGGCAGTGGGTTTTTAACTGTTCCCAAGAAACACTCCTGTCGAACAGAATGAGGGCCATGAGGTTAAAACACAGCCATCATAACCTTTATTGCTTCATTTTTGTGAAGCCATTAACCACAGGAGGACCACAGATGTGCCACAGCTCCTGCAGCTGGAGTGAAATTCAATCCCCACATCAGAACCTAATTTATGATCAACCTGTTGGGAGGGGGCGGGGAGGCCGAAGGACAGCATTCCTGCGTACTGCACAGCGGGGAAATCAGAGACGCACGAGGGTCTAAGAAAAGTCGCGTGTTGAAAGAGCTCAGCCAAAGCCCTTGCACAAACGCACAAGCACGTGTCGCGTAGAAGGAGCCAGCAGTGAAGTCTTGCAAGTGGAAATTCTGCCTCCGAAAGCAGCTGAACCCCAACAACATCCAGCTTTGAACTAACGCTTCAGCTGCCCGGGAAGCCTCAAGACGAAATCAAAGTGCCACCGTGCTCGGTGCAGGACGTGCTCATTGCAAGTGACAGTCCATTCCCTGAAGGACTCGCAGGCTATGTGGAGAAGAGCGTAGGAGGCATGTAGAGAGGAAAGCGTTTTGCCTGAGGTCATGCTGCAATCAGCAACGGAGCCAGGAATAGATCAAGGGTTCCTGCTCTGCCGTTATGTCATACCGAGGTTTTTTTCTGACCACTCTTCATGCCCTCGTGTTCTCTGTATCGCCCCCAATCTGATCTGGCCTTTCCCATCAACCACCTGCTCCACTTCATTCAGATCCTTCTAAGGAACTTGCTCCTTTCCACATTTTCCCCTTTCAGTGTCTGCCTCCTCCAGTTTCTTGTGCGCTTCTGATTGCAAGTTCCTGGGTTTAAGGACCTCCTGCAACTGGAATCATACACCTAAGTACTTTTGAAAGTATCTTGATGAGGCTTGATGAGGCTCTGAGCAACCTGATCTAGTTGAAGATGTCCCTGCTTACTGCAGGGGGGTTGGACTAGATGACCTTTAAAGGTCCCTTCCAACCCAACACAGTCTATGATTCTATGATTGCATCTTTGCATGCCTAAATACTTCCTCTCTTATTTAATATGTCCCATCCTACTAACTTGAGTCTCCAAATCACACAGAAGTTATGTTGGGCATTCCAAAATACACTGTTGAGTTGTGCCCCATCACCCAGAGCATCACGCGGTGCTGGTGCGTGGCGATGTGATGCCCTGTCTATGTGCAGCAGCAGAATTCACCGGGATAACATCAGAGCCAGCCCCAGGATCACTGCGACTGTCAGATGTGCGATCCCAACAAGAGACCAGACTGTTCATCCACTCGTAACTCTGAATTTGCTGGCAGTGCCCCCGGTCACTGCAGATGCCATAAATCCTGCAGGCTCCTTTTCCCTTTTAAATGAACCTAAAGTTTTTTTCCTAAGCTTTTAGCAGTTTAGGGAGCATTTGTAACAACATCACAAAGAATCAATCACTTAGGGGTGCACACGTGCTGGGTCTGTTGGAAGACCCTTTTGTCTCCTAAACTATATGAAGCATGGCCAGCAGGGTGAAGGAGGGGATTCTGCCCCTCTACTCTGCTCTGGTGAGACCCCACCTGGAGTAGTGTGCCCACCTCTGGGGCCCCCAACATAGGAAGGACATGGACCTGTTGGAGTAGGGCCAGAGGAGGCCATGAAGATGATCAGAATGCTGGAGCATCTCTCCTAAAGGGTGTTTACATCTGAGGACAGGCTGAGGGAGTTGAGGTTGTTCAGCCTGGAGAAGAGAAGGCTTCAGGGAGACCTTATAGCCCCTTCCAGTACTTAAAGGGGCTCCAGGAAACACGGGGACAAACTTTTTAGCAGGGCCTGTTGCAATAGGACAAGGGGTAATTGTTTTAAACTAAAAGAGGGAAGATTCAGACTAGATATAAGGAAGAAGTTTTTTTACAATGAGGGGGCGAGACAATGGTCCATGTTGCCCCATCCCTGGAAATATTCAAGGCCAGGTTGGATGGCGCTCTGGGCAACCTGATCGAGTTGAAGATGTCCCTGCTCATGGCAGGGGGTTGGACTAGATGGCCTTTAAAGGTCCTTTCCAACCCAAACTATTCTATGATTCTATGTTGCAGCCCAGTGTCCCCACTCTCAAGCCATCTTCTGTATATTCTTTGCAACCTTGAGGTGTATGGTCCTCTGCATGGCCAGGAAAGAGCATCTGAGCTTCATAGAAGAGGTTGGATTAAGTCACCTGCATTAGAATGAAGAAAATACACGACAGTACCAAAGACCAAAAGAAACGCTCCCAGCTGAGCATGTTAATCAAATTCCAGCAGGAAAATCACACACAAGATAACCCTGCACTGAGCTTTTCTATTGTCATAATGTTGGAGCACCTCACAACCACTAATTGTTCACCAGACAGAGCAGGGAAACACCATTACTGTCACTTAGAGACAGGCAACAGAGATGTAAAGGGTGTTTACATCTGAACGAGTTGCCCTCAGTCCCCTTTATTGCTAATGGAGAGAAAGAGACATTTTTAGGACACAATTCATCTGACCTAAAATAGGCAATTTCAGTCTCCTGCAGGATGAGTTGTCTCCTAAAATTTCCCTAAGATTTCTCTTGCTGGACTGGAAAGGGAGTTGACAATACCTCCTCTGGATAGAGATATCTACATTTAATGCGATTAATTCCCACTCTCCTAAAGGTGGATCCATAAAAGTCAGGAGCAGAGCAGAAAAAGTAACTCAGATTTCTTATGTTTCAGTCTGATGTTCAGATCAAACCATCAATGGACATCCAAGATGAACAAGGCCAAAGGACCAGCCAGCAGTAACAAAACCGTGGAGGTCTGAAGGAAGCTACTTATGGGTAAGGAATGAAGGAGATGGAAGAGGGAAACCTGAAATACCCTGAAGGGCAAGGTCAAAGGACAGTCGGGCAAGGTTGCTGTTGGACAAAGCGAACCAGATGGCAAGACAGCAGAAGAAATAGTGGCCAAACACTGTCCACATGATGCAGCAGATGTGAGGAAGATCCAGGAGCAACATACACTGACTATCCCAGAGAACACACATGGGGTAAATCTTGCCAAGACCCCATCCCCAGTCCAGACAGTGTTCAAGGAGGAACTCAGTCCTTTCCCAAACGCCCTTTTCCCATTCACCTCTCCTTCTTTTACAGCAGAAGAAATAGGGAGGTGGAACAGCTGAGCCCAAGATCACCCAGAGTGCTCTTGGCACACAGGAAACATAACAGAGAGCCCTCAGATCCCACCACAGCACACTAGACGGAAATCCTGAAAATGAACTTTCTGCGAATTTGACTCCAATTCCAACCTTTGCAGCTCTAGCAAAAAAAAAAAAAAAATTAAAAAAAATCAAAAAAATTAAAAAAAATACAGAAGTAAGTTTGGAAACTGGGTGACAAGGCTGGTCTGTGCACCTTGGAGGAAGGAATTGCAAGGAAGCTGCCAGCATGTGTTTCCATCAGGAGAGTGAAA
This sequence comes from Rissa tridactyla, assembly GCF_028500815.1. NCBI lineage: Eukaryota > Metazoa > Chordata > Aves > Charadriiformes > Laridae > Rissa > Rissa tridactyla. The sequence continues at coordinate 216,339,742 of NC_071466.1, forward strand.
ACAAACAAATAATAGCTAGGCTCTCTGCAAGCAATTAAAGAGCGGTTAATGAAATCACCTGCCACCGACAGAATTGACAAAACATAGAAAATAAGTCACGTCAGAGTCTGCCAGAGCATCCCTGGCACGGACAAGGGGCCTGATGGCTGGTGTATATTTAGTGCCAGTGATATCATCTTTCCTAGCAGGGCTTGCCTTCTGCAGCGAGGAGAAGGGCAGCACTTCCATGACAATGTCAGCGCGAGCTTTAAGAGGAAAGCGCCTGAGATTTCCTTAACAGGCAAGAAAGCAGCACGGCGGTAGCCTGGGCTACATCGCAGAGCAGGAGACAGGCAGGGGCTGCAGAGCATGATCAAGATGAAAACCCAGGAGAAGAAAAAAAACAACACCATAATATCCAAGCTGGTATCTTACGCACTGTCAGACAACAGCGTAATGAGTTTGTGGTTATTCAGGTCCTGTTGACCGTTGCCCTATCATAACCTTGGGCTGCTCAGAGCTTTGCAGGACGGGTAGAGCTCAGGTCCCCCCTAGAAGGTTCCCCTCAAGACAAATCCTTTTTAGCCCAGTAGTGCATACACCACCTTAGTGAACAGTCCTGCATCTGCACGTACACGCATTATGCCAACAATTTTTTTAACCGCAGAGCATTGGAATACTAATTGCAACAGCTCTTTTAATCTCTTGCCCTCCGTCACTGCTTTGCACCTAAAAAAGTCAGTTTCCCCTAAAAACGAGAGACTGGCTTAAAAATCATGAATTAACAATCAAAGCTTAGCTTTAATTTGCTGTTATAGTTACTAACAATTAGTGTCAGGGTGCGTTTGGGACTCTCAGCATTTAGGCATTACATCTGCCTGCACTACCCCTGCCCAACCAGCCCTGTTCCCTCAAAATAAGAATATCCAAGTCATGCTGCCCAAAGCCATATTAACATCTCTAAATGAACAGGAGTAATACGCCAGGGTAGCCCTGTGCTATCACCATCCTGAAATCTTTTCTTTCCCCACTATATTATGGTAATTTATTTCACTACCGGGGCTCCCATGTGAGTTCAATTCTCTAGCATCCAAGCAGACGAAAATGCTAACCTGGCAGAAGAAGTTTAACAAAGAGCCTAAATGCAGTAGTCTCATAAGATCTTGCATCTCTCCATATATTGCATGCTAAGACAGACGTGCAAGGAAAACAGCGAGATATAAATTTGGAAACATTTTCTTTTTCTCCATGAATAACAAATTAGCTAACAATTCAGAATTTAGGTGGGATTTGGGGAATTCGTTTACATCATCACAAGGGGGAGAAAGAGGCTTGAAAGCATCAAAAGATTTTTACTTTTCTATCTCACGGTAGAGAAACCTGTAAGAAAAGAGCTAATTAAACAAAAAAAAAAAAAAAAAGGAGAAAAGGGGAGACTGGGAGGTCGAATAACCACAAGTCGTTGTTTCATAGACCATAAAACTTTCAGAGCTTTGGAGCTTTGTTTGTTTTGTTGAAAAAGAGGAGAGAGAAGCACTTGGTTTTGTTTTGGCACAGGTCGGGGTTGTGGGTTTTTTTTTTTTTTTTTTTACATATTCTTTTTATAACTTTTTCTCCATTCTGTAGGAAAACAACAAAATGAGTCACTCTCATTGTAAGAGATGGACAAATACTCAAACCTAACAGGATGCCAAGGTCCTAGCACTTACCAACACAGAGATGCTGTCTGAAGGGCAGGAGATATGCATTAGCATGCACGGCATGGCCTTACCGCTCAGGTTAGCTCTATCATCAATATGTTCCCTTAGACCCCAAGGAGATAAATCGATTGTGTATGAAATCCAAAAGAAACCCACAGAAACTTGTAAGCAGTGGGGAAAAGATCAAAGCGCCTGTAGTGTGCGAAACCACATCCACCCCAGCAGATATCACAAGTCATAAACTCCCCCCGATAACCCAGCCTTAATCAACCATATGACAAGTGAGGCAAACACGGGGAGATTTGCACAGTGCCGGTCGCTATGTTTAATTAGATTTCATCAGAACGGTTCTGAAAAATTAATATGACGAGGTCTCTGCCAGTCTCGGTGATAACCTTTTCCCTGACATCGCTGGAATTTATTGCCAGCCTCAGTTTAAAAAAAAAAAAAAAAAAAAAAAAAAAAAAAAAGAGTTACAAGAAGTCAAATGGAAAGATGACTCCAGACCACAGCCATGAGCATCCCAGCAGGGTGGGATACCAGCACGGCTGGCAGTTGAAACAGTGGTTTGCATTTCCAGGATGCCATAGATACAACAGTGTGCTGGGGTCCTTTGCCAACGTAGCACTCCAGCTAGAAAAACAACCATCAGTAAAGCTTCCAAAACCCACCAAAGTCCCTTAGGAGTTCGTGTTTTGTTATCCAAAGGGACCCAGCCCCGTGAATCATCAGCAGAACATGTTCAGCATGACAGAGTGTAACCAGAGCTGAAACCCACAGACAACTGGCTCCCAACTTTCCTCTCTAGACTTTGCTTCTCTTGGCACCTCCAGGGTCCCAATCCATCTCCCACTGGAGCCTGCGAGTGCTCGACTTGTTTCCAACACACACTTCCAGGCTCACTGCACCAAGGGGGATCCCAGCTTGGAGGCATTGGCGCATACTTGATGTGATGTTGCTGATACAAAAGAACAACTCTTACCAGGAGTGATCTTCTATGGGACGTGGCCCATGGAAGGGTTATCTCCGAGAACACAGTCCTGCTGTCTCTAGTCAAGTATGGATGCCAACCTAACTAGCACATATATTTCTTTTTGGGGTCTTGCGTTGAAACACCACACAACTCAACTCCTTTTAAGTTTAGGAGATGAATGATCATCCTTGGGGTCATAGCTGGTAGAACGCTGGCCAGTACGAAGAAAGCCAAGTAATGACAGAGTCAAGTTCATGAAAAAAAGCATTATTGACATTAACCTAGATGGGACCCTATCATGTTGCATTCAAATCTATAGGGTTAGCTGCTGCTATCACAGCTAGCAAGATGCTTTCTGGCCACCCTGGGCACAGAATCCTAGGGGGACTTTCCTGGAGCCACAGCTTTGATTAACCATCTTGGCCTGGCCTTCAGTCTGTATTTCTGCCCCTCACCCAGCAATGATAGCTTTTCTAATTTCAGAAAGGGCCAAGGACCTGCAGCTCTTCCGTATGGTTTCCTTTCGAAGAGGTGAAAGGCTACCGACAGGGTTTTGGAGAAAAACAAACCCAACAAGACAAGTGTCAGACCAAACAGGAACAGATCCTTGAATCCTGCATAGCAACACACGTCTTCACTCCCGCAGACACCATATGGGTCGGGGTCTACAAAAACCCGCACAAATCTCTCATGCTTCCCCCCAAAGCTTCACACACATGAGTCTAACAACCAGCAATCCATCAAAGCTTGATTGCTCTCAAGCCAGGCTGCCACCAAGACGAAATGAGAGCGAGATGATGAAGCATAGCAAGCCAAAGTTGTTAAAGCAAAATGAAAGAAGCGCAAGGGGAAGAGATCAAGTTGGAGAAGAACAGGGGGAGATTTTATTTCTGCTTCCCTTCTCTTGGCTTCACACACACCCGCAGCAACATTCATAAGTGGTGGATATGCAGATGACGTTAAAGTCCCCCAACGGGGGTTCACAACCACCACGCTGACGCCGAGGGGCTGCCGCACACCAGAGAGTCTGGGTGGGTGCAGGGGAGAGGTGGAGAGAGGCTCTTCACGTTAGTTCAAGCCAAAAGTTGCTTACCCTAATGAAGGGAGGTGCATTCCTTGTTGCCTTTTAATTAAGAGCTGGCTCATAAATCAAACCACGTGTTGCTACGCTTCGGATGTCAGTTGAGGGAAAGGCTTTTTTTGAATAACCATGGCCCCTTATGCAAGCGGTGGTCCCTCCTCCAACTCCAGTAACATGGCTAATTACACTACTTTTGTTTGCTGTTACAAACCCACCCGGCCTTTACCACACCAGGAATTGGGCCTCTGATCCCCCCCCAAGAAATGCTCAGCTATGGGTCACAAACCGAGCAGAGCTTCACCCAGTTTAAGCATCAGCAGCAGGAGGAAGAATTACAGTTAAACTGAGCATTTCCCTAAGTTTCCTCAGGGGCATCCACAACTTCTTTTAAATTACAGGGTTCCCAGAGGTGGGCTGGGAAAACTATTTAAGGCAAATTGTTTTCACAGAGCAGTAGTCAGAGAACACAGGCTGGAAGGCACGAGTTTAAACTCTTAAGCAATATTGTTCGCATGCACACACGCACATAGGTACGCACATTTTAAAATGCATTTCCAATTTCAGGGGAAAAAATACAGATCTTCGTTCATGGCTATTCTGTATCCAGCCACTTTTCCCCTACTCTGCTGTCTCTGCACAGCAGTCGTTTCTAGCACGTGGGAGATGAGTTAAAGCTGTCAGTCCAGACTGCAGCAACTACGTGCAGCAAATAGTCCAGCTGAGACTCTCAACAAAGCCTTGGACAATGTAATGAGTGAACAGTGGGAACAAGCAGGTTTCACGCAACACATACCCCATAGGCACAATGGTATCCTGGACTTCAGAGAGAGCAGGGAACTGAATCTGGACCTCATCATCATGGTTGACATCTTCACCCACACTCAGTTCCCAACCTCTGCACCCTTTCTTCTTCCTTCCTAGAGACAGGAGCTGTCAAATTGTGATGTCTACATCAATGCCCATCTGCAGCCGAAGCAGAGATCTGGCCAACGGGAGAAGGCGGAGGTGAGAGGCTGCAGAGGTGATTTTGGGGATATCTCTGAGATACAGCTTCAGGATGGTGAGGGGGATAGAGCGGAGGATGGTGAAAGGAAGAGACGGATGCACAGCGCCTTATCAGGGACTTGCTGTTCTTTCAACAGGCTCCCTGATAACATATGGAGCTTAATCAAATATGCAAATAATGTCCTATCTGGAGACAAGGGAAATAGAGAAATAAACCCAGAGACCATGCATGAAAACAAGAAGATAAAATGAGAGAGTGGGTAGAAGGTTTCCTCTTTTTGATAAAATTATTTCAAAAGATTAAATTAAAGCAAAACTAATTAGGAGAACCGCACTTAAGCCGACTTCCCGTAAGAAGGGTCAGCAGGCAAGAGGCATTCAAATCAAAGGCAGATGCAAGAGACACTTCAAGGGCTCCCTGAAAAGTCATTATCCCAGTCAAAAGGGAAGGGGATACAGAGAAGGAAGGAATGACAAGAGTCATTTTGGCTGGGCATCCATCCGGGCATTAGATGGAGTGTGTGAGGAGTTAAATAGCCTCTCTTTGTCACCCTGGAGAGCAGAAGTAGCAGGTGAAGACTAAAGCTGACCACCTAATGTCCCATCCAGAGCACTTCTCAGAGAACAGAGGGACAAAAACCAACAGAATTATATAGAACGGGAGGGGGGGCACAAGGATGCATCTGCTTTTCCTTGTATCCAAGCCCTGCATGGTTTCCATCAGCAGCACAGCCACGCCAGGTACTGCAGCCTGAATCCAGATCAGAGCTGCTGACACCACACAGAAAATCCCCCACCACAACAAGGCAAGTGACAACCAGCATCACTGCAAACTGTCCCCTGGCAGGATGCAGGACCCATGGGTTTCAGCAAGGTAACCTGCAGCAGGACATTGTTATCTGTCCCTTTGTGTCTGCTTTTGTCACTAACATCCCCCTGCCTGCACAGCACGCATCCTCAGCCCACCGGAGGGAAATCCGGCTCAGCTGCTTTGCGACTGGAAACCTGTCGAATTCAAGCTGCGGCTTCTTAAAGGAAGAGTTTGAAGAGATGATGTTACAACCTGCTGCCTTCCCTGCTGCAATGGGTCCACTGGAGCCCGCTATTTCTCCTGGAATTGGAAATAAAAACGCATGGCACAGCACCACCCATGCAGAATGCACGGCAGCAGCCAGCAAGCGCCTCTGGACGTTGAAGTACAGATTGCATCTGGAGGGATTAGATGGTCATTTGCAAATCTCGTTGCACGGTTGCAAGATCCCATCTCTGACAAGGCTCTGAGGCACTGTTAAAGCAGAACCTCCAAAAAAAGAAAGAGCAGCGCTCCACGCATGTATGCAAGGCGCCCAGCAAAAGCACAGCTCAGCCAAACCCTGTGCACCAGCACGGAGACTGCTGAGTAGTCAGAAAGCAGAGAGGGGTACTTGAGGGAGAGACACGGAAAATTAATCGCTCACTGCCAAAAAGCAGGCTCTAACTCTTGCTGGGAACAGCAACCTTCCTAGCAGAAAAAAAAAAAAAAAAGAAAAAAAAAAAGGGAGTTTTCCTACTGCAGTTAGATACTGCAACAAGCTAACTGCACTCCTGCAGTGACAGAGCAATTAGTAGGTATTTAAAACAAGTGTTGGCTGCACCAGTTCTGGATAGAGGGCCTCTGATGTGGTTTAGGGCCTGGGGTTTTGCAGCAGAGGATGGATCACAGGGCAACCCAGGCCGGAAGGGACCTCAGGAGTCCAGTCTCCTGTTCAAAGCAGGGTCAGCTTTGAGATCAAACCAGGTTGTTTTGTCCATTCAGGCCTTGAAAATCTCCAAGGATGGCAACTGCACAACCTCCATGAACATCTTGCTTCAATGCTTGCCTGTCCTCATGGGAAAAAGCTCTTCCTTACATCCAGTTGGAAGTGCTCTCATGTCAACTTATGTCTGCTGTCTCACGTCCTCCCACCACTCACTAATGTGAAGTGCCTGTCTCCGTCTTCTCAATAACCTTCTTGTAGGCATGGGAATGCTGCTGTTAGGTTTCTCCAAGTTTTCTCTTCCCCAGCCTGAATAAGCTCATTTCTCTCATCCTCTCCTATCAGGGCAGGTTCCCCAGCTCCTGGCTCTCTTCACCCTCTCCTGATTTTTCTCTGGTTGATCAACACCTTTTTTGTACTGAGGGGCTTAAAAGTGACCACAGTACCTCGATACGGTCTAGCAATTGAGTTCAAGATGACCACCTTCCCCTGAATCTACCAGCAGTGCCCCCGTCTGTATAGCTGAGGATGTCGTAGAATCATAGAATGGTTTGGGTTGGAGGGTCGTTGGCCTCTTCTACTGCGCAGACACAATGGTGGCTCATGTGTAACTTGCTGTCTACCAGGATCCCCAGGTCCTTTTCAGGAGACCTGCTCCCCAGCCAGGCAGTCCTCAGCCTGAATCGTTGCAAGAGGTCACTCCTTTCTACGTGCAGGACTTCACACTTCTCCTTTTTAAATGAGTTCCTGTCAACTCCATTGCACCATCTTCTCTTAAGTCCACCTGGATGGCAGACCTGCTGTTCAGCCAGTTCCTCCCAACTGACTGGAGGTTGGATTAGATGATCTCTGAAGGTCCCTTCCAACCCCTGTGATTCTGTGATTCAGTGATTGCAGCTCTGGGATGAACAGGTGCACAGGGCAACCTGCTTCCCACCTCATTCGACCTCTAGCTGGAGAAAGGTGAAGCGTAACAGAAAGATACCCACCCATCTGCAAGGCTTCAAAGCAGCAGGGGGAGGGAGACAGCACAGCAGCCTATCACTGGCATGCACAAGTCCTGCATCTTTGATTTCACCCATGGAGATAGTATCCAATCACTCAACACTTCTAGGTCATGTTGGACTCCAGTATCACCAGCCAACAACTTTTGCATGACCCAGTACAAATGGGTGTCACTGCCCAACGTCCACATAGATTCCCATCACCCCCCCTTTCAGGGCTGCCGGCTGGTACACTCCACACAAGCATCAAGAGCCAAGTACACCACAGCTACCAAAATTACAGCTTTCCGAATGCTACGGCCAGAAAACTGAAGTACTCTCCAGGTGTCTAAGCCGGCAACGACCTCTCAAAGAGGGACTGTGTATCAATGAAGGACACAGACAACTGCAGCCTTCACAGACGTCAAATTCAGACGGGAAGCGGGATCACTCCATCACAAGTGAGTGAAACACTCGGACTCCTGCTGATTTAGGAAGCTGTGAGGAGAGGCCAGAGCGAACAAGCCCCTCTCGCAGAAACCAGCTTCCCAGCAGGAGCCAGAGCCTCTACAGCGTGTTTTCAGAGCAGTCAAGTCCACTTGCCAAACAGTTGGGGGAAAAAAATAAAATTAAAAAAAAAAAATCCCTGACTCTTTCAAAGCAGCAGAGGGATGGAGAAGGAAGCCGAGTTTCCCTGCCGACATTCGCCCAGAGCTGTCAGCAGCAGAATATCCTCCAGGGAACATCAAAACCAAGCAGGATTTCTCGTCTTGTGCGTATGCAGAACCCCCCTCGCCTGGAGGAACAGTGAGGATCTCTGTCTTTGCCTGCAGTTACCACGAGACTGCAAACCTGTGCATGGCAAACCCAGGGCTCTCTCATTAGCTCCAGCTCCTTGGATGGGCGGTGAGGTATCAGACAAGAAAAGGAAGATACCCCTTTCCATGTGGGTACGTCACGGTGTCACCAACCCACCTAGAGCTCTGTTGCCTATGGGTCTCTGCCCATCTCTTGCACCCTTTTACCTTGCTCAAAATGTTTTGCATGGAAAACTCCATTTCATTCTTCTGTTGTCCACTCATGGCACTTGAGAACGATCCAGCTGTGTGGAAGGACCTGACACGCTGCCAGTCTCACCAGAATTCAACTGCTCTCTCCTGCTAAATGGGATGAACCCTGCTCTGGGAAGGGATCTCAACCCACATGTGAAGGGGGTAGCAAGAAGACCCTTCATAGTGATCAGCTGCAGGTTTGGGCATCCCTCAGATTTACCTTACTGAAGAAGTCCTGACATTACCGTAGACCAAGGTGCATCTTCTCCAAGCCACATACCGACTCCTTCAATAGTTGTTAGTGGTTCCCACTCCCTTTTCAAGGCTGTAAACAGCACCGTACCATCCAACCGGGAGAGCTGTCGGCTGGCTGATGGGATGGGATAGCCACAGCTATATGGCCAGAAACCAGCAGGAGCTCAGATTTGTGCCTATTTTCCAATCCAATTATCTATCCGAGAAAGCCAGCCTTCCCCAACGCAACTGTGAGATGGGCCAAAACGAGAATTGCAAATCCGAGCTCTCAGATCTAAAAATCTCTCCATGGTGTTTTGTCTCTGAATCCAAAGAAAGCCGGGTCTCGAGGGTTCAGGGTAATCCAGAGGGTGGTTCATGAAACCGGTTGATATTGAGAATTCTCTACTAAATAGAGGTGATTCCTGGTGGGAAGTGCTGGCCAGATTTCAGAGCTGTCTGATCTGAATGAAAACCTTCACCCCGAATGGCAGTCCAAATCTAAAAAGCCCTTCAAAGACCTCAAACTGGTGGGATTTTATGAAAGATGAAATACAGGCCACAGAGTGAAAGAATTGGTTTTTAAGCCATATTTCTTTCTCTGCAAGGAATTTAGCATAGAAAAGGCTTTGAGTGAAATATTTTGATGGAATAAAAAAAAAAGATAAAATATTTCTTATGGGGAAGTTTCAAATAAATGTAAATTACTACTACTCCATTTTCAAATAAGCATTTGAAAATGAACAGAGTGCTTTGTTTTGTTAGAAGTGCAATTCTGAGGGCTGTTCCCAGGTTGACATTTGTAAACTTAAATTGCCCTTTACACCTGCATCTACACACAGAATAATTGCAGGTAAGTTGTATTTCTTTGACTGGAAACTATCTGCACAAAAGCAATGACCCATAAATTAAATGCCTAGGGAAGGAATACAAGGAATACTGAATACCGCTACGCTCCCTTAGTGGTGACAGGTATTAGTGGCACGTAATTTGGCCAGACACACCGGAAAAAAAAAAAAAATCCAAAACAAGCATACAAAACCGTGCAAAGCATCTCCATGGGTACATCTCTAGCTTTTTCCTGCCACCAGAGTGAAGAGCTAAGCGTGTAATGAGAGAGCGTGCAAAGGAAAAGAAAGGCAGCGGATTTCGGCACCTGGCTGTTTTACAGCGAAGTGGTTTGTAGGAAGCACATACCCAGGAATAACTCCTGTTCCCGATGGTTGGCTGCGCTGCCGTTCGCAGAGAGACAAAACAGCCCTTCGTTAAACTCAAGTAAGGCTTTCGTGTCTCCTGAAAAAAAATCACTACAAATTCACAGGGGTGCCGACTGACTTTCAGCCACGGGTTTTGTTCGAAGCACTTCCCCCCCTATGTAGGAACTCACTCTGCCAACGAAGCCCACCGAAGGCACCCTGGAGTACATTATAAACTGCGGCAACGTGGTACGGAAGCACAGGGAACACCACGGGCCAGCCAGAACAGGAGGTAATTACAGACACCAGCAGCTGACCAAAGCGCTACAAGATGAAATATTTCTCATTAAAAAGTACCGCAGGATCTTTAATGCCCACAAGCGGTCGGGAGATGGTTTTCCATCCCATCTGATTTGTCTAGTTTAGCTGTTTGGTATGATCACACACCTCACAACCTTTCGTGCATTAGTTTTCTTCAACGCTTCTTTGAGCAAGCAAAATATTTCCTACCCTTTGCAGGAGAGAAAATGAGCTATGGAGGCACACCACAAGTTTCTGGTAGAGCAACGAACTGAACCCAGCTGTCTCCCAACCCACTCAACCCTGGGCCTCCCTTCTCCATCCCCAAGACATCACCAGCCCCCATCAGGCTTTTAATCCAAGAGCGCCGGTTTGTATACGTGAGATATGGACAGGGGGAATTTTTCTTTTCCATAGCTTTGCATTTTTATCCCGTTTATATCTTCATTCTGCAGGGCCAGGCTGTGCTGTGGACAAGGCATATTTCTACAGCAAATTATTCAGTGCCTTCCACATAGCTACATGTGGAGACCAACTGAATGAGCGAGGGTTGCACAATGTATTTTGCCTGGGGCAGTGAAATAGCCAGGGCCAACCTTGTCTTTCTGTTTCACTCACTTTTTTCCTACCCTATCTCTATCTTGGTTTTTTCCTTTTCTTTCTCTTTGTTGTCTTGGTTACACGGGCAGATTCCTGATATGCTGCTAGTTTTCATTTTAATGATATGTTCCTGTAAAGCACAATATTTTACTTCAGTTGTGTGTGCCACTGGATAAATTCCTTTGACATGTGACATTTGTATATCAACTAACAGATATTGCTTTATGACTGTGGGTATTTTGCAGAGTATTCACGGATTACATACATCAAAATCTCACATACAGTCGGCATCTTTCATATAAAAAAAACACATGGAGAGAAAAAGACTGAAACTGCGGAAAAAATAAGGAAAGCTTCTCCAAAACCATCTTGTAATTACTTGCAGTGAGTCTTCCAACAACAGAGCAGATCCTGCTATCTTGAATTTAGTAACTCCTCTCGCCATGCTAGCCAAAATACTTCACTGTAGCTTGACCGAATGGCTGCATTGCACCAGGAGAAAGATCAGGACGTATCATGCGTGGCAGGACTCAGCAAGCAGGAAAAAAAGACATCTCCTGGGCTTTGTCCACCGGTACCCTAGAGTTTCATCTAATTCTACAAAGCTTATTCCAATTTACCCATAGGCATATTAAAAAAAAAAAATAAAATCCCCAACAAACATAAATCAAGCTTCATGCTAACGTAATGGATTATGCTGGAGTTGCAATGCCAATGAAGTATTTCCTCTGATTCCTTTTCCAAAGCACCTGATTGATGAGAGAAGATGGAAAACGGAGCTTCAAAAGGCCCATGAAGTCTTGGCAGGGACCAAGGAATGCCAAGTGAAAAATTCTGAGTGCCAAATTGGCCTTGTGTGGCACTTAGAGGGGAAAACAGGCTGGTGTCCTGAGTTCAGAAACCCTCAGGAGCCCTGGAGGGGAGCAGTGCGTGGAGGAAACCAGTGATTGCAGAAATCACAGCAAGGATGGGGCTGAACCTGCAGGAACTGAAGGTTTCCAGGAGCCTGGATCAGCTGGTCCAAAACAACCACAGGTTTGCAGGGGAGCCCCGTTTTGCTTTGCTTTCTGCCTCTTTGGTGGAGACTTTATTCAGCTGAAGAAGATCTCAACCCGAGACTCCAGCTCTGCTCCAACACATGGACCAAATGCAGTAACTACCGCAGGCAGAATATTCAGCACATTAGGAAAAAGTGAATATAATGAAGCTTTCTCAAATTACATCAGCCAGTTCAGTTCCCCTCCTCTCATTCTTTACCCTATAAGGCTGTCCCCGCTCTCTACCACACTCTGTAAAGCACTAAAAGCTTTCTCTCCTATTTTCCCCTATTAAAAGGAATTACATCTTGGATTCTGCAACGGCAGAGACAGAGCTGTGTCTGAGTTTGCTTCTCCTGAAGCCAAAAGACAAACCAAAAGCTTGCGAGTGCAGGGAAGCAGCAGTCATTCTTAACTGTTTAGGTCTTTTGGATATTTACCATTCAGATCTCACCTACCCCATTCCCCCACCCCCCAAGAGACTGACTGGAGAACTAAACAGTTTATTATGATATCACAGATGACAGGGAAGCAAAACCTAATTAGTCAGGGGAGGAGATTATTTTTATTACAACTGTTTAAAACACAACTTGGCTCCTTTTCCACATGCCTGAATAGACTGTTTAAAAAAAAAATTTAAAAAAATTCTCTTTTTCAAAAGCATCAGAAGCGTTTCCTCTGTTGAACAAAGCCAGAGAGATTTGCCAGTGGGCAGGATCCCGTTCCCCTTGCAGACCCGCCTCACCATGGGTTCAATGCCATCTGAATTTACAACCCTGGTTTTCTTTCTAAGTGCAGAAACAGGTAGGGGAACAAAACCACAGATTTCAGACCTTCCTTAAGCATCCGTGAACAAATGACTCCGTTCCCCCTGCCTGCTCTGTTCATCCTATACACAAGCCATAGTGGGTCACCTTTTCATAGCACCTTCCTCTCCCCAGCTTGGAAGTTTTTATTTGCAGAAGGAACTCCAAGAGGAATCAACACCCAACCCAACCCCCAAGGCTCTGCCCAACCTCCTTTCCCAGCTTCTCACCCATCTCTATTATTATGACAAAACCACAATCTCCTCTCACATATAATATTTTGCAACACCCCTGGGCTGAGCATTCAGACAGACATTGCCAGACTGGCACAGAGCAGTTGGAATGGATGCACTGCCCATCATTAGCGTGAGAAGGTCCCTTCTAATACCTCTTCTTGCCTTGAGAAAACCACAGGTAGAGAATTCCCAGCTTCCACCTCTCCAGCCTCTCTGCTGTTGCCTTACACGGCAAACTGCAGAGCTACGGCCATGCAACAGGCACATTTTTAGCGAGAATTCACAGCGAGGAACATAAATACACTTTTTATTGTATTTGGGTTTATGTGGCGTCAACCCTAAACATAATGCTCATTATCGCTCAAGACACAGCTTTCTTTTGATGAAAACACTCTTCCTTCAGTACAAGCACCCAGCCTGACCTAAACAGAGCAACCACTAATCCCATGCTGGGCTCGTGGTGAAATCACAGTCCAGTCACATTGCTCTGAAGAAAGACCTCCAGAGCACGAATCCTCTTTCTTAACAAACTTCAGCTGCAGTCAGTTTTTCTCCAGCAGGCACAGATACCCTGTGATCAACTGCTTAATTAGAGATGGTCTGAACACAAAAATATTCTGTTGGATGTAAACTGCACCAAGTCTGTCTGTGGCTGGGTCTGTGGTTTGACTTCAGAAACATGCATTTGCTGATGAACAACAATTTGGAAGAAGGATTTTATCCTTTCTCACATCAGCTCTATCCCTCAAGGGTGAAACGCAGTTTTTTGCCAACCAAAACATTTTCTATCCTCAAAATAGGCGATGCACCTTAGGATAAGGACTGCGCTCACACGACTGCAACACTGCAAATCTCCATCAGAACATGAAAATCTGAGTTAGAGAACCACGTCAGGTCTTACCTTCTTGAGTTTCCCACTCTTAGTCCCCACAAAAGCCAGGGAGTGGTTCTTGTAGACGTAGGCAATCACAGATGTCATCCTGTCTCCATCCTCAGTGAAAATGGGAAGCCCTCGCACCATGGATGATACTCCCAAGGGGGCATTCATATCCAGGCCACAGAAATTGTCATCAATTGTTAACAGCTATAAAGAAAAAGAAAGAGAGCGTAAAAAGATGAAGCCACTACTTCTTTCGCCATTTGGGAAGTATCCATACAAGCAGGGACACCATTGCGTAACATGCCTATGATTTGTGCAGGCTGACAAATCGATGACAAAGGCAGGACTGAAGAAATACAGGGGTGGAAAAAAATTTGCCCAAAGTTGCGTGATGAGTTACAGACAGAAGGAGAACTGGAAACTTGCTTCTTTTGAATGACAGCCCAGCAGGATACATTACGTTAAGCCTTTTTCCTACTGCTTTACCAGTCAGTTTTACCAGTCAAGACCTAGCAATCAAAGACAAAGTCTGCTGAAAATGTCTTAAACATATCTAGCTCTGTCAAAAAAAAAGTATGCACATCCATTCCCGTGGGATCCAAAATAAGAACCACTGAGCTAAGTCTGCACTGGCAAATAAAATAGACCCTGGCCTGCCCTCTGGCCCTGAGATCCAGTAGTAAGGCTCACATCTATGAAACCTAAATAACCACCCCCCTCCCAACTACAAACCCTGTAGCATCACTCGCGTTACATCTTGGAAATTATACTCCCCCAAGGCATGTTCAGGAACCATCTGGGAGAGAGTTGGTTATCCCAGGTCAAATCTGCAGTAGGGAGCACTCTAAGGATTAAACACTACAGATGGTGCCTGCACACACGCCCCATGCCTGGGGTTAGTTTAATCATATCGTTCTCTCTGGGTCCTTCTCTCACACTGCTTGGCCTGGGCAGTTCAACCTTCTGGGTCTCCATTTCTTCCCCATGAAATGGAAATTATCCTCCATCCATCCATCTTACCAGGGTACTATAACTCACTGAAGTCCTTTGGAGAGGAGGGGAAGGTTTCACAGCTATTATAGGAGCTTTTTGGTGTTTGTTGGAGATACCCATGAACTCCTAACAACCAGAGAAAAGGTCCCATTCATTAATGCTGCTGCCTAAGCTCTAACACCTATTGGATTTGAACTCAACAGCCTTGTCATCACACAGATGCTTCACTGGGATCCATGTATACAGATGCACATTATCTCTGAGGGTGTTTCTTTGGACTTCAGGGAGTTACAGAAGTACAGCAGCAGAACCGTATGGACAACTCTTCTACCTTAAGGAACCATCTGGACAGTAGGTGAGGCTAATACAGGTGGCCAATATGAAGATCTCCACAGAATAAGTCAACCAAAGGTGAAGCTCCAAATACCACAGTACACAATTGCCAAAGCAGTTAGACTTTATTAACTTCACTGGGACCACTCACAGATTTGAAGTTAAGAATCTGCTTAAGGTGTTTTGCTGGACTAATGCCTAGAAAGGCAATAATTAATTGTACAGGAAGGTTGCCTAGTATTCATATACCAGTAATAAAGGACCATGACTATTTCCTTTGAGCTCACACCTTTCTGGAAGCATGGACAGAACACGTGCTGCTCCTTACTTCAGTTCACGAGCAGTAAAAGCCTGATAGTTGATTCATTTTATCCTCACCCAGCAATTACAGGGAATAATTACAGAATGTTTTACTGAATGGAAGAATAATGTGTCTTAAATGTATTTATAAATGCATAAAACCTATGAGGAATTCAAACAGCCATTAGTAAGGAACAGCTAGCCTGAGCTCTGGCCCACAAGAGTCATTAGTGTTTGTGGACTGCCCTTTCAGAGCTAAAACACCAGCTCAAAGAGCAATTACAGATCAGATCAACAGCCTCCATGAGCAGCAGACAGGATGTTGCTAGTCTACGATGCCAGCACAAAGTGTAAGATAAATCTGTCTCCCAAATCCAAAGGCCAAATTCCCCAGAGGCCTGGTACCATCATACTGATGGCCACACTTCAGAGAGGCAGGACACCCCTGCCAACAGCATGACTTGCAAAAACCGAGCATTTCTGTGGCTAACGAGAACACAAACAGATTCGTTACATAGGTCAGGATGGAAAAGCTGCAGCTTGATTACTCAGGAAGTACAAACGTGTTTGAAGCAGCGACACTTCCCAGATCTTTCTGCGAGACATGAGACACTGACTGTCAGAGATGAGCAGTGTGTTGGGCTGATGTGGTGTGACAAGCCTTCTGTTCACCAATTCACTACCCAACTCATCGCCTGGTGTGGGATCCACCTCACCTTGCTTTAGCCATGTGAAACCTTAGTAAGTAGCCTAGAGTGGTCATCTAAAGTACCTCCCTATTCAACAGAGGAAAGGAGGCACATCACAGACCAAGCTATCCAACCAAACTTGCAATATGCTAGATCACCTTCTGATAGAGCCAGCTGATTGCAAAAGGACTCCGGATGATTCACATTAAGATGTATCATGCTTTGAACAGGAGGCTGGATTATACGACTTCTTGAGGCCCTTCCAACCTGAATCATCCTATGGATGTAGGACCTAAGAAGAATCCAGGTCTGGAAGTCAGGCCTAGTTTGACTGGAAACTTTTAAGCTCTCAAATTAACATGATCTGTGTTTCAAGGCGATAATAAAACTGTATATGTGTCTCACCCAAAGTGATGGCCTGACAGGCTGAGATAAGAACCATTTCAGACTAAAACCAAGAAATTCCCAAACTTTCTACAGATGGCAGAAAGAAGGGCAAGGAAAGAAAAGTCATGCTTTGCCATGGTTTTAAAGGAAAATAAAAAATAGGAAACAGCTTTCTTCACCCGCAAGAGGATTAAAATACGCAATAGGACCAGCAAACTTCTTACCAGTGGATGAAACTCCACGTCAAACAACAGGAAATTACACCAAGCAGCGGTGAAATGATAGCAATCAAGCAGAGCTGGCTTGATGCACGGTCTGAGGCATCCTCCTTGGTGTAGCACTGCCTCCCACACAATCCCCACCCTGCAGCACAGCCAAAACCAACTACTCCAGGTGAAGCACTTGGAGATCAGAAAGGACCCATAGAATCATCTGGGCTGCGTGACCCAGGATTTTGAATATCAGACAGGAGCAACCCGTGCTGTTTTGAAGGGAGGTAGAAGCTACTTCTATTTGCTCCCCAGTCAGGTCTGAGTCTTCACGGCTGTAAGGATACAGCACTGGGCCCTCTGTAACCCACTTGATCACCAGCCAGGCTGCGTTAGCTAGAGTATATGATTGCTGTAGATGTATATCAGAGCTCACATAGCCAGAGAAAACTCTCACCTACCCACAAAACCCCAAGAGGATATAGACCCAGAGATCCCAGCATCAACCACAATAACCTGGGGCTGATCTGCAGCACATCTCCAGCCTGTGAGGCTTAATTAATCCAACAGCCACAGGTTAGTTCCTCCTTCATCAAGCTGGGCCCAGCTCCAGCTGAACTCAGACCTAGCCTTAATGGGGCTGATATCATGGTTTTCCCCCATGCAGACACAAAACTAACTTTAAGCCCATTTATTTCATTTTATTTCCCTGAGATTATTTACAGGAAGACACGTTCTTATAAGAAGGGCTTATAAGAAAGATGGGGACAGACTTTTTATCAGCATCTGTTGTGATAGGACAAGGGATAGTGGCTTTAAACTAAAAGAGGGAAGATTTAGACTAGAAATAAGGAAGAAATATTTTACGCTGAGTGTGGTGAAACACTGGCCCAGGTTGCCCAGAGAAGTGGGAGAGGGCCCATCCCTGGAAATGTTCCAGGTCAGGTTGGATGGGGCTCTGAGCAACCTGATCTAGGTGAAGATGCCCCTGCTCATGGCAGGGGGTGGGACTAGATGGCCTTTAAAGCTCCTTTCCAACCCAAACCATTCTATGATGATCCAAGCACCAGGGCAAGGCCGAAGTGCAAAATCAGCACTTTCTCTTACATGACACAGTTCAGATGAGATCTAGGACCACCACAGCACACCTTACCCTCTGAGACACGCAAACTGGTGCGTGAGGGCAGATGAGGCCACGGTGCTCACTCACACGCTGTTGCGTGGGTGCCGGAGAAGCAATCGCAGAGTTGTGGTTTGTGACGTGGACAACCATCCCCCAAGAATAGGAGCAAGGCCAGCCAGCCACGCACCACATGAAAACTATTTTCATTTAACACATTTGGGTTATTTCCTCTAGGGATCATCTGCAAAAAAAATGCCAGCAAGCGAAAACCTACATATAAACATCACCCGGCTTCTGTGCAGCTGTGGCTCTCAGCTACACACACGCCTTTGTAAAGACAGAAATACAGTCATCTTCTTCAGCAAAGAGAAACACGTAAGGAAGTTTGGATTTATGATGAAAGGGTCAGGAGTTGCAAGCACAGGTTTATTTTCAATTCCAGGCACTCCTAGCAGCAATATAAAGTAGCCACGTTAAACTCTCTGGAGCTTCCCTGCTCGGCAATTTCACGTTAACGACTTTCCAGAATGAAAGCGGAGGTGAGGACATGAATTCACTCTGCTTGCAACACTGCTGCCGCGCCAGCTGGGATACCGGGGAGGGGCAAAGGGAAGATCTAAAGAGGCAGGAATAGGATCAGCAATTCTTGCATCTCGCATTAGTTAAAATCTAACCCAGAAATCCACGGCACAGTCTGTAGGTATCTCAGAAGGGATGCGGTTGAGATGTTGGACCGGAGTCAATGAGTTTCTCATCCTGCTCCAGGTTCCCACCTGCAGAAGAGGGAATATTGTTCACCGTCCCTCTGCCCCAGGAAAGCTTCTAAACACAGGTTTATAAGGTGTTCTACATATCCAAAATATCTTCATGCGAGAATGATTGGCAGTTCCCAGGGCATAAATGCCCTCCCGAGTCCCACCAGCTGCCTCTCCATCTTGGGCTGATGTTCGGGGGGAACCAGCACGTGGGAGGCTGCAGTCTGCTCCTGCCGCCGGTCCCTGCACAGGCAACCAGGGGGCTCATCTGCAGCCGTGACACCGTGGCCAAGTGTCACATTCACCAGTGAAATAGGAAGGATGTGCAAAAGAATGGGCCTGATTTACAGGAGGATTCTGGCAGGCATTTGCCTTCTCCAGGATTAAGCCTATCAAATAAATAATTAGCACAACCAAGCCCTCCTGGAGAGGATGGTTTTACAAGGCTGGTGCTGGCTCAGTCCCCTAGGGATTTGCTGAGCCCCAAAAACCCCCAAACTCAGCAGAAGGGTTAGAGCTCTGATTACAACACCTCCTTCCCCGTCCTCATCTGATTCCCCACCAGAAGCGAGCACTTTGGCATTGCACAAAGGGCTGAAGCACCAGATATTAGGGAGCCAGTACAAACACTGCTCATAATAAACCACAATTGTCCCTTAAACATCTGCTTTAGCTATTTTGCTCTGAAACAGCCCCTGATAATCAACTACAGCCTAATCCATATTTTGGGAAAAGCTTCGATAAAGGATTAGCCATCCCTCGTTCCTCCTTGCTTTCGCTCCGGTGAAATCTTCCTCCTTAATCAAAGCACCAGGGCCTTTTTCCAGATATCTCAGCAGGCTCCAAAGCAATTCCACAGACTCACTGGGGAGAAAGGCTGTCCCAACGGCCAAGTCTCGCCTTTGATTTACAGCTAATACCTAACAGCCCTGTCTTCATACGGTGGCAGGTACTTGGCTTCTCGCTCTTGTTATCTCAGGCTTGGCTACGCCAGACAATGGAGGGAACGCATACATTACGGCTGTCTGTGCTGCCAGCAGGGCCAGGGAGCCAACAGCAATAAGAAATCAACAGTAATGTGCATTTGAGTCTTTGCAAGGAGATATCCAAGGTCTTTTCCATCACCTGACTGCAAGATCTTCTTTCCTTCCTGACTGCAAGGGCTCAGTGAGGCTGAGGGTGGACATGTATCCTACTCAACAGAATATTTAAAAATCAAGAGAGATGGAAGCCCTAGGAAAATCTGTCACCAGGAACTTCACGGTACCCAAAGAGATACAAGCTAGGAAATTTAGGGTCTAGATCACCTGGTGCAGGGGTGAACCATAAATCTTCACCCAGCAGAGCTGCAAATGATGGAAACCATCTGCCTGCAAACCACAGGTCTTTAAACTCCAGCGGCAGCAGTGTGGTACCCAAGGCTTGTGTTTCTCCTGTTTGCCTTTTCTCTTAATGGTATAAACATGGCCTTCACTGCCCAGTGAACTTCTGGTTAGATGCTGGTTTGCCCTACCCCTGGCATTAGTACCTTGCCTTCCTTAAGTTGGATTTGCTTTGCCTCTGAGTCTCTTCTGATGCCTCTGAGACCAGTGGACTTTGGTTCATCTGACTTTCTCCCTACTATCTGCGCTGTGAACTTTGGCAGAACCACCACCTTTCAGCCCGTTGGCTGTGTCTATCTATGAGGCCCTAGCCCAGGATGGAGACAGCCCCTCTGACTTTCACCTCCTGCCACATCATTCACATAATTTGATGCCTGTTGCTGCCCTCCCCATCACATGCATTCCTGACAGTGGGTCAGGAAAAGGCTGCAGGCTTGCCCAGTGAGCATCAACGGCTGTAGACCTTTGTCATCTGCAATTCAAAGCCACGGGGAAATTTTGCGGACAGAAAGATGGGAACCCTGGGCCACCAAGCAAAGATAGCATAGATCACCAACCAACCCACTCTTCAGCGGTTAGCCTGCAGTCTAATGACTTGCGAAAATATCCAGTACCGTTTCCCCAGGGTGCTCTGTGATATAATGGAAGCTGGATAAAGAGCCAGCATTTGGAAATACATTATAATTGCACACTGCTTTTCACTTGTGCAACCACAGCAATGGTTACCATGCAATTACATGTCACCATATACAAATGACAGTGCAGTTACAGTAACTTTACCAATTACAGGGAAATTGCACCCACTATGCTAAGAGGTGTTCAGTCAAACATAATTCGGGAACGCAGGAACAAAGGGGAAAGTTACTCAAATTGAGTAGATCTGGTACAGGCATTTGGTATTTAGGTCTCCAGTTTAAGCATCAGTTCAAGGACTGGTGTCAAGTTTCCAGAGTGCTGCAGAATCTTAATGTAGTACAGACTTTTTATGCCCACATTTACGTTCCTGCTGCACTGTGAGCATAAGGCTTCCCAACAGTCTACACCATGTACCTCCACGTCGTAAAATTTGCAATTTCCTGAAGAGGAGGCTGCCTTTCTTACAGAGACCAACAGGTTTCTTTAGTCTTCAGGCCTTTTGCTCAGCAGAGCTGGTTGATTATTAGTAAGAAGTAACTGTTGCTATAAATTTATCATCCTCTAGGTCCTGACTTTCTGAATGATTAGAATGCCATAAGATGCATACCATGTACATTGAGTAGTGAACCCCTAAAAATCTTCTAGACCCCAAGATTACAAAAATTTAAGCAATGCTGGCAGTGAGTTTGCGTTTCTTATTTCATGCGGCAGACCCTGGAGATGCAGACCCCAACTTTCAGGGTCTGCTGATTCTGTCTCACATCCACAGAGCAAATGCTTTTCAGCCCATGGTTTGTTCTCAAACACTTGTTCCCACTTTTGCTATGCACATTGCCTTAGTACTGGCATGGGATTGTCCAGCAGCAGCATTTCTGCTCTGGAAGCAGCACTGGGCTATCAGAGGGAAACAGTTCATCCCCCATGAAGGAAAGTCCAAGACTGACCATCCAGAGAAGCACACCATAGATATCAAGCGTGCAAAACCATCCTCAGCAAAACAATGTTCTTACTTCTTGGTCACTTGCATAGAAGACACTCCTACCATTAAGGTTAGATGAGGTTTTGAGCAACCTGGTCTAGTGGGAGGTGTCCCTGTCCATGGCAGGGGTGTTGGAACTAGATGATCTTTAAGGTCCCTTCAAACCTAAACCATTTTGTGATTCTGATTCTATGATCTAGCCTGAAACACCAGCAGGTTAATGAATCTGTGTCACTGGCAGATGGTGTACTGATCCCAGCTTCACTGCCTCCTTCAGCTCCCATGTCAACCTCACCTCCAAGCGCTTGCCAGGAGAAACAGTCATGCTATGTCAAGATAAACAGGGCAAGGTGCAGAACAGACTCAGATATCTGGCAATATTTTTGAGCAGGATATTTGCACTCTCCGTGTTTGGATATTGTAACTTAAGTGATATTTCTAGTGCCTTGGTTAGACCCCGAGAGTCCAATATAGGCAGTGAAGAAGGCCAGTACCTCCAGCAGCAATGCAGAGTGTCAGACTGAGGTAGTACAAACACTCCCATTTATGGAGGTCTTCATATCCCATATAGAATCATAGAATGGTTAGAGTTGGAAGGGTTCAACTGGTTGATCATCGGGTTCCAACTCCCCTGCCCTGCGCAGGGACACCTCCCACTAGACCAGGTTGCTCAAAGTCCCGTCCAACCTGGCTTTGAACACCTCCAGGGATGGGAAACACCATCACTGTGTCAGCCAAATCTCTCTTTTGCATATGTCTTTTCCAAGCCCTCAATAAGATTTACAGCATTACTATTCCAACTCTCAGCATTAGCACACCAAGCCATGCAGCTGGGGTGAAAATCAGATCCTCAAGGTGTGTGGTCACTGAGGTTCACCATCTCACAGATGGCAACTATACCTACAAATAAGGAGGATGGATGGGAGCTGAAGAGCAGCAAGCGTGACTGTAAGAAGGAAACTGAGTTCTTCTGCGGTCCCATAAACTTCCCCTTGCTGGATCAGAGGCTGGAGGATTGTATGGATGAAGCACTGAAGGATAAACAGAAGAATATGATCTCTGTGGCTCTCAGCTCAGTGCTTTCCATGAGCTTTAAAAAATTCACTTAAAATTTTTCACACCCCAAAAAAAGAGATTATTGAGTGTGGAGTTCTGCCTTTGAAACCGCCATGGTCTATTGGGTAAATAAGCATTTAGGGATTTTTCAAAAGTGAAGTATTGATCAAATAAGCTGCTAGAGCTCTTCTGTAAGAACATATTCCACCAGCAAAGCTGTGTTACGCACCTGAAACACAGTAGCACTGACTTCCCCTGATGCTGCTGTAGCTGAGATGGGGAGTAGGAGTCCCAGAAAGTGAAATTCTTAGGTGAAAAGGATTTTCTGTGTAGGCAGAAAGGCACCTTTGAGAGAAAGAGAAGCGCTCACTAGCTGCTGCATTTTATCCTAAAGGACACTGCAGTTCCATGATCAGCCAAAGGTTTTCTATACAAAAAATTCCTGGAAACAACTACTGCAGTGATGAGAGAGGTATAAGAAGAGACTGGAGCTCTATCCTGTGTCAGCTGTGTGCCGTAATCCTAAGCATCCTTGCCGTAACATGGGTTTCTCTCAGGCTTGTCCATCCAATAGAGACACCAAACAGAGACATGCCCTTCCCCAAGTTACTCATGCCCATCTTCACCCGATGGACGCAACATCCACGCTTGCAGGGCTCTTCTCTTGCTGACCTCTCCTCCCTTTCACGGAGAACGTGCCTGGCCCATTATCTCCAGTACTGGCTGGCAGCAGAATGGTTAAACCAGCATTTCTGGAGCATTTCTGGCAGCTGCCAGGAACCCCTCATTCCTATTCCAGTGACGCACACCAGCACCTTGCCGGATAGAGTCCAGCTGCCTCCCCTACGCCGGCACCACCAGAGATTCTCCACTGAATCACAATTACTATAATTATTATTTTGTTACACAGGCAAAATTATCATTTGGGCTGCAAAGTGCCACGCACACCAACAGCTCTATATAAATTAAACAACAACGCTGCTTTGCATGCAAGCATCACCTTCGCCCGGAGATCCCAGAGCCGCTTAAAAGCATTAATTAAGCCTCACCGCGGTCCTGCGAAGGTAAGCTAAGTGTTGTAATGAACGCCATGTATGTGCTGTTACTCTTCAGCAGGGGGAAACTGAGAGAGCTCGGCTGGCTACAGGAAGCCCTGACTTGCTCACCGAATGTCGGAGAGCCCTGCTGAGCTCCAGGGCTGCGCAGCTGTATCAGGGAGAACCGAGTTGCGTCCGGTCCTATCATCTCCCAGAAAATGAATTTAAAGAAGCCTGTCTATCAGTTTAAACAACAAACTGAAGCGCTCGAGCCCTGAAAAGAAATATCTTCCCACTCGCTGCCTCTATCCGTGCAGATCTCGGTACTTGAGGAATTCGGAGCACCCGTGTCAGCCGAGTATAAATTCGCTCAAGCCATTAAGCTCAAACTTCTCCTGCATCTGAGAGCGGGACGAGGCTGCAGCCGGCCCTCAGGAGCAGGGACACCATTACAATTACAGCCCTGTGTTTCTTGGCGCAGGATCCCGACCAATAGCCCCGACCCATTGATAAGTGCTGGGTCATTCCCTCATTAGGAGGAGTACATTTTTATTATTCCCTTCTGCACGCTCCCTCACTCTGCCTCTCCCACTCTCCCTGTGTGTCTAAACGCGCGCCTGGCTAATATCGCTTGTTTACAGGATAAATCAGCTGAACAAATCCTATTATATTTTGGAACACTGACAACGGCGGGGTAATGACATTGAAACAGGGAAAATGCGATGTTGTTCCTACTGATCTAATGTCACCCACATGCTCTATCAGCTACGCCAGCTCCAATACGGCATGCAGGGAACAGAGGTGTCTCTGTCTTTCTGCGGTGCCACCATTTAGTTGCATGCAGATCTGGGTTGTCTTGCCTTTCCTGCATTTCAAGTACTTCTTTAAATATTTGAAATATTATTAGAATCTGCAAGACAAAGCAGAAAACATCGGGGATGCAATGTTTACTAGCTCCTAAACTGAAGAAACTGAGGGGTGGCGGCACAGGGAAGATGTCAGGTATTGCGTAGTTCTCTGCAGGAGAAAGACGCAACAAAAGTCTGCATTTGAGCAAACCACATTCATCCACTTACTGACATTTATCTGTGCAACAAAATAAGAGTGAAGAGAAGGATGGTTCGGAGGTACATGTGTGCAGGACACCCAGGTCCACAGCTCTGTCCTGAACTTGGACATATCTACAGGCCCACGTTGGCTCTGCAAACACCATGTTCCATCCCAACGCTGTTCTCATGTTACCCAAAGACTGGGCCAGCGCTAATAAACTGCCTCTCACGCAAACATGCAGCAAAACCATATCCCACACCAGTACAGTCATGCAGATTCTAGACTGGGAGTGTCTGGGGCAGAAATACGGTCAGATGAGACTTGGGCATCTCTCTGTAGGGACATTGGCCTTTCTCATCTCCATCTTCAAACCAGCCAGTCTTCAGGATGGACACTTCCAGCATCTGAATTAATCCTACCCAGTATTACAGTGAGCCATGTTTCCATGCAATTTGGATAAATAGAGAAACATACTTAATTCGGGGGGGTTAAAAAAAAGTTCTACGTTGTGTGTGTGTGTGTGCTGGAATATAAAATAAATACAGACATGTGCATCAGATTGTTCCCAGAGGCTAAACATCTCCGCTGATTCTCCAAGTACTAAGACAGACCCTGCACTGTTTTTCACCCTGTCAGCTACACTTGCATCAGGCAAGCGAGAAAGGGTCTGTGCAGGGTTTGGCCCAGAAAGCAACGCTGAATCCAGCATCCCCTCGACCCCCTCCTCAACAGAACGGTTATTGTACAAACTCCCGCGCTCGGCTGCCCCCAGCCCGGAGATGCTTTAAATAGCATCAGGCTCACGAAGGGAGCTGGAGTCACTTTGCTTCTGGCTCTTCCAGGATGGCTGGGTTTTGTTTGCTGCTTTTTTTTTTTTTAAAAAAAAAAAAAAAAAAAAAAAAAAACAACCCACTGTTGCACAAGCATTCCCGTTGGCCTGCAAGGCGACCTCCTGGCGAGGCAATAAGAGGTCAGGTTTGCGAAGTAGCTGATCTCCTGGCGTGGAATTGAATGCGAGGAGATCATATGGAGCCCTCCAAAAATGCAAGGCTGAGCCACGGGCGACCGCAGGGCTCAACCACAGAAGAAAACAGCCTGGTTCGCTGGCAGGGGAAGCGGCAAAGATCAGTTCCCAGAAACAAATCTAATTGTTCGTGTGGCAAGCAGCGCTGGCAAATGGCCCAAGCAGTGATGGACAAGCTGGCACCTCGCTCACCTGCAGAAGCAGCTACTGGGGGACCACCAGGACCTGGGGCTGACGCTGAAAGACGCTGAGCTGCTCCGGCAGAACCAACGTGGTCCAGAGATGGGACCGATGGTGGAGGGAGGGTGCTGAGCCTGAAATATCTCAGACACAACAGCGAGTCAGCAGCCTTGGGCTCTGCTCCATCCTCAATGAACATCTTGTGTGAGCGGGGTCAACCAGACGCGAGGAGCCAGGAGAGAACAGCACTGGGCGCACGGGCTTGGCACCCGGCCACTTAAAGGCATAGGGTTTCCTCTTGCGTTTGGCTTGGGAAGTAAATAAATGGGTTTGAGAAGGAGGTTGTTACCAAAGCATGCTTTTTTTTCCCCCCCCCAGGACAAACAATGAGGACTTTGGAAGGAGAGGTTGCAGGGTGGGGGTGTGATAAGAAGGTAATTGATTACCGCCAGCATTATTTCTGCATGCACACTGATCTGGAAGTATCCTTTCAAGGACAGGTGTTTAATAATGAGGAACGTACTTAATACCTCAAATGCAATCATCCTCTCCATGCAATTAGGCCCTGGTTTACAGTCCTTGAGTGCAAGCTTCAGTTGATGTAGGTGTTTAAGAGTTTTTGGTTTTCTCTCCCCCAGGGCCTCCAAAGTCACTTTTTTTCCTGCCTGGAACGCAGAGCACTTTACAGAGGCAGGGAAGTGTCCTTATCCCTACTGGCTCAAAGCAGAGAGGTGGCACATGGGAGGAAGGACCGCTACCGAGGAAAAAGTGAAGATGAATCAAGGTGGTGCTTGAGAAGCCCCTGCAAATGAGCTGTCACCACCAAGTTAGCAGTGCATGCCCACCTGAATGGGCTTTTGAGGATGTCCAGAGGACTGGGATGTTGCCAGCATCTGTACCCAGGCTGAACTGAAAGCTCATGCAGGTGCTGGAGAAGTCCTGCAGTGCTCACCCATCACTGCTCAGCCATAGGCAAGTATGGAAAATCCAGGAGGGTCTTGTTCCTGCAACTCCATTAGACCCCAACCATCGTGTCCCTAGCTTGAACACTAGGCATGTTAATCAATGAATTAGTGCTAATTAGTTAATGAGCCCGCTGGTCACCTCACAGAGGAAGAGATGGGGAGACTTTCCTAATTCCATTTACAGAGGGGCCAGGACCTTGCTCGGAGCGGTGGAGATTTGAACTCAGCTGCTCTCCATTAGCCTGAGGAGCACGGCCCCAGACATCTCTGGTCACTTCCACCACTGACAATAATCATGAGAAATACCAGCCGCGTCCCTGGAGAGAGCTCCCTGCTCCGCTTTCGCCTGAGCTGCATCATGTAGCAAGATAATATGACATTTCTCTCTGATGAAGTGTCTTTCATCCCGGAGTACAGCCAGCTTTGCAGTGGAAAGGATGGTCAGGCCTGCTGGAGATGGAGAAATGAGGAGTGGGAAGGTGCATGGGGGAGATGTGCAAATCACAGAGCTCAGCTGCAGGAACCCTAAGCTAGCGCCCTGCCCCTTGTCCGTTATTGACTCCCTGGTTAAGCCCTCCATCCACTCCAGCTCCCAGCGTCAGCAAGAGGACGCTTGTCACCTCTTATCAAAGTTGCTGGGCTCAGCAAGTCCCTCCAACAACACGCTCCGCACATACGCACGCACACTCCCATCCAACACAAACTGATGTGACCAATTATACAAATAGAGATCTGGCAGTAATAAGCCTGTTTGCTCCGTCTCTGAGTCTCCAGTGAGCATTCCCAGAGAGGCATTACCGTATTTCTGAGGCTACTGCCTTTGCACAAACTGCACCGTGTCTTTTTTTTTTTCACTTTTTTTTTGTTCCTGCTCTTGCTTGCAGCTTCAGAGAAAGAAGAGGAAAGCACTTTTAAAAGTTGACCAAGAACTGACCTCAACCGACCATGAGCCCTTTGGATCAAAAACGTGAGCTTGTATAATTTGGAATAAAGACATGTACGCAAACCTCTTGTGCATGGTCTATCCAGTAGAGATGAACAAAAAGCTTTATTGTGCAAGCAGGAGTGGCATTGACCCTCGCAGAGATTTACTTAGGATAGCCCGACCGGCAAGCGGTGACACTACGAGGTCTAATGAAACCGATAGCTCATTCCTGTGACCGTGAGTCATTCCCCTGGGAAAGTGGCAGGCTCGCCTACTGGCCAAGCCAGCCAGGAGAAACAGGCAGGGGCTGAGTGTGCAAAATGTCAAAGCAGCAGTATCGCATGGACCTCCTTCCATGCATTCCTCTTTCCAAGGGCTAGGCAAAAGTTAACACTCCCTTTCATCCCAACCTTTCCCTTTTAAGGGAAAATGATGGGGCGAAATGACAGATAGAGATGACAATTCCTGCTTTTCAGTTCATAAAGTGATCTTTTTCCTCGAAATGCCCCTTCTTTCCAGCAGCTCCAGCCCATGCCCTCCTTTCTAAATGACCCTGTTTTTCTGTCCCCCATGCTAGAGAGGAACACAATAGCAAGGACGATATTCCCTGTTCCCACAACACTTGGGAACACTGGGCACAGCACTAAGATCCAGGAGTCTCTGAGCTGCAACCGTGCTGACAGCTATGTTTTACTGTGCCTTAGCCAACCCTCCTGTAAAATACGGGTAATGCTGTTCCTCATCTTGGTGTCCTAGAGGTGCTCCATCAGACCTGCGAACTATTAGCACCAGCGATGGCAAATACCAGCCCTGGGAGGAAGAGAAAAGTAATGAAATAGGCTGTTTATAGGAAAATCGTGGCCACTCCATCACCATCAGTGGCCTCACTAGGAGTCAAATCGACTGTCCCATAACATACACCAAGCCCTTCTGCCACCTGAGCTAGAAATGGCCCTTCCTAACCTGGTGGCACGGAGCAGAAGAAAGCCCGTGGATCAACCCCAAGGGCCAAGCAGCGTTCATCCTTGGGCGAGGTGCTCATGTTGCCAAAGCAGAACACCTGTGCACCCAACTGGCATCCAGACGTGCCTGAGAGCCATCCATGGAAGGACTGATCAGCAATATGCCCTTCACAACCTCCTCCTGCATTCAGCTAAACCCCATGAATACATCAGTCCTTGCTTGGTGGGCATCAAGCATCGAGGATGGTCAGGGGAGTAGGAGGGCAAAGTCCACCTGAGGAACAGATGTATGGAGGAGATGTAGGACTCTCAGGGATCTAGGCACTGTTAACTGCAAGGATGTTTTGGGGAGTTGCTGACTTAGGTGCGCCTTGAAGTAGCAGAAGCACAGGAAGCCTCTATAGCCAAGTCACTCATCAGACAATGACTCAGGTCCCAAACACCCACCTCACCTGCCCTCTCTTAGAAAAGTGTTGGAAAAATATTGCCCAGTTCTTTACACAAGGCCTTTTGTTGGCTGGTCAGCTTCGAAAACATTTCTTTTCTCCTCCAAGTGACAGCGCTGCCATGAAAAACAGGAAGAGATTGAATACAGTAATTTAAACAGTCAAACTCCATTTCCTGCCAAAAGGAAAAGAAAATACTGGCAAAAGGCAGAAGCCAGGCAATAGTTGGGGACAGACACTTTGATTATTTTGGACAGATATTTGCACTGTGTATCCGGTAAAAAGCTACAGCGATGGAGGTGACACCTTTTCATTTCAGGGACTGGAGTGTGTTAGGCTGCAGAGCAGCAGGTGATGCTGTGAGGCAGATCGGGCTGATGAGGGGACCAGGGTCTCCCAGGAAAGCAGCCCAGGGTCTCAACCAGCTCCTAAGCTGACAGCCGGGATCATGTGCCAACAACACACCATGCTTGGGACTCCATTGCGACCCAAGCTCCAGCAAGGATCCCCATTCCTCTTGCATCTCCCCAGCAGGCCCTGGCACCCTCCTGCTGCTTTGGGGTCGGTCTCCAATACCCTCCTCTTCTTCATCCATGCTTGTGTGTCTCACACAGTTCACCTGCTTGGTCCCCAAGGTAGAGGGGAAGGCTCCCCTGCCTCTGCTACTGAGCATCCCTGTAGTGCAATTGTCACTGGGCTTCAAAAGGCACCTATTGTTAATCCTATTCCATAATAATGAAAATCAACAAATCCCCAATGATCAAGTCCTGTACCGAAATAGCCCATTTAACATCTCCATCCTCCTCCCAAACTGCCTTTTTTTTTTTTTAAAGAAATTCAGCATTTCCCAACTGTACCAACAGTTAATTACAAACTTCACAAAACATATTTAAACCACGGCTTTCCTTATCCAACCTGAAGACTGTCTTCTGTTTTAAGAAGCCTATTTTTCCCCCGCAGAACAGTCCTTCCTTCTGCCATCACCCTGCACATCCATACAGCCTCGGTCCCTCTGCTCCGCACGTTGATGCGCCACGCTGCACCACAGAAGTGGTCGCGTTTTGGTGGCACACGAGGCTCTTGCTAAACAGCCAAAGGGAATGAAATCGCTCTCTGGGGCTGTATAAGTAGGAATGGCTTCGGTATCAGGAAAGGGGATTTAGATTAGACATGAGGGAAAGCTTCCTAGCAGCAAAGACAGATCATGTAGGGAGAGGGAGGAATCTCCATCGCTGGAGGTTAAGAACAGGTGAGACAAACATCTGTCAGAAATGTTATAAGTAGGGCAGAAGGGCAAATCAGATGACCTCATAAGACTCTATTTTTTTACCAGCCTCATTTTTCTCTGATTATATGAATTTCTAAGCATTTGGGGTCAAGTGTACGGTTTAAATATAAGCTATTATCCTGTATTTGCAGAGAGGAAAACCAGAGAGGTATTACCTGGAGCTGTTCATCACCTGAGTGAACGTCGCCAATTTGCAAATCAACTGCCCAGACATAAAAAATCCATCACTTTTCCCTGATTTATGCTGAAGAGTAATAGGACACCTGTAACACAGGGACAGGGGAGGAACGCACATTGATCTATTCATCCCCAGTCCTTTATATTTCCCATTCTGGAAATTCTTCTATCAAGCTGCTGAAATCTGCAGTATGTAATGCGTGGTTGGCACGAGGGAAGCACAGGCTCATTACACAGTTGTGTCTCAGTCCTTTGCCTTCACGTTGGGTTTGCAAATCAGATCAGGGCAAGTCTCCAGGAGATCTGGAGACCCAATGCCTCCCTCTGCATGTTGACCGGGAGACACAGCGCATCCAGCCCAGCTTCTTGCCAGGTCCTACCTGACCTTAGCTTTCCAAGCTCCAGCTGCACCAACAAAACTGCCTGACCAGAGAAGTTGAAGACTGTGCTCTGTACTACTCCATCCAAGCGCGCCATTCCCCCACATCCCTGCACTTATTATAGAATCATAGAATTGCCTAGGTTGGAAGGGACCTTTCAGATCATCGAATCCGACCATCAGCCTAACTCTGACAAAACCGCCACTAAACCATGTCGCTAAGCACCATGTCTACCCATCTTTTAAATACCTCCAGGGATGGCAATTCCACCACTTCTCTGGGCGTTATATTGCAGGTTAGGAAAGCTGTGCTGGGAATGGTCCCCAAGAGACCTCTCTTGCCCCGAAGTGTCCTTCAGCACGCATTATACCAAGGCAGGAAGAGGAGCATCCTAGCATGTGGATCCCCTTTGAGTCAGTTATCGCCGCCCTATTAGAAAAATATTTGTTACCAAAAGACAGACCTGACCACGCACCAAGATGAGAGAACAGTGCTATGAGCCCAGCTCCGTAATTCACAGTCCTACAGTTAATACCACAAAGAATCATAGAATCGTTAGGCTTGGAAGGGACCTTAAAGACCATCTAGTTCCAACCCCCCTGCCATGGGCAGGGACACCTCCCACTAGATCAGGTTGCTCAGAGCCCCATCCAGCCTGGCCTTAAAAACTTCCAGGGATGGGGCTTCCACCTCCTCTCTGGGCAACCTGTTCCAGTGTCCCACCACCCTCATGGTGAAGAACTTCTTCCTAATGCCCAGTCTGAATCGTCCCATCTCTAGTTTTAATCCATTCCCTCTAGTCCTACCATTACCCGACATCCTAAAAAGTCCCTCCCCAGCCTTCTTGTAGGCCCCCTTAAGATACTGGTAGGCCACTATAAGATCTCCTCGGAGCCTTCTTTTCTCCAGACTGAACAACCCCAACTCCCTTAGTCTGTCCTCATAGGAGAGGTGCTCCAGCCCGCTGATCATCCTTGTGGTCCTTCTCTGAAGGGCTGGAATATGTCTTCTAACAGTATTTCTAACAATGCCCCGTGAGGGTTTCCCACAGCTCATCTCTACCCATCTGCTCAATGCCACGCGCATCAGCCATATCTGTTCACATGCGGGATGTCGGCAGCAGAGCTGAAGTTCAGCCCCAGCCTTGATCACAGGCAGGTTAAGCCTCTATTTGCACCAGCAGAGAAATACATGACACCCACACAAAACCAGGGAAAGTCTCACCGATGGCTTTGTAATTGTTTTTAGAGCTGCTTCAAATACACGTGCTAAGAGGCAGAGCAGCAGTGCTGGGGGCTGGCTGTCAAGCAGGACATCAGGAAAGGAGACAAGGCCCTCGCAGACATATATCCAGGCTCCAAAATACTTCACCAACCATCAAATATTTTCCAAGCTTAGCGGCTGGACTCTGCAACCCTTACAGCAGCCAAGTCACTAATAACTCTTCCCTTGGGCAGCACAGCTGATCTCGGGCAGGGCTTGCCAGCAGCTCTAAGTAGACTCATTTAAGGAGAGGACAGCCCACTTAGTTACACTTTTAAGACTCCTATTTTTCCTTCAAGGATCTCCAGGCTCCCTCTCCAGCTGCGAAGAATTAGCATCTCTGATTCACAGTGAAGAAATGCAGTCACAAATATGCTCTAACAGTTTCTCCCTCTGTGGCACCCAGCCCCTGGCTCTTTGCCCTCTCCCCAGCCTCTGCAGTCCTGTCACTCTAAATTCCGGCTGATATATCAGTCTTCTTGGTCCGGGACTTACCCCAAGGGACACAAGAAACCTGTTGTTCTTTTAGTTCCTGTCTAAAGCCACCGAATCCAGGTGACTGACAGGTTTCAAACCTCCTGATTTGAGAGGTCCAGTATTGCAAGTGTTAGTGTGGAGCACAAGCGGTGCAGATTTGCAAATGCATGGAGAGGTTTAACAGCCCGGGAAAGTAACTCCAGTGGGAAGCTCCCAGCTTAAATCTAAAGGCAGCTCTTTGAATGTGCAGAGGCCTTGAGGCTAAACAAAAGAAAATCAAAGCCAGATTTGGGCACAGCCTTTCTCCCTGCGCAATACTCCGCAGGGAGCTTTGCAGGTCTGGGCAGAAGAGATCCCAACTCAAATGAAGGGCTTGTCCCTCCGCACGTTCAGTGTGGGAGTGTGAGAGCAGGGTAAGGTCAAGCAACGATGC
Source organism: Rissa tridactyla (assembly GCF_028500815.1). Taxonomy (NCBI): domain Eukaryota; kingdom Metazoa; phylum Chordata; class Aves; order Charadriiformes; family Laridae; genus Rissa; species Rissa tridactyla. Next base: position 216,372,989 of record NC_071466.1, read on the forward strand.
TGAGGGCACTGGTGTAAAGGGGAACTGGGGAAGGGAAAGGTACGATCAGTCTCCCTGCAATGAAATTTCTGTCTGCATTCCTCTTGGTCCGTCCTTGTCCTGCAAAGGAACAACAGCAGGGATCCCCCGGCAAAGGGGGCGTGAATACAAAGGAAAGCTGGAGCAATCCCATAGCCCGAGCCCTGACTCTGCCTTGAGATTATGGGGCAGGCAAGCGCTCTGGTGTGCCTCCATATTCCCTTTGCTCAGACTTGAACTTGCCTCTCACTTGAAAGAGCTAATTAAGGAAGGAAATCAAAGCCCAGAGAGGCGGCTATTACAGCAGCCTGGGTGCAGTGCCGGCTGTAATGCTGATTTCTGTGCGTGGTATCAAAGCCAGCCGCACACTGGCGGGGCTGACGCAGATTTCTGCAATCACACCTTACTGAACCGACAGAATAAACTAAGACAATTTCTTAAGACCATCTGTAGGTCAGGTATACCGGCCTCTTCCCCAATCCTGCCCTTAAATCTTGCACCATTTAATCCTTGATCTGTAGCCAGGCCTTAATTTTTCAGCACAGAGACAGCACAGAGCTGGCTGGAAACTGGAAGACAAGGGACTTTGATGGTTAATGACCAGTGCTTCTCAGCCCTAGAAGAAACGAAGCCCTGGCTTCACAAAGCTCCCTGAACAAATCCTGCTCCAACTCCAGCTCAGGGAAATAAAATTACACCAGCAGAAACAGAAACCAGTCTTTGACATTATCTATGTCCTATTTTGGTTTAGGTTTGAGCCAAGACTGCGCAAGGAAGTGTGATTACACCCCTAATGAATTGCACAGTGAAGTAACAACAACAAGAGGCCAATTCCTCCTAAAGATTTCAAGGCCCCTTGGCTTAGTTCAGCAGCAAACATAACACGGCTGCGGAGTTCAGAAAGCGATACCTTCCTCGGCTCGTCCATGAGCAAACTGAGCCATGAACTGGTTAAATTAGGTGGTGTGGTTGGTTGGGTGCAGGCACAGACAGGACTGGGACGAGGCAGTCTCAGTTCCTTAGTCCCTGCTCTAATCGTTGACCAATGCTCTAACACCTATGAGCACATGAGGAGGTCAAGATTGGGTGCTTAGGAGTTTCACTTACCGCACTGCTACAGGGAATGTCCTTGACTTTGAGCCAGGCCAGATCTAACGTCCCTTCTCCCCTGTAGCAGGACTGCAGTCTGTCCTTGATGCGATCGTTGATCTTTTTCAGGACAAAGATGCAAAGAGCAGACTCATCCAAGGACTTCATCTTCCTTTTCTGCCCCTTCGAGAAGACTGTGAAGAGGATATCATCCTCAGGGCCAACACCCAAAGACCTTGCTAAGATGGCTCCAGCCTTAGACAAATAGGCTGCCTGGAGCAACCGGTACTCCACCCCGTTCTTCTCACAGCCAATGGGCACCTCAACATAGGAGTTAAAGGCTGTGTCCTCCTTACAAAGCCGGACCAGCTTGGAGGTATAAACCTGCTCCTTCGTGGTGGAGCCAGGTGGTGAGATCATCTCAGGCTGCAGAGTTAGGAAATAGACAAAGTTACCACTGCTGAAGCCATATATGTAGTAGATATCAAAGTCAGGGATGATGGTAAAGGTGTCTGAGGGGATCTTGATCATAGAGGCCACAAACTCGTCATGAAAGACATACGCAAACATCCCATCTGCCTCGGAGTTCTTGGTGAGCTTCCTGCTGGAAATAGTGGGGAAATACTCAGGTTTGCCATCCACGGCAGTGGCAATGAACAACTTGTCATCCATGTTGCTGTAAGAAACAATGACTCCAAAAACAGAGCCACTCTCATTCACCCCAGAGAGATAATGCTCCTTCTTGTGGAAGGGCTCGCCCAGCTTGAAGAGGTCATCCAGCCTCAAGAGCTTGCAGATGCCCTGGTAAAGACTCCCACAGGCTATCAATCGATTCTCCTTGTAGTCTATGAGGAGCATTTTGTTTATGTTGTTAGTGGGTGTCAAAGGTTCGTTGCAGGTTTGGACTATCCTGGGAGGATAACACTTGGGATTATCTTCATCAGGCCCAGTCTGGTGGGTCACCAGGACCTTCAGGTCACTGGAGAGTTTGTAGATCCTGTTGACAGCTCCCAAGTAAATGTGCCCAGTTCTTTCATCAACCACCAAGTGGTTGAAGTTCCCCTCTGCTTGGTCTCCAGTGAAAGTGATGAAGGACCTCTTTGGGTGGGGTGGCTGCTGCCTACCAAGAGGCGACACTGTGGTGGATAGTAGGAGGTGAGAAACCAGGCAAGTCCATTTCCACATGGCCGGTGACATGATTAGAAAGGTTTGTATTCCCAAGGGAACGAGGATTAAAAGCTGTAAGAGTCTTCAGAACACCAATTCCCTGGCAGATTTTGCCCTACAAGCAAAGAGAAAAGAAAACAAAAGTACATTACTATGGAGTATTCCTTCCTCCTCCTTCCTCCACAACCATGCCATCATCAGAGCGTACTTAATTGCTAATCCTCCCTTTCTCGTCTCTGAGCTCTCTGCTTAAAACCAGCACAAAGGGAGCCCTCCTGAAAGAAAAGATGCTGGTAGAAAGAGCAGAAATCACATAGCATAATAATAAATCAGCACCCTGTTACTCTCCAGTACACACACACACGCGCCCCACGGTGCAGCACAAAAAGCCAGAGCAATGCAGGAGGCTAATGGTAGAAACATCAAGCAATATTGCTGTTCGCGCTGCCAACTTTGACCCAATTGTGTATTTGCTATCTAAGAAGACAGGGCAGGAGAAGGATTATTATCCTGCTCTTCTGGATGAGAGACTGAAGCCTAGAGAAGGTCAGGGACCTGCCTACAGGGACAGGACCAGATGGATGCTGAGCTCTTTTGCAACCCTTGAAGTTTGCCAGGAAGAAGCCAGCTCTGGTCTGACATTAATATCCTTTCAGGGAGACCTCGGTCCAGAATGGGCCTGTTTGAACAGGCTCTCCATGGCTTCCAGATCAAAGCTGCCTCATGCCAGTCCAGCTTGGAATACAGACGCAGGAGTTGTGGTGTGCCAGCCTTCCCAGCCACATCTACAAATGGCATGCAGCCAAGCAGGGAGCAAACTGAGCACCATGTCTCCTCCCTCCCCTGGGCTCCCACCACAAGACCGCTCTCCACCCACTGTAGAGCCAAGAAAACATTGTCTAAAAGAGAGATGCAGTTCCCCAGGGCATCTCAGATGACTGGGAACGGGGCTGTCTAACTATTGGCAGTAATAAAGCCTAAAGGACCGTAAAGTAGGAAAACTAACTACAAGGGACCAGCTTGGTGACTTTCCAAAGAGAGGGAAGGGGGCTTCCTTGTACCACTCAATCTCTTAAAATCTCCCAGGTTTTAACCAGGGTGGTGGAAGCAGTACGGGGTTCAAACAGCTTCTGTAATGTGGTGAGCACATCACCAAGTCCCATCTTCATGCTGTGAAAAACGCATCTTCCTACTCAACACATCCATCTGCTCCCTGGTCCTCTGCCTTTTCATGGCTGCTTCTGTACCAAGAGTGGCTTTGGCCCCTTACGGCTCCACAGAGCATGTGGGAGATGGAGTCCTACCAGCTCAGGTCTCACCAGCCAAGCTCTTTGATGAGTGCTCGCTACACAACCCTTGTTGCCGGTGGCCGGGCTGAGGCACACATGTATTTCCTCCTTCCATCCCTCTTTAACACCCAGATCAGAATTTCACAAAACTGTTCTTGATTTTCTAAAGAACGCAAGCCAAAACCCAACTCCACTCCTGCAGGCCAGCGTCCTATTACCTCTCTCACAGAGTGACTTTGCTGAAATCAGGGGTGTAACTGGCTGAGCAAAGGTGATGACAGCCAGCCCCGCGCAAGCAGGAGGCAAGGGAAAAATCACTGTTTGCAGATCCCAGCAGGGAGGAAGATGTGGCAGTGACACAGCTCTGGATTTGCAGCTCTGCTAATGCCACTGGAACTGAAAAATTTACTTCAAGAAATAATAAACAGAATAAATCCTGTCTTCTTTTGACCTGTAGACTGATTAGATCTGATAGTGGAAAGGGTAAGTCTGGGCTTGCTGCAGAGCATCCACCGCTTTTATGCCACCCCAAATATTTCAAAATTCTCACAGTAGCCAGAATTTCAAAGCTGTTGCATGATCACCTTCACCTCCCGCTGCCCTCCCTGCCGCAGCAGCCGCAGGCGCTGGATAGATGACGGACAAAGGTCATTTCACATTTACTTTAGGCATGTTTACCCTGTTCTGCTTTGCCTTTCTGGTCAAGCAAATATTTAATAAAATCAAGCTTATACTGCAGAGTTTGCAAGACTGTCTTGCGAGCAGGAGAGGATTCGCTCTGCAGGGATACGCAGGCTGGTCACGTAGGCTTTTAATAACCTTTATTATGATAGATAGAGCAGCGATGGGATGAGCTCTCCCTGCACAACCATTCCTCTTTCAAAAGAGGCCATCCTTGAGAGAGCAGCAGAAGAGGGAAGCTGTCCCTGTTTGAGTCCTGTGTTCAGAAACATCACGTGGCGACCCTGAACACCGGCTCCCGTCACTTCTGAGTTATGATCCATATTTCTAACAGATGTTGGTTTGATCGGGCACTAGACAGATCTAGGAAGAAATTATTCTTTTCAAGTACTAAAAAGATATCTATTTTACTCCTATATTTTACTCTGTTTTGCTCCTCTTAGCCCTGCGGAGTCAGCACAGCTGCAGGACAGGGAAATGGGAACTGCCGTGACTCAGACACTGAAGAGGTAATGAACTGCCCCTCTTCTGCAACAGGAGCCCTCTGCCCAAAGGTCATCACAACACCCAAGAGCAGGGTTGCAACAGCAGGAGGAAATCTGCCCATTCAAATCAGTGGCCAACGCAACGTAAGAGGAGATATGCTCCAGACGTGAAATCTTTGAGGCCCAAGCAGGTGCGAATCGTGATTGACTTTGAGGTGAGACTGTCACTTGTAGAGGAAGGGGATGGCGAGGATGCAGCTTCGTTCTGTCTCCAGGACACAATCCCAAGACTCTACAATGTGTAACCCTATGGTAAATAGATGGGGCCTTGGACAAGAAAAGTTTGGATGCAAAAAAGCCTAAGAGGAAGAAACTTTCCTAAATTCTTTTAACTTAGCTGGTGGTTAATAAGCTGATGGTTGTTAATAGATGGGAAAGCTAGGGAATGCTGAATACATCCTCAAAACGCAGCAGGTTTCAAGGGGAAAAAGTCACGAAGAATGCACTGTGTCTGAGGAAATAGGAATAAATCAGGAATAAAGAGGACACAAAGGACTGGTCTGTCAATTGACAGGGAGGGAAGGACTTCGGAGGAAGCGTACAGGGAGAGGGGAATGAGAGATTTGATTGACAGTCTCACAGAATCCATGGTCACGTCCCTGTACTGGAGACTGGCACAAATCCACCCCACTGCAATGACAGCTCCTGAAAGGAACACGTCACTGGGTGCACATGGGAGATGACAGCAACCCCCCTTTGGCTCACATACACACAACCCTCCTGCCATCAAAGGCGGTAGACAAATTCACATCACCAGGTCCCTTGACACAGCCACACGTTGGCAGCAGGGACACTGCAAGATCAGTGGCAAGAGGAGTCACACGTGAGAGCCACGGAAGGAAACCTGCCCCGGGGTCCAGCTCCAGCCAGGGGCTCAGAGCAAAAGTACATGTTAAAATCCAGAACAGGACCAAAACATGCTGAAAAATAGCATCGGGAGAGGAAGAACATCCACCACCTCCTCCCGCAGAGCGGGTCTGACACCACTCCTGGGTCCTGGTGGCTGGCGGGATGGGTTCAGTGAGTCCTCCAGCAGGCAGCACCTGGCTAGGAGGAAGCCAACAGCACCCGGGACTCCTGGGCAATGCCAATGGCATGGGCTGGGTGGTTAACGAAGCCCAGCGTCAATCAGGCGGCACGCTCCTCTGTTTATTTTTGCTCCACTCAGGCACGGCTATTCACTTCCCGGGATGCGGGCGGCCGTGCGCAGATGCTGACGAGGCAGACACCCAGCGACGGAGCCAGCACGCAGCGATTCAGCCCCAAGTGCAGCTACACAATCCGTTTAATCTCAGCTAAAGACTTTTTTTTTTTTTCCCTGGTTTCCTTTAATAAACCCTGATTACCACGGATAGAATCTTTTCTTTGGGAGCCGACACGGAGAGAAAACTCATACAGAGACATTGTCAACAGCTTCCCCAACAAAAACCAGCTTCTAACTTCAGCTAAATCCTTTCTCCCCGAACTTACAACCTGTCCAACGCCTGACAGAAACTGAAGGCAAGTCTTCCTTTGAGGGCATCCCATGCCAGAGCATCTTTTCTTTGGAGCTCACCGCAAGGAACAGATCCCAGCGCAAGCAGCAGCTTGTCCCAAATAAAGAGATTAATTTCAGGAGTGGGTTGTTTGCAAAGCACTTAAGCTGAGGTGGGACAACACGGCCTTCCCTCGTCATGCAGATTACTCTATTCAGGCAGTCAGATGGTGCCCATCACCTTGTTACCCGCGCATCTGCCAGAAGCATATTAAGTGATGGGATTAACACTTGCTGGGAGTAAGACTTTTCTCCTTTTTTCCCAGATTCCCCCATGTGTTAAAACTGCATGTGGATGGTGTTTCTGCCTGGCTTTCAGACTTGGTTTCCTATCAGCAAAAGCAGGTCAGAGCTCTGCTCCTTTGTGCTTGGGAGGGAGGGCAGAGAGGTTTGTAATGGTTTCTCAGTTCCTCCAGGAATTTGCTACGGAGAGACTTGAATGAAAGAACACAAACGTTCAGTGCCACAGAAACAAGAATGGAGTTTTGAGGTCATGGAAATAACCTACAAATCCAGAGACCAGGATTAAACTCTCTTTTCTGGAGCAGACTCGCCTGAAAGTATTCTAAGGTTAAATCTATTAAAATTATTCCTTGTCACAGTAACTGGAGAAATGTAAACCCCCAAACAAACTATCATAGCAAGGTCACCCAAGAGCACACAAGGTCATTGATTTTAAGCAAACCATGTCACAACAGCACTTAACTTTGTTGATCCTACCTTGCGGAACATGTGTCTGAGACCATATAAGTACAAAGCACTGAGAAAAGTGAAAAGTTGCCAAAAGCCAGAGCATCGGCTTGACTTCTGTTTCAAAAGTCTCATTCTTGTCTCCCAACAAAGCCACCGTGCACTCCTGGGGCTCTGTTCTCACTACAAAACACATCTCTACCATGTTTTAGTGAGGTGCAACTCTCATGGGGTTGGTAATGCCAAGTTGGCCAAGAATTTAGAAGGCACTTCACAGGTCAGGAGACCCTGACCAGACTGTGGCTCTAGACACGGAGAGGAATAAGCACAGCCCCCGCCCCTAAAGGGATGATGAATATTGACAAGAAAATGTACTGGGTTTCATCCCAGCAGGTCTCCCCAGCTTGTATATCAAATACAGCATTTTAGGACAGCCTTGAGGAAAGCGGCGTTTCCTTCCTCAGAAGTCAAGCAAATTCCCTTCAAGGCTTCAGGGGCTCTGACGAGTACCCAAATGAAGTCTTTAAAATTTTCTGGACCTGATCCGCCGGGACCCCCAAAACACCATTTTGATCCTCAAACAGCAAGGAAGGGGCTCTGACCCCAGGTTTTTCCGTGAGTCAGCAGGCAGATATTTTCTTGCTGGCTGAGGCTGTATAGTACACTTTACGTTGCATTGAATGCCGGTGGGTGGATGCTTCCCCCTGCTTTGCAATCTTAGGAAGATCTGTGAGACACAAGTCCTCTCTCTCAGGCTGAAGCCTTGTAATTAGCACTGTATAAATCCACAAAGAGCCAAATCTCGTAAGACAGGCACCATACTTCAACTGTCTCCCCAAAGCCTGGCACAGAGAATAACTTCATATTCACGGTGACTTTGTGATCACTGGCTATTTCACTCTCTGGATCTACATCTAGGGGGATAAAATATAGGACTTAAAGGAAAAAACAGAACCTTTAGATCTTGATCTCCTGGTTGTTGGAGCACCAAGATCTGTATTTGGAGGTGGGGAAACCAAATGCAAAGAAGCCAGGAGAGAATCCCCAGTCTTCAAAGTCTGAGATTTCACTACATATTCAAAAGGCAGCTGGAACAGGGCAGCCTGAGAGACCCAGGGTAAAAGCAACAGGACTTGTAAAATCAGAGATGATACCAGGAGAGGCAATAAGGTTTGGAAATAAAGCTTCAGAGGGATGTAGAGCCGGTGGATTTGCTGCACAGGATCAGGCTATCTGCAAACCAGATGAGCTTCAGTTGCCAGTGACCAGTACTTGATGGTTCCGAGAGTATGGGAAGTTCTCCTAAACGAAGAGTGTATAACTGGCCAGCCCAATGTGATTAATGCAGAGGACAGCTGTGTACTCACAGAGATCTGGGCTCCTCTAGAGTAAGGACCATCCATTCCGCGGCTGTTCCGAACCTTACAGTCGGAAACAGGCTGAACACACAGAAGGAGTAGGCAAGTAAAGAAAATGCTGTTAATACTGGGAGGAAAGAGACAGATGATTTCTGTTCAGTGATGCAGGGATTGCAGCAGAGGCGAGAACGGAGTCTCCCTTTATGCTTTATTCAGCATAAAATTTCCTCCTTTCATTTATGGCAGGTATCCAAGCCGTTCTGGAGCAGCAACCACTAGCCATGGATGGGGCCAGTGAAAAGATCTGACACAGCAAATCCTTCATCTTCAGCTTCCTACGTGAGTGGCTGAAGAGAGCAGATGAGCGAGTACAGTCCTATAAAACAGGGGTGGCTGGACCATCTCAAATCTCAGCCAGATCTTGAGTCCAACACACACATTATCACTGATGGGAAGGAGCCGTGCTGACTGGCATTTGCTCTCCCAAACCTAAAGGAAAGCTTCAGTTTACTGCAACCATTAGCAATATTTTTAGAGCGACATCTGTACTGGAGATTATGGGAAAAAAAAAAATATTAGACATTTTCTTGTTTCATTTTCTCTACACTTACTAATTCTGAACAAACTCCTAAATGCTTCTGGGTGGGTCTTTATGCACCCATGAACTTCCCAGGCAGACACATGACATTTATTTTAGCACTCTGCCTTCTACGTGGCAGCTCTTCCAGCAACTGGCCTCTGCCTTTCAGCCCTTGAGCAGCTCAGATGAGGGACAGCCTTTGTCCATGTTTCTGTAGCACCTAGGGCAATTAGGTCACAATCAGGTTAGTTCATAACTTGCACGTGTTAGCTGAAGTAATCTATTTCTGCTGACTCCATGGGCTTGAAAAGAGATCTTTAAAAGATGTCAGGAGGCTGAAAAGTCTATGCTTAGAATCATAGAATCATAGAATGTGTTGGCTTGGAAAGGACCTTTAAAGGTCATCTAGTCCAACCTCCCTGCAGTGCGCAGGGACATCTTCAACTAGATCAGGCTGCTCAGAGCCTCATCAAGCCTGGCCTTGAATATCTCCAGGGATGCAGCCTCCACCACCTCTCTGGGCAACGTGTTCCAGTGTCTCACCACCCTCCTTGTAAAGAACTTCTTCTTCTTCTTCTTCCTAATGTCTACTTCTGCCCCAAAGTTCACCAGCCCTAAATTCCAGGCATCTTCTGCAGATATGAGACTGCTGTAGAGCACGACCTCTTCTTTACAAATGAAACAATACAGCACGAAATAGACATTTTTTGAACAACCCTAATCTACTTACTTGACTTTCCACTACAAATATAATAAAAACTGGATGAAAATTGTTTATAACTTTAAAGCATTCCGGCATAAAAGTACATTTTGTGAAATTCAAAACGAAACAGGGCTCAGTGCAGCTGCTGCGTTCAGACTGAAATTCCCCCTGGGAAAAAAACACCCAAGATGAGCCCAAATGAGAGACGTCCTCTTCAGAGGACTTCCACTTCAGAAGGCTTTAGCTAAAGCCCTCTGAAGGGCAGTTGAGATGCCACCCAACCCAAAAGGCAAACGAAGGGACAGGACTCCGACGGAGATCCCCATGCTTGCACTAGCAGAGACATCCAGCTGAGACACTATTCCAGGCCCAGCAGCAGCAAGGGGCCTACAGGAAGGATGGGGAGGGACTCTTGATCAGGGAATGTAATTATAGGATACAGGGTAATGGCTTCAAACTGAAAGAGGGTAGATTTAGATTGGATATCAGGAAGAAATTCTTTACTGTGAGGGTGGTGAGCCCCTGGCCCAGATTGCCCAGAGAAGCTGTGGCTGCCCCATGCCTGGAGGGGTTCAAGGCCAGGTTGGACAGGGCTTGGAGCAACCTGGGCTGGTGGGAGGTGTCCCTGCCCAGGGCAGGGGGTTGGAACTAGATGATCTTTAAGGTCACTTCCAACCCAAACCATTCTGTGATTCTGTGTGATTCTGACTCTACTCATTCTGCCGATAGCTCTAATGAAGCAGTGTGGACACAGCGCTGAGAAGCAGCAGCTTTGTGAGCGTTTCAGAGGGGAAAAAAAAGAAAAAAAAAACAACAAAAAAGCAGTCTGATATCTATCCCACCACATGATGCCCCATTTTGCAGACCACAACAGGTACTTTCAGCAGAGAATCGGATGCAAAAAACTCAAACCCCCTTCCAAACAAAAAAATCCCTGGATAAACTATTACTAATTTGCTATTAATTCTATTCATTTTTCTCTTCCGGTGACTTTGTCACCGCAAGGCAGAGGACAAGCTGGCTGCTGCCAACACACACAAAGGCCAATGGGAAGTTATTCCTAGAGCCCTGCCCGGCTGCTGCTGCAGGATAACTAGCTCCAAATCATGCTTGACAGCCTCAAGATACGGCTGAGGTAGACAGGACACCTCCGGCCAGGATCAGATACAGACAAGAGCCAGAATTGTGCTAATATGGGTAAAAAGATAATCACCTGTTATGTTTGTTAACAGGAAGATTAGAAGAGAGCTGATGTTGTGTACACACACAGGGGCCGCGTTTGCAAGGAGATACACAAATCTATCCTGTACAGCATACAGACACATTTATTTTTGCACAAAATGATGCAATTCCTGTGCTCCCGGTGCAGGGCAGCGCGTGCATGCATAATTACACTGAGCAGGAGCAGCAACACCTATAGCTCAGGTTGTCTGACATGTTCTGTACCGAGACTCGGTTTTAAGGTCCTCATTACTTTGACAGACCTGAACCGCCCAGGAGACAATTTCCTCAGCTCGGTGTCTGCCTCCGGGCTAACATCGCCATAGAAAGTTGCATTCAGAACGGCTTGGGCAATTCTGAGAACTAAATTAGGAGAAAAGTTTTTGCAAGTTGTTGATTTTCATTTTTATTTTCTCTGTGTTTGGCCTCAGTTATATTCTTTCCGTTCTTACTGAAAAGCTTTGGAGCAGGTAGTAAAAATTGGGCAGGTCCTCTCCTGCTGTCATGGGGATCTTCTGGCCACACCTGAAAATCTGTCTAAATTTGACCAAGTTACAGCATCTAATAATACATGCATGGCAAGTAAAGATTTTGCCTTTTCCACTGATCCCAGGATGGATCAGACAGCATTTGGGCTACCACCACAGGAGGCATAAAACACGCTCAAAGTCAGGGATGAAGGGACCAAGCGGGTTTTCCTGACTCTGTGTCACTGGAGGGTATTGTGGTGCTAAGCACTGCTGCTGAGGAAAAGTCTTCTCTGCTCCCTGATGGACCTACACTACAGCTCAGCTTAATTAACCCAATGGGAAAGGAAAACAGAAGGATGTTCCAACACAAGGAAGGGAAGGCTGGAAAGTGGAGGAGGGAGAAAAAACTGGGCAGACACAATTTAGCAAAAGGGATATGAGCAGAGACTGGGAAATGTGGGCAGATTGCAGACTTGCAAGTTCTGTAACCACTGAAACATCCCCTCCTCATGAATGGGGCATTGATCCCACGGCTCCTGAGCCTCCGGATTCCCCTAACATGGGCTTCCTCCAGCTGCTGACAAATCTGGAGGTCAAATCAGTTACACAAGGTTAAAGTTCTGGGGAGAAATTCCCATTTTTGCCTTGTTCAAGAGCTTAGAAAATGCATATCAAAACAAAAAAAAAAAGCAACTGCAGAACGGAAAAGAAGGGAAAAAAGAGCGTGAAGCTGCTGAACTACTGCAGATTTAACCAGCATGTTCCCTAACCCTCTTGTGTGCATTGAGAAGAGGTTGCAGGAGGTCTTCCTGAGCAAAGGACAACACTATCCCCTTTCCAATTCCTTCTCAACACCAAAATTTAATGTCAAGTCTGGAGTGAGTTACCAAATTATGAGAATTAACAGAATTGGGAGCAGCAGAACTTATTTACAAACTATTCCTAGATATGTTAAAACCACCTGAATGACAGGGGAGGATGGGGTGACGCAGAGCCTGATGACATGAGGCTGCTGTTATTTCACCGTCCCGCCATAGCTCACACCAGCACATCACACCTTGTCCTGAAGGGCCCTTCCAGTCCCCCCCAGTAAAATAACGCATTGTGGCTTGCAAGGGCGACCAGAGGCTCTAAGAGGACGTCCCCACCTCCAGAAGTTTCAGTCTAGAAATGCCCCAGGGAGACAGAGGTCCAGGGTGGTGAAGACTTGGCCAAGGTCACAGAGAGTCAGTGTGGCTCAGACAGAGATACAGCCCGTGTGTTTAATTCCCCAGCTCAGTGTCACAGCGACCAGACAACAATTCTGCGGAGCCATGGGTGCAGCACCAAGGGAACCTCCTTTATAGCTGATTTTTCTCTATTATCACCTCCTTTGGTGCGTGTTTTCAGGGAGTGTAGCAATAGGACGAGGGGTAATGGTTTTGAATGGAAAGAGAGGAGATTTAGATGAGATATTGGGAAGAAATTCTTTACTGTGAGGGTAGTGAGACCCTGGCCCAGGTTGCTCAGAGAAGCTGTGGCTGCCCAATCCCTGGAGGGATTCAAGGCCAGGTTGCACGGGGCTTGCAGCAACCTGGGCTGGTGGGAGGTGTCCCTGCCCAGGGCAGGGGGTTGGAACTAGATGAGCTTTAAGGTCCCTTCCAATTCAGTGACAGACTGAGAAAGTTGGGGTTGTTCAGTCTGGAGAAAAGAAGGCTCTGAGGAGACCTTATAGTGGCCTACCAGTATCTTAAGGGGGCCTACAAGAAAGCTGGGGAGGGACTTTTTAGGATGTCGGGTAATGGTAGGACTAGAGGGAATGGATTAAAACTAGAGATGGGACGATTCAGACTGGGCATTAGGAAGAAGTTCTTCACCATGAGGGTGGTGGGACACTGGAACAGGTTGCCCAGAGAGGTGGTGGAAGCCCCATCCCTGGAGGGGTTCAAGGCCAGGTTGGATGGGGCTCTGAGCAACCTGATCTAGTGGGAGGTGTCCCTGCCCATGGCAGGGGGGTTGGAACTAGATGATCTTTAAGGTCCCTTCCAAGCCTAACAATTCTATGATTCTATTCTAAACATTCTTTGATTCTACGTTTGAGGGACACACAAACACATACACACACACACGCAAAAAAATGTCTCCAGAGCAGTAAATTCCTATCAGTCTCAAACCCATCCACTCCACCAGCATTTTGCCAGCATCAGCAGAATAAGTGCATTATAGACCCGAGTGTCATTGTTGAAGCTACTTTAAATAGTTCTGTGGTCACCGCCTTCAGCCGTGAGTCTGCATGGGTGCGTCCAGGGCCTCCCAAAATGCTACAGCATGGAGTCCTGCTGCTGGCACCCAGCCTGGGGAGACGAGGGGAGGAAGGGAGGAGGTGGCTGCACCAGCTGCTCTGCCACTAAAGCTTTCTGCAATTTGTACATGCGCTTCCCCACACTGACAAACTTCCAGAGGAGACACTGTCAGGCTGCCATCAGCAATGGCACTTTGTAGACAGCTTGCTGCCGCTGCAAAGCACACCTGCAAGAAGAAAAAAAAACTCTCTTTCTCCTTCCATAAATATCTTCCCTGGGCCAGACACTCAGGCATGGATGGAAGCTGCAAGTGCTCTGCATTTTGCAGGATCTAACCCTTCGTTTGCACAAACAAATGCCTAGCGCTATCAACGAATCAACAAATCACTCTGGAGGGTGATGCAATTGTTTTAGCTATTTGCACAGCCTCATAATTGCAGATCCATCATCACAAAGCGTTAGGCTGCATTAGGATAGGTGTTACAGAGAAAACCCAGTACCAGAAACAGGCTTATGAGCCTGCTCAGTCTGCAAAAGATAGTTTATGGGTTTGTAATAACCAGTGGTTTCAGATCTGGGTCGTGCTACCCAGAAGAAAGTTACTTGTTTGCTTAGAGTCAGCTGCAAGCAAAATGTCACCCCAAACTCTAATTTAATCCAGACCCAAACACCATCTGCTTTGTTCATCTCTGCTCGCACAGCCTAAAGGCACCTGTGTGTGAGACGAGGGGCATTTTCAATGAGGGCGCGTGGGAAGGTCTTCTCTGTTGGTAAAATCCTGCTCATTAGAAATGGAGACCTTGATAACACAGGCTGTGAGACCTGAAGAAACCCTACAAAACAGATGCACAGGCGCAGAATGAGTAAGACCCACAGAGGACTGTTTTCCACGTGCCCTCCACCCCCCAAGCTGCATTGCAGAGGGCAAGGCTGCCGTCATTTTCCCACTGCCTCCACCTCTCCCCTCATTCCTCTTTCCAAAATCGGGCTTGTTCATCTCTTCCCTCATCCCACAGGATCCCACAGCTGCACTTTGAGCCCTGCACAAGTCGCAAATACTGCAAAAAGCATGCAAGCCTGTGCCCATGCACCCCCTGCCCATTGGGGATGCAGTCACAACTGCTTTGACACAAGGCTGGAGTATCTCAAGACCTCAAGAGCATCTCAAGACCAGGCTGGACAGGGCTTTGAGCAACTTGGTCTAGCAGAAGATGTCCCTGTCCATGGCAGGGTGGTTGGAACTAGATGATCTTTAAGGTCCCTTCCAACCCAAACCATTCTGTGATTCTATGATCCCTCCTGCTCCTGGAGAGCATCATCTGCTCTCCAGGCCCCGGGGGCCTCGGGTAAGGGGCTGGAGCACACAGTGCCTTGCCCTGGCTCCTTCATGGCTGGGACACGCAGCCTGGGGCCAGCTGGGCAGGCTTGGGTGGCTGCAGATGTATTTTAATGACATGAGGCACCCACTCAGACGGGAGGTTGGGCTGAAATTTGTTCTCGCTTCAAAAGTTAGCGGCTGTAAATCTTTTGCTTTGACTAGAGGAAAAAGGCAAGGGGGAGAGGAAGGGAAATGAAGTTTGGGGTTTTGGTGGTGGCGTTTGGCTGAATGCAGCATTGGGTGCTGCTGAGCTTATTGGGACAGACCCGAGGAGCACATCCAGACGCCATTTCTGGACTTACTTATTTTGTTTCAGTTAGTAAAAGACAAAGCAGAGCGATAAGTAGAAACACGGACTTCTCCAAAAAGCAGCAAGCCCACATAGCAGCTCCCTTTGCCAGACGGACCCTTGCTGGGCCAGTGTCAGCAGCCACGCTCAGGAAACATAGGACATGCCATGTGGACCAAACCCCGCTCCAGCAAGTCCACGCCCATGGCTCCATACCATGGGACCCATCAAACTCCAAATTGTCCTCTCTTTCTGCACTAAATAGGAAATCCCCTTCAGCTGCCTGCAGAAGGGAGCCCGCAGCTCACAGCTGTGGTCCTGCCAGATGCCGGAGAGCCGGGATAAAAATTGTAGGCAGCGTACACAGGTGTAAAAATGCTATCGCAATTCAATGGGTTATTAATAACAAGATATTTCTCCTCTGCGGCCATCTGCATCCCATACACCCCCACGAATCCGGCACTTTCCTCTTCCAGCTACAACACTCTCTCTCTCTCATTCAGCGTGGATAATTCCCTTTTTTTCTTTGCCTTCAAACCATGCGCGAAGGTAGCGCTCAACAGGCAGTTTCCCTGGTACAGTCCGTGCAGACTAACATTGTGCCAAGCACCACGAACTCAGAACAGAGGTTTTTCTACCAAGGTGCCAGAAATAATACAAATAAACTCTTCTTCTCTCCCTGGCTTTATATCTACAGCTCCCACACATCACTACCAGCGGGGCTTTAAAACTAAAACAGACTGGGCCTACGTGGCTTGAATTTATTCTGGAAATTTATCTCTTCTTGCTGAAAGCTCTGTGTTTGCTTGATCTTCCTGCCTTCCAAGTCCTACAAGTGCCACATGTTGCACAGCTGGATTCCTGACAGAGAAAGAAAACAGGAGGGAAGAGAGAACAGATTTTATATATATATATATATATATATATATATACACGAACGCAATGGCCAAGGTTTTCAAAAGTCGCCTGTGAACTCCAGCAAAGTAGCTTCAGATGTCTCCAAGGGACCTATGCACAGGAAACACAGAGCCCTTGAGCTTCCAAAAATCTGCGCTCCGCAGGCAGAAGAGGAAGGAAAAGGAAACGGAGAGGCTCTGAAGGACTCGCTGCTCTGAAGATGCTCAAGTCCAGCTCGTGCAGAAAAGGATTTGCAGAAAAAGCTGTGTTGGGGAAGGCTGGAGATAAGACAGTCAGGAGAAAGAAGGAGAGATCTGTGTGGCAGTAAGGGAAATGCTGACTACTTTTAATTCTCAAACTTGCTGGGGTGTGACTACTGAAATAATAATGTGTTTGTCCAGCTCCAGGAGAATTTGTTCACGCTCAGCAGCTGTGACAGGGGAATATCCCCGGGCTCCAGCACAGCTAATGGTCCCACACAGGCATAGGCAGCAGCATCCCCTTCCAGCGTGCCAAGCCAAGTGTAAAGCAAGAAAAGCTAAGGGGAAGAAGGCCTATTCATCTTGAGCAGCACCTTAAAAACATCACACCAAAGGAGAAAATGAAGAAAATGTTATTTCCGGTGAAATGAAGTATTGCACTCTGTAACAGGAGGGGGAAAAAAAACCCACCAAAACCAAAGCAAACTCAAGATTCAGTTCATAAAGAGAGGAGAAGGTCAGCTTCCTCCTCACCAATAACTCGGTCCCGCAGGAATCAAGCGTGGTATTTGATACAGGGCAGATATTTGATTCCTTCCTCCGCGTGGGAAGGCTGACACACGCATCCTCCACCCCTCCGTCCACCTTCCCCACCACATAATGGCATTGCTGCGGGCCTCTTGAGGTCCCTTCTACTGACCACTCTGCTTCAGCCACAACATAAATCAGTTTAAAATCCATCCCTTCTTAACACTGAGCTGAGGAAGGGATTATTTTTGCTGTGTTTGGGAATAGGCTGTTGCTGTAAAACCTTCTGCCTCAGCCCAGCAACAACGAGACCTTGGAAGAGGCTAATTATGGGTGGCAAAGTAAGTCACCCACTGGCAGAGAGCAGTGGAGAAGAGACAGGCAAGCACAAACCTGCACCTGGAGACCTTTTTGCTTATTATAAAATAAAGCTGTTTCTGTTGCCTGCATTAGCAGGAAAGGAGAAGCAAGGCAGGAGGGAGGACAACCACCAAGTGAAACTGCTCCGTGTTTTTCTCTTCTGACTCGCTATTGCAAGTCTAAGGAGCACAGACTTTAAGCATCACACTGTAACTTGGAGAAGCCTTAAAATTATCCTACACACACACACGTACACAGAAGGAGGGGATGCAGAGCAAGAAAGAAGCCTTGCATGGCCACCAAGGCTGCTGCTGGGGCGAAATGTGGCTCAATGCACCTTGTGCATCAACCAGAGGGAGCCCCAGAAATGTCTGCTGGAGCAGGAGCGCGCGCGCGACCAAGGACTGAGACAGCAGATTGTCACCAAGTGGCAATCTGCTTGGGATCTCCTCCAGGCTCGTGGCACCTTGTGCTGCCCCACTTGAGTGCTCACGGCCAAGCTCCAGCCCGAGCCGCTTGGAGGGATGAGAAGTGGTGCACAACCTTCATCCTCTACCCCTGACAGCCCTTCTGTGACCTCTTTGCGTGAGACCAGCACCTCCTGAAAAGCATTACAGCAACCCAGCTCAAAGGAAGCCGCATTCCCAGACACAAAGCTTTTTCCAAGATCGCGCCATTTATCAGGGAGTTTAATGATAGGACAAGGAGTAACTGTTTCAAACTGAAAGAGAGCAGATTTAGATTAGATATTAGGAAGAAATTTTTTATTCTGAGGGTGGTGAGCCCCTGGCCCAGGTTGCCCAGAGAAGCTGTGGCTGCCCCATCCCTGGAGGGGTTCGAGGCCAGGTTGGATGGGGCTTGGAGCAACCTGGGCTGGTGGGAGGTGTCCCTGCCCAGGGCAGGGGGGTTGGAACTGGATGATCTTTAAGGTCCCTTCCAACCCAAACCATTCTATGATTCTATGATTCCCAGTTCTGCAGTGGAGCAAAACCTCAAACTTTTTCTTCCCTTCCCTCTCCTCCCTACAATCTAGGAAGAAAACCCTCTCCCACCAGGGCCTGATCAAGGGATCTTGGAGGAAAAAGGAGAACTGGGCTTGCCCTAAACCCCTCCTAAAATCTGGCTGCTCTTCCTTCTCCAGAAATCTCATCCTGGACCCGCAAGACCTTTCCTGAACTGTGGGCAAAATTAGCAACGATCCGTGAAAAGTGCAGGGTGACCGGATTGGCATTTTCTAACCATGTGTATTTTGCCTTTATGTGTAGAAACCTGCACATAAATGTGTATTTTTATGTATATGCATAAAACATACTCACAGAGAGAGACAGAAAGAGAGATGCGTGCGTGTAGTTGTATTTAAGGAAAAAGGGACCCCAACTTCAACTACAAATGAATGAGAGAGCTGGGCACATGCTGGTAGTACGTTGCAACCCAAATCTCTCTCTTACACTGTAGGACAATCAAGAATTCTTCTCTAAAATGAATGAAAATAAAAAGGGCCCAAACAGCTGAAAAAAAGGGTGATGCACGTGAGAAACTGCCTTTTCTCTGGCTCCTGCGTGTGTGTGTGTGTGTGTGTGTGTGCGCGAGCTGCAGATGAGTCAAAGTCTGAGGGCTGCCTTGTGTCAGCCATTGACTGTGCCAATGACAGCAGTTCCCTTTAATAACACCACTTACAGACTCCGCAGCAGGGGGGCAGGCGAGGGGGGGCAGCCAGCCCTTCTCCTGCAGGCTGGTGGGGCGCAAGCCATCCTGCATCCTTGCCAAAAATGTGTTACAGGCGCCCGCCGATGGCTCCGTAACCGCAGCCCACACTGCGACGTGTTATCCTAAGAGGTAAAAAGCCAGAACAACCTTGGGTACACCAGAGCAAAGCGGTGGGTCCCCCGGATGGGAGGACACCAGGACATGCTGGGATGAGGTAGGGGCGGACCAGGTGGTGGCCGGGGGGGGGACTCAGCCCTACCACACTTCCCAGTGCAGCACAAGGTATCTCCATGGGTTCACACTGTGCACACCCAGATTTACACTGGGAAGCAACCAGAAGACAAGGAGTTATCTCTATTTCCATGCAGAATAGGTAAAACAGAGAAATACGTACAAGCAGGTCACAATGAGAAGACACAAGCCCTGCTGCCTGCCTGCGCCTTGGTTCCCCTGTGTGAAGGTGGGAAATAAGTCCCTACCAGGTCTCACGGATGTTGGAAAGCTCAGATTTGTGAAGATGCTAAAAATCCTTAGCTTAGTCCAGATTTGGAAAGCTTTGGGAAGAGCTTTGGAGCGCATCATGTTCTGATTATTTACTTCTCCAAGCTAAGGAGAGACCTACTTCACACACCGCCTCCTGGAGAGTCGGAAAAATCAGGCATGTAAAATAAGAAGGAAATGGAAATCGACTTGATAGCTCCTTCCCCTTCCTAATGGGTGATACTTACCTAATTATGCCCGCTTGCCATTTCCTTTTTGTGCTTTCTTTGAGATATTATGCGGAGATAAATTTGTCCTAAAAGTTCTTACTTTCATTCAGAGGCATCCCTTTGAGATGTTTGCCTTCCTAAGGCAGGCAAGGGCAGCAACTCCATTATAAAGGAGGAAAAAAAAACCCTGAATGGCTCTGACAGGCCATTTTAGCATCCAGCTCCTGCTGCACATGGCTCACCTCTCTCCACTCCATTCTCCATCCCTCCCACAGGCAGAGAGGTGCAGCTCCAAGGATGCCTCTTGCCTCCTGCGCTTGCTTGGTCAAGGTGAGCAGCTCCTGGTCTCTTGGAGCTACCGCGGAGGCCAGGCAGGGAAAGCCAGAGGCTGCAAAGGTGCTCTGAGTCCAGCATCCAAAATGACTCTGCCTTCAGCAGGCATTTGGAGAGAAACCCGAGACTTGATGGTCTCACCACTGGTGGGATCCAAGGGGGCATCTCACACCAGTCCCAAGTCCATGCCATCCCTTGGATGACTTCTCTCCAAATGCATCAGGGTCACAACCCCGTATCCAAGCAGCTGGTTGCAGCTCAGGGTAGAGAAAAAGGGGTCATAGAAGCAAAACACGACTCCTCCAGGCCCATGTCAACTTGAGTGAATCTAAGTGACCCTACCAAAACGTAGCAAGCTTTCATTTGCCACAGCCAGCTTCCCTCCTTTAAGGGAGCTCCCCTTTAGTCCTAAGCTTCCTTACAGCAGGAGCAGGGGAGGGGTTGACACGTGCAGGACATGCCGGAGCATTTCCCACTCCAGCAGGTTGCTTCCAACCGTCAGTACCACAGAGACGGGCTGGATGCGACCCTACTCTAACAACTGAACACTGAACTCGTGGGATGGGTTGCAGGGGCTTCTGGTACAGTGAAGGGTGAGCATTTGTCCCTCTAGACCTCCACAGTGGACCCTCACCCCATCCACCTCCAACCCACACTTCCCAGGAAGGCTCCCCTGAGCCCTGCTCTTGCTCCCTGGGTTTTTTTTTCTCTTCTCTGCAGAGAGAACAGCTTCCAAGAAGGAAAATACAAAGCCCAAAGGGATTGACTTCAAGCGATGAAACAGGCTCTGCAAAGGAAGGTGTTTTATTCCTGCTCGAGGGGGTGCTTTAAAAAGCCTCCTTTTGTTTCCTCAAAGGCTGGGAAGGATGTTTCCCAGTCCAGTCTGGCAGGCTGGGGAAGGTGGAGACCAGGAAGAATTCAGGGAACTTCAAGGGCCACAATGTGCAAGAAACAGCAGAGATTTCCCCATGCCCCAATCCCTTCATATCCAGCATGCTGCATGGGTCCATCCACTCCTGCATCCTTCCCCACCCCACAGGGGTTCTTCCCCCCAAGGGAGCATCTGCAGCTGCTGCACGGAGAGCCCAGCCCTGCACCTGCAGCAACTGCATGGGTCCATCCACTCCTGCATCCTTCCCCACCCCACAGGGGTTCTTCCCCCCAAGGGAGCATCTGCAGCTGCTGCACGGAGAGCCCAGCCCTGCACCTGCAGCAACTGCATGAGGAGGGGCTGAGCAAACCCCCCCCCGCAGCCACACCAACCAGCCCTGAAACTTCACCCCTGACTTGTTAATTCTGCAGCAAGAAAAGCTGCCTTGTTCTCTTTTTTCCTTTGTTTTTTTGTTGTTTTTTTTTTTTTCCCCTCACCAGGCATTTTCCAGGGAGTCATTTAGACCTAGGAGGGGAAGAAGGAAGAACAGCACAGCTAATCCCTGCTGCAAGCAAAGCCAAGCCCTCCACCTCCAGGCTACGTTGCATGTGCCCCAGCCAGAGACAGAAAGCCACCCTGCTCCTCCTGGTGCCTCCTGACATTGGACATCCATCCATCCATCCATCCATCCATCCATCCATCCATCCATCCATCCATCCATCCTCCCAGCCCCTCACCTCCTGGCCCCACCAACCCACTCCTCCACAGTGGCTGCAGCATCCTCAGGATGCGAAGGACAGCAGGATGGAGGGAGGTTTCCTTGCAAAGCCACCTCTACAGTGCCACCAGCTTCCAGGGGAAGCCGTGAACCCAGTGGCTGCAGTCAGGAGAACCACGCATCCGGCTTTGCATCCCTGCTGTGCCTGCGCATTCCCAAAACCAACGGATGTGTCCGGAGAGATGTATGAATGGGCTCCTTGCAGGACCCTCTGCGGCAACTCGCAGCCAAGAGCATTGCTCAGCACCCAGCCTACAGAAGATACCTGCTCCTACCCCTCGCACCCGTTCCTGGGGAGCAAGAGGAGCCCCCAAAGCAGGCTTTGTCCCACCCACAGCATCTGGAAAGTGACAATCAGGGCAGGCAGAGCAACATCCTTAGTAGCACTCGCTCTGCTTGGCATCACGCGGGCTGCCGCCAGCCCCGGAGGGGTCTGTCCTGCACAGCCCCTGGCCGGGTGCCCAGCTCCGGGGAGGGGGCTCAGGCAGAGCAGGAGCCCAGGACAGTAGCGTCGGAGGAGCTTCCCTGCCTCCCAGCACGGAGGGATGGGTTTGCAGAGAGCGGGGGACTTCAGCAAACAACAAGGAGCAGCGCATGCAAAGAGATAAGAGAAGGTATTTACCAGGCAATCGCTACAAGGTCCTGTGAATATAGTATTTGTGATGGATGAATAGACATATTATTACAGAACTTAATGCAAACCCTTTGCACCAAATGGTGACATGCGATTACTAGTTTGGAAATAACTAAGCTCATTATAATGAAACGCTTCACTCAAATCCCCCTCCAAAGGATGGATCTGACGAAGGAAGGAACCTGTGACGGGAACATACTGGGGGATTTGTTTAACCAGATCAGCCCGCTGGGCCAGCACAGCACGGTTGCTTGCCTCCAGCGTGGCTAAAGCCTGGCTCACCGGGAAGCTCAACCCACCGACCTGTGTGGACAGGGTGGGCAGTACCCCGCACCCAGCATCGGGCTCTTCCTGCCACGACCCTGCGTTTAAGAGATGAAAAGAAGCACTTTTCAATAATAAATAATAATGCTAACTATGTGTTTCTATAGCAACTCATCACCATAGCAGCTAAGCGCAGAAGGAAAACTCAGAGCTGATCCTGCCGTCTTCAGGGTGAGGAGGCAATTGCCCTCCTGGAGGTGACTTCGGTGGAGGCAGAGCAGGGACTTAAACTGTCAACTCACCCTCCGGGTTGTCCCCAAGCGCTGCCCTCCCCAGGGGAGGTGGCTGTGGGGGGTGGCTAGATGCTCTGGAGAGGCGAAGCCCAGGGTCCAAGGGGTGATGGGTTATGCAGCCTCAATAGCACCAGGCATCGAGGTCATTGCAACCCTCCAAATGAGTCCTGGGGCTCCAGGGTGGCTGGAAGGAATGGGGACAGTGGCAGAGGACAACCCCCCAACCAACCAGGAGGACATCACGAAGGGGAGAGTACAAAGGGTGAGATGCAAACAAAAAGAGGAGATGCCCAAAATTAGGCGTTCAAATACATACACGTCTCAGGGTAACAGCTTACAAAATCCCACGCGTTGCTCTGCTTTTTGCAAGAACCAGAAATTTAAACCAAATCCCTGACAAATAAAAGGGGGTTCCCTAAACAGCCCAGAAACTCACTTTTTTTAAGCTAGCAAGTCAAGCAGACGTACCCATCCTCATTTGGGTATGGGGTTTGGGATTCTTTTTTTCCCCTAAATTGTCCGTTAAAGAAAAATCCAAGCAAAAGCCTTGATTAGCTCCACAGCTGGCATGGTTCTATTCCCAGCTCACCTCTCTCCGCTCCCCTGCAGGGTGATGGTGTCAGAGCCTGTTCCCCCAACGTAGAACAGCCTCCTGCCCCTCACCATCTCTGAAAGCCTCTTCCCAGCCAGCAGAAGGTGACGCTGCCCAGGGATGGGCCAGTGGCCGTTAGCGGCTATTAGCCGTGTACTCGGTGCTACTCCTCAGAACGATGAGCGAGTTCCCACCCAGAACCTCCCTGCTTTTATCATCTCACTTACGAAAAGTGAGTCATTTGTAAAGGTCATTAGAGTAAAATGACTATTAGATGATGGTCAAAGGGACAGTCACTTCTACAAGACCACCCCCATTTGATAGATGGGGAAACAAGAAACCAAGGGACTTGCTCAGAGCTATGGGGCAGCTCTCCGGCAAATCAAAGTCTCCCTCTGGCAGCCCAGAATAAGTTTCCTTAAAGTAAAATAAAGCTGTGTTGCACACCAAGCGCTTGCTATTCCGTCAATAGGCAATTGTAACAGGATACACCTCCTTAGTCTCTAAATGAGTTTTCTTTCCAGCACTACATTATAGACAAATCCCTGGCCACAAAAAAAAAACCAAATAAATCCCTTTTCACAATCAAATATGCTCTAACCAAGTCAAACAGGGCCACACGCACGTGCAGCGAATCTGCAAACCTTTTCCCAACTTCCCAGCACGACCGTCTTCCCTTCAGAGGGGGGGAAAAAAGGCGAAAAGGAAAGAAAAGAAAGAACATTTAATAGAAGAAATGAAGTGGCAATTTCCCGGTTCAGCTGGGGATCAATACGTGGGCTCCTCGTGGTTTCTGTTTCAAAGGGGCCGAGCTCTCGCCGCCGAAGCCCAGACTGACACAACGCCAGTGCTTGACTTATGAGTACTTCATCTCGGCAAGATATTTTTAATTTAAATCTTGCCGCAGTTGGGTACGGAGCCACCCGGGCTTTGATTTACTGCTAATTCATTGCTCCGATTCCTATAACTCTAAACTCAAGTCACCAAACAGTTTAACGCCGAGACACTCGCCAGCGAGGCTCTTCGTGAATGAGTGTCAGGGGGCTGCTGGTGGCAAGTGCACGTTCCTCACTTCAGAAGAAACAACAGTATTAACCATCTACACGCGGTCCCCGAGTCCAGCATCACTTCATTTCAAAGGAAAACAATACTGGGATTAAAACAAAACCGCCAGCAGCCTCACCTTTCCTCCCCCACGCACTGTTTTACGCTCCAGGAGAAATAACAAGCGGGTCGGGATGGCTCATTTTGCAAACATTTACATGCGTTTGGTGCAGCGTTGGCTGCGAGGGTTCACCAAGCGTCAAGATTTATTCCTCTGGCCCTTGCACGAGCTCAGAGGAGGGGGAGGTGTGCCAGTATATATCATGCAAATGCCTGCAATGGAAACCTAGCCCATATTATCTGCATTAGACCCACACATTCGTCCTGTCAGAAGGACAAGGCAAATTCAAGTGCCAGTCAGCTCCCGTGAATTTATTGCCGGTGGCGTGGTGGGAAAGCCCCGGCAGATCACTCCTGTATGGATAACGTAGCTGGAAGGAAACTCAGAGATCAGGCGTGGGAGGCGAGAGAGATGGCAACGCGAGGTCTCCCTTCTGGGTCACCAGTGCAGATCCAGCCATGGCCAGTGGCAGTTTTTGTTTATTCTTGCGCAAAAGAAGCCCATGAACCTCAGTCTCTTGCCTTTTGGGTCCAGATTTCTGTTTTGAGGCATGCAGTATTTAGAAAAAAAACTGGAAAGCCTTCTCGACAGCAAAGCCTGAAGTAAAAGCAAGTCACTAAATCTGCAGATGAACTTCTCTCTTTCTAGTGAAATCCCCCTCAAGTAAGGTCAAAGCCACCTGCTGGTAGGCAGCAGAGTGGGGATGGAGGTTTCAACCCAACCACGGCTCCCACTCAGGTCTTCAGGCTCTCCTCCAGCCCTGAGAACTCGATGTCTTCTACAAACGTTAGTATTTGAGATAGCAGCAGCTGGGAACATTATACTTCATCAACAAGTTGGCTTCCTCCATGGGAACATTGCTCCAGGAATCACGTTTGAAGAGCGCGCGTTCCCAGCGAGGTTCATGTTGGCTGGAGCATGAACTAAAGGTGTCTAAAATGAAATGACCGTTGGGTTTCCAAACCTAAGGGCGCCCGTTTAAAGCCTTCAGAGCATCTCTAAGGGCTCACAGAGGGGTTGTTTATTTTCAAAGGAAAGGGTTGTGGGACAGATGCCACACCACGCTGGCTCCTGTTGCAGGGGGTGAAGGGCAGAGACTTGGCACCTTTTAGATGGGTGGCTGCTCAGCACCTTACGAGGTGCAACCAAGCAAGGACGAGGCAAACTTAGCGGAGCACATGGACCAACGAAGAACAATGAAAACCAGACAGTTCCAGGGATGAGTCAAAAATATTAAAAAAAAAATGAAGAGGAATGCCAGTCCCAGAAGATCGCCACACAGACTGTCAGAACCACAACACAGCTCATTTTTTTTTTTTTTTTTGCCATGATCTCTCCATTCCCAAAGGTTTTTTTGTACCCAATTTTAAAGATACGGGAACCAAAGTTGATGTGAGCACAGCTGCCCCCTGGCCAAGGCACTAACCTAAGATGATATTTTCTCAGCTTAAAGCACCCATCCGTCATTTTAACTGGAAAAATTTCCATCTTGAAAGTGTCCTGTTCTGACCAAGCACCGCTCTTGGCTGTTGAAGCATGGGTGCAAGGGCAGGGGACCCCTCACTGCTCTCATCTCCAAGTACCACTTGGGGTTCAGTTTGTATTTCATGGCGGTGGGTGAGAATTTCCATCAATAAATGGGGACTGATCCTTTTTGCCTCTCCGTGCCTCAGTTTCCCAATCTGCACCAGGGGAACGAGAATACTTTCTCACTGTTTTAAAATACTTCAGGGTCTGAGTGAAAAACATCTGGGGAGCCCTATGAATTTATTTCAGTATTTTTTTGCTGCAGGCTCCTTGAGAGCTCAAACCTAAGGGATATAAAGTGCTTTTCACCCGAAGACAGTCATGCAGGGAAGCGCGCTCATCGCTGATATCCTGCAGTTGCCCAGACTCTGCACAGACGGGAAGTCTCGTTGCCTTGGGCGCCTGGAGCCGTTGGTGTCCATTAACTGAGTCTTGCAAGCAAGAAGGGAAGCAAGGAGTAAGAAAGAGCCCTCTGAAGCCTTTTGTCACACTGGTGGGGGCCAGAAAGGCCTTTTTATTTCAACATCAAGCGGTTTGAGGCCTTTACTGTGGGAAACAGTCATAATCCAAATTGCATCCCCAGTTGAGGAGGGAGATTCATGGGCAGGACACGAGATTTTTGAGTCCCAGCACTGCAGCTGCGAAGGGGTGAGGATGGATCTCGGTCTCAGCTATGTGGGACCTCACTTTAAGGGGGGTATTGTGCCTAATAAATCAAGAAGAGCCAAGTGACTCCTAGGAGAGCATGCCATTTTGCTGAAAAACACCTGTAGGCAATGCCACGCCGCAAACTTTGGCGCCGCCAGCTCCAAAACTCAAAAGCTCTGCCTCTAACACCCTCCCCACGGAGGATCCCAACGTGGAGCACGAGCCTACCGTGCCAGCATCATTCTCAGCTTTTTAGGAAGCTTTTCAGGGTTCCCTTCCAAACAAGAAATTAATTCCTACACGGCGTTAACCCTCAGCATACCTGAGTATCGTAAGACCTCGCAAGGCTTTACACCCCAGGGCATGCGAGCGCGCAAATCAAACCCCGGCACTCTGGGAAGGAGGTAGGTTTTATTGCAACCGCTCAACATCGAGGAAACGGGGAGACAGAGACAAAGCAATTCAGTAAAAGGAAAAAGATGCAGCACAAAGGGGGCTCCAGCATCCCTCCTCCCTTCCTCCCCCTCCAAAAAACAGGGGAGTCAACATGAAACCGGCTCCGGCAACCCACTGCCCCCCCGCGATCTGGCTGCCAAAGATGGTTTCTGCCTCCCCGGCGACAGATCTCAGCCGCTCTTGTGCCTGTGCTGAGCCCTTTGCTTTGCCACATCTACAGGCTGTCTGGCACCAGGCTCGCTGCGGGTGCGGAGAGGGATGCTGGCAGGTGAATGCATGAGGAAAGGCTCGAATATTTCCTCTCTCTGTGGAGAAGTTCAGCATCTCTCTTAGGATTTGCAATACGGCTCATCCCTCCGCTAGCCAGGTGCTGGATTGCTCGCTGAACAGATTTAACACCAGCCTTCAGCGCCTACAAGGCAGTTATGATCATCGAGCAAAAGCTTCCCAACAGCACCGTGACTGATCATCAGCCTGTATTTTAAAACACCCGTCTTGGACATAAACAACACTTAGATCATGCAGCTGTCATTTATTTTGCATCTTATTGATATCGCCGAGTGCCGCGCATTTAAGGATGGGACAGAAAGGAAAAGCCTTGGACTGGTCCTTTAGGAAAGGAGACACCCCCATGGAGGATGGGTCTGGGCAGAGGAGGGAAGAAAATCCCAGGCTTTCGTGACGGGGCTGGGGTTGCATGTTTAAACCCGGCTGCACACGAAAAGCAGACACACACATCTGTTGCACCGCTTGAAGCCCAGCTCTGCTGGAGGGTCCCACACACAAACAAACAAACACACACACGCTTCCCGAGGCAATTAAAACACAAACGAAACGCTGCTCGCATCCCCGAGACCTTAAAACAGTGGCTTGGCCAGGGGGAGGAAGCACCTAATCTCACACTGGGAGGCACACGCTGTAATTAAAATCACAGAGACGGCGAAGGCAAAGCAACCCCATGCTCCACTGGTCCTACCCGCTCGCAGATTTAACCGGCTTCTATAAACAAGACCCGGGTGAAACAGAGGACAGATAAAGAAAAGAAGTTAGCACGCTTTATGCCTTCCAAAATATTTGTGCAGGGCTGGTGCACGCTCAAGATAAGTCCCTAGAAGGCTGCGAGTGGTTGCATCGGCTGTAAAAATCCCCTGACACCATCATTGTTCCCCCAGAATAAGAGCATCCCCCGGCAGTCCCAGGGGTCCCGGTCCAAACCTCCCCTCTCCGCACCGCACACCCCCACGACCTGGGAAGCCTCAAGACCCTCCTTGGCTTTCTCCAAAACCTCGCATCCCAGGCACCGCATCCCGGTGGCGGAGAGAAGCCATGAAAAAATCAGGTGCGTTTCCAGCGAGCTCTCCGGCAGGGCTGGGAAGCAAAGCGGAGCAGACGCGGGGTGGAAGTTTTACGGGAGAGGAGCGCGGCCACACGCTTTCCACCTGGTCCTTTCCACGAAGGCGAGTCCTGCAGGTCCTACACCCCAATCCGACACGGGAAACGCTGCATCCCTTCCCAGTACGGGGAGCAGATGGGGCCCCAGGAGGAGGGTTTCCTCTGGGCTGGGTATGTAGCAGCCACATGCAGCCACTACAAACCCAAACAGCACTTAGCCCTGCTGGGGCTGAGCAAGTGGGTTTGTTTATCTGGGAGGAACTCGTCTGCTGCCGGAGTATTATATTTCCACCAAAACCATGTGCGGCTCGGTGTTTAGATCACTTCTCCCTGTCTACATAATTTAAGGGCATATGTCTGATAAACGAGGAGCATCAATAGGCAGGTTTCGGTTGCAGTACACACATGCACGGAGGGAGGGAGGTTTAGCAAGCGCTGACTCCGCAGCCGGGATTTGGGCAGTCAAACTCTCCAGCACCTTGCAGGAAGGGAAACGATGGGTGGGTGGGGGGTGTCCCCCCCTCCCTTCCCTCCTAGGTGTTCCCCGCTGGGGGTGGCCCCCTGTCCCCATCCGCCGGTCACCCGGGAGGCGCCGGTCCTCCCCGGGAAAAGGGCTCTGCCTCCAGCCCCGTCCAGCTGAGACCTCATCGGGAGCCGGAAAAGTTTGCAAATGCCTCCAACCCCTCGCCCGGGAAAGAAGCTGGGACACCGAGGAAGGGAAAATACCACCACCACCCCCCCGCGAGAGGAGGAAAATCCGCAGCCGGGGATGGCCGGGAGTGATTAGGGAGAGGCTGCGACGCCGGAGCCGCTACCTCCGGGGAGAAAAGTTGAGCCTCGCGCACGGGGAAAAAGCCACCGAGAACGCGGGGACACACACACACCGCGTCCCCTCCGCGCTGGGGATGCGGAGGAGCGCGGGGGGGGGGGGGGGGGGGGGGGATGCCGGGGGTCCCCGCTGTGAAACCCCGCCAGCATCCTCCCATGCCGGCCCGGGAGGGGCGGAGGGGCCGTGCCCGGCCACCCCCCGGCTCAGCCCGCTGCCCGCGGGGGTCCCTGCCCGCCAGCCCCGACACCCTCCCCGCGACCCGGGGGTGGGGAGAAGCGGTGGGGGGGCGCCTCCCAGAGCCCCCCCACACCCCCCATACTCCTGCCAGGTGTGGAGGGCAGGTACCGCTGCAGCCCCGCCGGCCCTCCCGGGGCATCCTCCGGGGCATCCTCCCGCCAGCCCCCGCTGCCCGGGCGGGGCGGGGAGGGGGGGGGGGGGGGGTCCTTACCTGGGAAGGCTCCTCGCTTGCTTTGGGTGGGTTTTGGTGTGTGTGTGTGTATATATATATATCTATATGTAAAATTTTTTTTTCTCCTCTCCTTTCCCCCCACTTCAGTCTTCAGAGCAGGCGCCGCATTGACACTGCAGATGGTCTCTGTGTGTGTGTGTGCGCGTGTGAGTGTGTGTGTGTGTCTCTCTCCAATCCCAAATACTCCACGGAGGCGGAACACGGAGCCCCTCTCTCTGCACTGGGCAAACCGTGTCTGGCTCGCCCAGAGCCTGGAAGGCGGAGGGGGGGGGGGGGAGGGGGGGGAAACGCAGCTCCAGTTTTCACTCCCCCCCCCAAATCACCCCTTCCCTCCCTCCCTCTCTCCCTCCCCCAGCCCTTCCCCCCCCCCCGCCTCTAAATCAAGCAAGGAGGGGGGAGACAGGCAGCCGAGCTGGCAGGCGGGGTGCAGGCAAGGGATGCGCTACGGGGCCATGCCCGGCTCCGCGCCCGGCTCCGCGGCCGCCGCCTGCCCGCCGGGGAGGGCTCGCACTGCGGCTGTCTCGCCAGCCCTTCCTCCCCCAGCCCTCCTCGCCAATGGTGGCTGCGGAGCGGGCTTTGACACCCAGGCTCTTTTGCAAACACAAGGCACACGTACAGATAACACACGCGCACACACACACCCCTCTTCCCCCCCCCCCCCCAAAAAAAAAAAAAATAAGAAACAAAAAAAAAATGCTGAAGAGGTGTGGAAGTGCGGTGGCAACGCGAGCCCCGCACGCCGGGGAGGGGTAATAATAATAATTTTAAAAATAAAAAAAGATAATAAAAATCCCTTTCTGTTCTTTTTCCTCTTTCTTTCCTTTCATTTTTTTCTTTCTTTTTTTTTTTTTTTTTTTTTTTTTGTTGCAGAGAGAGTGGTCAGTCGCTCCTCCTTTCGCCAGCCCACCCACCTCTGGGAGAGGGGAGGAGGCGGGGTGGGGGGAGCAGGTTGTCTCTGGAGGGGGACACACACACACACACCCCCAAGCCGCTTTTCGTCAAAGTTTGCAGGGGCTGGGGACAGGGATGGGGACGGAGCCGCCGCCTCCGAGCGCGCCCGGGGCTGCGAGCGCCGCCGCCGCCGCCGCTCTCCCACGGCTGCGACTCCGGCTGCCTTGATTTCTCCTCCGGGTGCCTTCCCTCGCTCCTACTCACTACTGACACCTAGGATCTCCAGCCTGATTGGGCTAATTGGGAAATGTCGCTGCCCAGAAAAAAAAAAAAAAAAAAAAAAAAAAACCAAACCCAAACCAAACCACAAAAAAAAAGGAGGAAAAAAAAACCCAAACCTTAAGGAATCAAACGCATCTTGCTGGCTCCCTCCATCAACTCCCCAGAAAAGCCCTTCCCGGCATCACGGCTCTGCCTCCCCTTGCCCTCTCCAGCGTGTTCTCCTCCGGCTAGGACAAAACGAGGAGGGGAGCCGATCAGAGCGGGCGTAGGGAGGCTCAGAAGAAGATCAATCTCTCAGCTTGGGTGAGCAGTAATCCTAGAGAGCGGCTGCAAGCTGCTCTGCTCTCCGGGTCTTCATTTAATTCCTGGCAGCCGCAGGAATAATAGTATTTTTTTTTAAAAGCTATTAGTGCTTACTGCTTGAGTTTCATGTCCAGCAGGCTGCCGGCCTGCCTGGCCGGGTTGCCCCACGGAGCAAATCCCAAGTTCATTCCCCACCGTGCAGAGACCTGAACTCCTCGCTGCAGATAGTATCTGGGCTCTCCCGGAGCCGAAAGCAGAGCAGGCAGCAGATGGTGGAAAGGCAAGCAGTGCTCTCGGGGTGTTGATAGCAGCACGTAGCAACAGGGCTGCCTCCCGGCAGAGATGGGGGAGCCCTGACGCCGCGAGGATGGGCGTCTCGCAGAGGTTTGGGAAAGAGGGTATGCGAAGGAGAAGCAACTGGGGAGTTCTCCTCTGCTTTCGGGGATGTTGGCCATGCTCACATCAGGGCAGGGAGGGGAAAACCCTGAGGGTGATGCTGCAGCATCCCCCTACCCCATACAAGACGAAGGCATCCAGCAGGGATGTGGGGGGTGGCTGGTAAAAGGCGGGTCCCACTGCTCCCGGCAAGAGATAGCCATGAGCAGAGGCAGGGATTGCCTCTCAGGAGGGACATTGTACAGCACCAAGCACAGCAGGACTCCCCCTCCTCCCCACAGCCTCTACCATTCACAGAAAATCAGGCTTAATCCAAGCTTTGTATTTTTAATTATCTTAAATTTATGCCACAAAACACGGGGGCAGGGGGCTGTCTATTTGCATCCTCCAAGATATTTATTTTTAAACAATATCATGTTTTCCTTAAAACAAGTTTTATCTCCCCGGCGCGTGCCTGTGTGCGCGTGTGTGTTTTGCCTGAGCTCTGGTTTACATTTCCTGATGGATGGATGGGGATTCAGAGCCCTTTTTTAAGGTGGTGCATAAAATGTATTTATTATTCTTTATCTCCTGCCTCTTGCAAGGAGTCATTTGTTTTCATTCAGAGAAATGAATACTATGTGAAGCCTGAAGAGTAATAACACAGCAAAATGACAACGGAAGAGCGAGACGGAAATCTGAGAGATACAATGGCAGGTTAGTAACCTCTAAAGATCACTGCTGTTGTGAGCAGTACAGTATTATTTAATGTCCAGTCTGGCTTGCGGCTCCATTTAATAAAACATATGAAAATCTCTGGGAAATTTGGTCTTGGATTTAAAACTGGGCTGTTCTGCTATAAAAGGATAATCTGGATACGCTGAGATTACTTCCCACTATCTGGTGGGGAGGGATAAATTAATAGGAATTCTTTCTGCTTCTTAAGACAATGGCATGAGTCAATATATCCCTGCGCTGTTTGGGTTCATAAAGGAGAGAGTGACAAATGAGACTTTATTTATAGGCCTTTTCATGAACTAGGCAGTGGGGGCGGAAAAGGGTTAGGGCTGGAAAACCCAAATGACCTCCCCTGACCTGTGAATAGCTGCAGTAAAAGGGCCCAAGGACAAGGAGGGCTCAGGCTCACCCTGTTGTCATCAAGTGGATATTTTGCCCCCTGGCCACGGTGACAGCAGAAATCATGGGTCCCTCCGGAGAGGCACTGGGCACCCCCAACTGCCCCGCTCCTGAGGGAAAAACCCACCGGGGCTCAGCACCAAACAGCATCCAAGCCGCTCTCAGCATCACCTGGGAGGAGGCAAAATCAAGCTGCCTCCATCCGAACGACCTGCCATGCCTGATTCCCCCCACCCCACCCCGCTGCCCCAAAACACTCCCTTTGGTCCCCACGGCTTGAGAAGTTCCTGGATGCCAACAGCATCACTGCAGCCCTCTGCGGTTCCTTCCCTGCCAGCGAGCAGGACGGCATCCTTTTCATTTCATGCCTTGTTACCCGAGCCACACACCGGTATCACTTCCAACAACACCCAAAGAACAGAAAACACCTATTTTTCCAAGGATGTGCATCTGTACAGCATCTGTGTAATGCATCTGTGCATTAAGACTCAACTGCCCCCAGTGACAAAGCAGGGGAGCCAATAAAAAAATAAAGAAAAAAAAAATATATATTTTTAAAGGGTAGTGTAAGAAGTTGGGAGGGGTCTTTTTTAGTTTGTTTTCTTTTTCCCCTGCCATTTTACGAGTTTGTTAAACCAAGCGGGTATTTAAAAAGTCGCTAAAAGCCGGAGCTGCTTGTTACAGCTGGTGCCGAGCGCAGGCACCGCTAAAAACCTACATTGCAGCGCCACCTGCAGCGACCGCGCTTGGTGGCAGCTCTGGAAATCCCTCAAACTGAGGGAAATCAAAAAAAAACCAAAACAAACCACAAACAAGCCCGGGGAGAGGGCTGCTAGCTTATCAGCTTGTTCCTCCAGGTCTCTTTTTCACCCCTTTCTGCCCTCCCGTCTTTTAAGCGTTGGAGGTTTAAACAGTTTGCCCCGCTCCGTTGACACCCGAAAGAAAATTGGCCTCTCCTGGGTAGCTGTCACCATCCCCGCCGCTGACAAAGGATGTCTTTATCATGCTTTTGGAGGCTGGAAAAATTCATTGCGAGCTGGTTTAAATTCATTGCGAGCTGCGTTGTCACTCCCGACACCCTGGGGAAGGACGGGATGAGCCCTGCCCCTAAGGGCAGTTTTTGGTCGGTGCTGGCTGTCGGGGTTGTCGCGCTACCAGCATTTTGGCAGTTTTACCAGCTTCAGGAAGGGTCACGTCGATAGAAAATGAGACAAAAGTGCTATAAAAAATCCTGCAAGAGAAGAGGAGGTTTGCAGGGAAGAGCAGGGTTCTGTCACTTGGTCACCAGCCACTGTGTTCCCCTTTGGTCAGAGCCTTTCTGCAGCCAATTTCTAATGACGGGTGGAGAAAAAGCCCTTGAGAAGATCTGTCCAAGCTCTGTTTGTGCTTTGTCCAGCACAAACGTCTTTGGAGTCTTGGGGGTTTGCACACTGGTTTATCTGGGAAATGTGGGGCATCCTGGCATGGGGCAGAGCTGTGCAAGGTGCCCTTTCTCCTCTGCCACCGATTTGCTGCACAGCTTCCGGCAACTCCCTTAACTTCCCTGCCAGTTCTTGCAGGCGTACCGTTTTGGGCAGATTTCTTAGTAGGACCTTAATTAAACAACGTTCGCATCAGTTATCCCATGTCTCTGCCTTCTCCTAACCCTTTTGCAGCTACGATGTGGTGTCAGCTCTGTGAGGCTTATCTTCATTTTTTTACCACTTGTTTGGATGTTTTTTGAGGGAAGCGAAATCTCCTTTGACACTGCCCCAGGGAACAAAGCCAGCAACTGGCAGGAGCCACAGACCTGCACGGTCTGACCGTCCCCTCCCTTGGCTTTGTCCCCAGGGCTCCTTCCCATCAGTGTATATTCCAGTCAGTGTTAGCATCTGGATTCAGGCACTAGGTCACCAACCCCAGTTGAGTAACAGGAAGCTTTCCAGAGTTATCCATCCCAAATTTCCCCTTTGTTGTAATTGCAATACCCTTGCCTCAGTTTCCCATTCCTTCTTCTCCGTCCCCCTGTTCCAATTTGTCCCTCCCCATCTCCACCTCACCAGCAAGGTGCCCCTGCCAGGTAGAGCCTGTCCTTCTTCCAAGCAGACCTAGAGATGAGAGAAATGCTCATTCCCACATCTCCTGTCCACCTGTAAGGGGATTTATGATGTACTCAGGCTGACAGCATCGTCTGCACATCTTCCCAACCCATCCGCCCTCTCCCTGTCCCAGCCTCCCTCCGCTCGCCCCCTGCCCTCCCCCTTGAAACTCCCCAGTGAACAATTTTTCTCCTTCTCCCTTCAAATATTTGTCGACCATTATCGCCGCCGGTCACACCCAGGCTGTCATTTGTCCAAACAAAACAGAAGGGGGACGGTGTCAGAAGAGGGGCAGATGGACGGAGGCAGGGTGAAATGAGAGCCAGGGGAGCAGTCAGGCCATAATGATAAGGAGAGTATAAAACACAGGCTGGGGCTGTCGAATTAAATGAGGGGACGCCTGAGAGGGGCTACTTCGAAACCGCAGGAGAGGAGTGAAAGGGAATAATATTGGAAGCAGGCAGGTGGAGTGATAAGATACAACCAGAGAAAGTCAGGCAAATTCATTGTTTTTTTTCATTTTGGAGGACAATGCAAGTGGGAAGAGCAATCAATCCCTGCTCAGGAGGGCTAGAGAGCACCAGGGGGAGAGATAAGGAGAGGGGAGGTTTCGGAGGTGGAGGGATGAGATGGAAAAATAGGTAGAGAGGCAGAGGAAGGCAGGCCAGGGACAGGCAAGAGGAGCTGGAGACTGTCTGGAAGGAGAGAGGGGGACACTGGACACGGACACTTGAGGCACGTGGCGTTGAAAGGGGCTGCTGCCTTCAGCCAGGGAGAAACAGCGCTCAAATCATAAGAAATCCAAAGGAAAATAGGACAGCCTAAAGAGGGGAAGGGCCTAATCCATAGATTAGGGTTTTAATTTGGGATTTGAGAGGCCGGGTCAGACTCACTGCTGTGATGCAGCTCCCGGGTGATGCTCCAGTGGGTACCACAAATGCAGGAGAGAGCACAGGAGCCAGGCTGGACCTGCAGAGATTTTCCCAGGAAGACCGAGAACTGGCCAGCCCTTGCAATTGGGAATAAATCTGGAAGGGGGTTTCAGGAAGTTTGCCTCCCTCGGATAGTGGGAAAAGGAATATATATATACACTTTATATACTTTACAGCTTAGCAAACCTCTCAGCTAATTGTAGATGTCAACTGCGACTACTTCTGAACCGGAGGTATTTATAAAGTTTCTTTCCTACGTAGCTTTGGCATTTTCTTCACTCGGAGAACAGCTACCCAGCCACCTACTTCCACAAAACTTTTAGGAACAAGATCATCTCGCTGCCTGTCAAAAGTGGCTGAAACTGCCCCAAATCAGCGGTGGGCGCGGGTAGATAGCACGGTGGCAAAACGTTTGTTTTGTTAGAACACCAGGCTAAAAGAAAAACCAGAAAAAAAAGCAAATCAAGCCCAGTGTTTGTGATTTTTTTTTTTTTTTGGTTGTTGCAACTCATGATTTTTAAGCCTGGAAACA